>NC_047577.1:14140469-14451151 GCF_011004845.1 Esox lucius
CTTTTTTCAATACAGCAGTGAAGTAGAGGCACTCATGACACGAATCTTGTTTTCTCACCACTTGTCTGTAAATCATGCCTAACAGCATGTTAGTACACTGTTGGAACACAGGAAGTTCCAAGTTGTCAGAAATTGGGGCATCTTTCTCCACCCATCGCTGTCTCCCTCCAAAAACCCAGCAAATGAGACCGGAGGTATCTGACCTCTGACCCTATTCTCCATCTGGTCCTAAGAATTGTTTTATTTTGTGCCAAATTTGAACATACTCTAAAATTACGATTAATTGTGAGTAACTGCAAATGGTTACGTGCATAATCATGATTAATTGCTTTTATTGACACCACTAAAAAGAGAATTTCAAACCCCTGATCAATTCTCTTTTATTACTGAATTACAATTCTGTTTGATATAACACTAACTAACAATAACACTAACACTAACCCTCAAAATCAATTGGTGTGTGGTGTCCAAGTTTAAAGTTGTGAAATACTGGTTTGAAAGTGTAAACTGAAATATGTTCCATTGCATGAATATTCAACCACAATGTGGTGAAAGCACAGTTTACACAGATTCAAGAAAATGCCAAACAAGAGCACAACTACCTTACAATTTGCCTCCACCTGTGAACTATTCAAATTATTGTGAACATTTCTGGATTGAAGCCCTATTGATGAAGAATCATTGGTCAGGCTGGGAAACTAAAGGAAAATGAAGTTACAGCTTTTTGGACAAAACTCAAAGTGCAATGTGTTGGGGCAAAATTAACACTGCTCACGCCTCATAACACACCATCCCTACAATGAAGTATAGGTGCGGCAGCACCCTGCTGTGGGGATGTTTGTCATCAGCAGGGACTGAGCATCTTGTTAAAATTGAAGGATTTAAAATTGAAATGCTGCTTCAGAAGTTCAGCTTTCAGGAAGACATTGATCCCAAACACAAGGCTAAAGCAACATCGAAGTTGCTCAAGAACACGGTTCTGATCTCAAGCCCATTAATACTGTGGACGTTTGTGGAAGCATAATACCTACTAAAGTTTTTTTCCCCCACAAAAATGAACATATAATCATTGATTTTGATTGTCAGTGTTTTAAAGTGTTTTAAGGTATCAGACAGAACAAATCAAGCATTTAAATGTACATATAATTTGTACGCCAGTAATACAAGAGAGTTTTGTAGGGTTTGAATACATTTGCTAGGCCCTTGATACAACAAACCTCTCCTTCATCAATGTGAATGTCTGAGTGGGTGTGAGTGAATGCATGTTTGGCCAGTTGAGTCAGTTCAGGCTGTTGGTATCAGGCCTCCTCCCACTAACTGTCAAATGCTAAGAAAGTGAACAGCGTTTGACTTGTGTGTGTGTGTGGGGTCCGTGATGTTGCTCTGGGCCTTCCTCAGGCACCGTTTTGAGTAGATGTCTATGGATAAATGGGAGCATGGCCCCCAGTGGTGTGTCAGAAGTATTTTGAGAGGACCTAAGAAGGCATTCCAAATGTCTTCAGTCGACAGCAGATGTTGTCGCAAGCTGTTGTTGGCCCAAGACCTTGGCGATGCGAGTCCACACTGATGAACTCAGAACCGCTGATTTTACCGCAGTCCAGTGGATGTGAACAGGGCCATGTTCCATCCGCCTCAAGTATTTAACCCCTTTGTTTTGCTGATGTTGAGAGGTTGTGTGCTTAACTCCGCCCATTAAGCTGACGTGCTGCTGTTTGTTAACAGGCCTTTGAGTATGGTGGCATCAGCAAAGGCGATGATGTAGTTGGTTTGGTCTCAACCGAACGAAGCCGCCAAAGAAAATTTCACAGTAAATATGTCCCAAATATGCATCCAGAATATGAAAATGTGTATTTCACCTTGAGTGCCAGCAAAGCAACGTAGAACACATTTTCCATTAACACTGTTGTCAGTATCAAGTAAAAAAGAACACACCATGTGGAATTAAATCATTGGCAGTTCGAATGAATATTCTAGACGCAGCCTTTCCTTTTAAAAGGGGTACGTCTGTGGCAGTCGCCCGCCAGTCTAGCCAGTCGCGCACCTAGTGTTCCACACCAGATGTTTTGATTGCTACCAGGTGGGCCGCGGTGTTCTGGATAGGTTTTGGAGGTTTGATGGCACAAGCAGGGAGCCCCGCCGACAGTGAGTTGCAGTAGTCCAGACGTGAGATGACAAGTGCCTGGATTAGTACCTGCATCGCTTCCTGTGTGAGCTAAGGTCGCGGTCTATGAATGTTGCAGAAAATGAACCTGCAGAAGAGAGTCACCTCCTTGATGTTTACAACGAATGGCAGGGATCACTGGTTCACTTGAATACAACTTTGTGCTTGTGGTTGGTATGTAATACCGTTAATTGTATTAACATGTATGTACATGTACATTTTTACAGCATAATGAGTCTAACTGATTGTAATGTTAGCTGGAACACATTACAATTCGTAAGCTTGAATAGTTGAATGTACTGTGTTTGAGCTTCATGCAAATTTTGCAAATAGTTAATTAGTTCAGTTGACATTAGGATTGCTTGAGCAGATAATTTGTAATAGCAACCACTTCATTCCTACGTTTTTCACTGAAACACGTGTATGCAAATGCAAATCAAGGTTTGTAAGTCTGAACATCATAATGCTGGTTAGTTGTTTAAAGCTTAAAAAAATGTAAGATCAGTGGCAAATCAAAATAGCCATTCGGGCCTGTGGAGCTTTTATACACATCTACAACAGTTATACCACAGTTCAATCATTTGAAAACACTGTTTACAAGCCCACTATTCAAGACAGGTATTATAATTTTTGATTTTTGACTGAATGGCTAGTAGGGACTGGAATGATTGGCATTTAAGTATATTTGAAAACTCTGACTGTGGTTTTAGTGTTAACCTGTGGATACTACCGTTTTATTATAGGCTATACCCAAACCTACTCTGTTTGCTTTTCATATTGTGTTAAATATGATTTACTATCTGTATCAATTATCAGTAGGTCTAATACCCACACATATTTTACTGCCAATTATCTGAAACATATTGAACATGTAATAAACAATTACGAAGCAAAGTGTTTTAATCTTGACCGACATATCGTGCAACAATCCTCTTATTAAATACAAAAACATAATGAAATCAGACACATGCTTGATTAGCAACAGGGCCCCCCGACCCAAAAATAAATGAATAAATGCACAGCATCTTTTTCGATAACAATTTTAATGGTAATATACAATTACATATGCTGGGAGTACCACTGCTATGCTGCAGTATGAGCAATGTGTCTGTGTGGAGTTTTCAATATGTTTGAGTGTGGCCAAAGTCAAATGTTTGTGTTCGTATAATATAATATAATAATGAAGGGATAGTGCAAACATTTGATAGTCAATTTCCTGCACATTTGTACTTTTCCTTTGGCCGCCATTTTAACAGTCTTGGGGCCTAGGAATCAAAGCGTTGTTAGACGTTGATGGTTACAGACTTGAAGCACTGGTACTCCACGTCATATCTGCCATGAGGTAGTTTTAAGAATAGTCCGTGGCTTGGTTGTTCGGGGTCATTGAATATTTTTAAGCCTTTCTTTTGACACCGCCCGTAGGGGCCTTGGCTGACAGGGAGCTTGGCCTCGCTAATGAACTCAGCTGTCCACACCATCCTCTGAAGAGCCTTGCTATCGAAGGCTGCACTGTTGCCAATCAAGCAGTGACGCAGCCTGTCAAGATCCTCTCGTTGGTACAGTCGCAGAACCGAACGCAGTTCCGTCATGGTCATTTGGAGCCACGGACAAGGACAGTAAAAATAATTAAATAAGCATCTAATTATTGTTGCTCATGAACACAGATGCCATGGACGTACAGTTGAGCCTCTATCCTCCAGCTGGGATGACAGAGCAGTTTCTCTGACGTGTGTGAGGCTTGTCTTTAAAGCTTTCCACACCTGACTTAAGGCCTTTGTTTTAGTTAGCGAGCATATGTAAACAGATTTCAAAGCAGTTAAAATATTTTCATTACAGTCAAAAAGGGCGCATGGAATCGTCTGGTTCGGGAGAAGCTAGTCAGGGATGTACCCCAAGCTGATTAGTAGATAAACACTACATAGGCGGATTTCCCCTCTGGGTAAAAGGCACTGGGAGTAGATGCTGTGCTGCTAAAAGAAGAAGAAAAAAAGACTACACCCACATGCACATATATTTACATATGTTAATTCTGAAGCTTTAGCCTTTAGCCAACAAGCTCATGTAGGCACAGAGACACCAGCATTTAAAACATCTTTTTTTTATGTATGTATCCATGGTGAATTTTGATAACAATAGTGTTTTAGACATGGTAAAAGTCAATTATTCTGCAATTAAAACTCTATCCTCCTATCTTCTTAATCATGCTTAATGGCAGCAGGCTACAGTACAAAGTAGTGCTAATGGGAGGGGAGGAACTGTATACGCATGGAAGCACACACTGGCTAGGATATTCAGCTTGCAGGACTGATAGTGGAACTAGAAGGTTCTGAGTGGCAGCAGTGTTTATTTGCTCTTACTTATGTTTTTCTGCAGGACTCGGGGCGGGGGGGTCAACAGGTTCCATTATCTTTGTTCTGTTCTAAAGCACTATGGATCACTTTCATTCCTAGTTCTGTTTTTTGTGCTCTGTTTCCTGAACTGTTTTAAGTTAAACCCCTGATTATTATTTACAGTAAATCTGTAGTGATAAAGAAGATCTGCAGATCAATCTGATCACTACTGATTTACAGTGAATAGGAGCTAACGCTGTCCAGTTGTCCACTTGAATTGTAATTATGTAATATAACTGGTGTTTTGGAGATCCTAATCTATTTGATGAAATAATTGGAGAGTTGCCCTTTAGTGGTGCCTTTGAAGTGGTAGACAAGCAGTCTTAGAGAAGGCTTTTTCTAACCCTCAAAGAGGCTTTAACTCAACTATGATTGAAATTCCAAGTTGCAACACCTAAAGTGGGGGGATGAGAGAGAGCTAGTGTGCGTGTGTGTGTGTGTGTGTGTGTGTGTGTGTGTGTGTGTGTGTGTGTGTGTGTGTGTGTGTGTGTGTGTGTGTGTGTGTGTGTGTGTGTGAGAGAGAGAGAGAGAGAGAAAGAGGAGTGAGCAGAAAATTTGAAGAAAAAACATGCCAGAAAACAGAATCATTGTTTTGGAAAATCCATCGTATTTTAATTTTACATAATTAATTTGTTAATTTTCCCAAACTGGGAATATTTACAAAAAACATACAGATGGACAACCCACTTCTTCAAACTTTCACCCAGATAATAAAAAGAACAAATACATAACCATTTACAAAACTTGAGCTATTAAAGAATACAAAACCTGTTTGATTCTCAAATGGAATTATAGGTAAACATACAAACTCTATAATCCAAAAAGGCCTGCAAGTTAACACATTAACATGTCCGAATAATTAAAAAGGCTAAATCCCATAAATATTTTGTCACATTCAACGCATTTGTCTTTTTTGAGTCTCAGAACCATCCGTTGTGCAAATGTGTCTCCATGTTCTTTCACTTGTTTGTCAAACTGTATCTGACACTTGCCACATTGGCTAGCATTGCGGCACAGCAGTGAGTGGCATCCAGCTTTTGAACATACACAATATGCAACCAAGCCAAATAGCCCTGATGCCCCAAGATGCCCCTGGATTCCCCAAGCAAAAGCTAGCACTGTAAGCTTCTCTACTTGTGTGTTGCTTGAACAGACAGGGTCCAAACACAACTATGACCAAAAATTTGCAAATTAATTTGGAGTATTAACATGATGACATCTAAACTGAAACAGATTGTCATTTTTGGGGGGGATAGCATAGTTTGCAGTCAAACAAAGTAGCTCTCTTTGTTTGCAGCAAGCCAGTTAGCTTGATAAAGTATGGCTATGTCCTAGCCACGACCAAAGTATGGGGAAGGGCTGCCTTTTGGTTTGCTGTGGCAGTAGCCCAGTTATGAATGTGTTCAAACATTGCTCAGAGGATGTAGGCCTCTCGTAACATTGGAACCATGAAATGCTTTAAATTACATTGACCTTTTGTTCCAAAAAAAAGCTTGCTGAATATTCGGCTAAAGATTTCCTGCACAACAAAGCACAGTATGTCTTGAAAAAATGTTTATTTAGGGCCAAATCTGAGCACATTCTAAAATTGCTATGAAACATGATTAGCTACGCCTGATGTCTGCAGTGTTAAGCAAATAAATCCATTGACATGTTAATTCACTGTGAAAGTGGACACGCAGCACAAAAGATTTATAACAGGCCTTGTCTGATGTCTTCAGTTACCCTACGTGCCTATTCATTCATACATTGCTATTCTCTGTAATGTGACGTTTGCTTGCCCCTGAATGGTAAATGAAATATAAAGAGAAAACACTGATCGGCTGAAGGACTTACAAAAGTGAGATTGGAAGGACCTGCTGCCACTGATTTATTTGACCCTTATTCATACAGAGAATTCAGCTGAGACCGAGGCCACGATTCCAGCCCTGGGTACAGAACAGATATCTCAGTAGTACTCCATGCTTGCTTCCTGAGTGCAGAGCACCTGTTCCTATTTGACCGCAGCAACTGAAGAACGACCTCCGCAAACTCTTTTGCGATTACGGTCAACAGCAGATTCCAACATTTGCTCAACAGTAACCATATCCTGTGTAAATATCAAATTGGCTTCTTACCATAATATCGCATGACATGTCTTGCATGCAGTCTGCACGCTCTAACTGACAAACTGAACAAAAGAAAATCAAGGTCTTCTCATGCTTTCTTGGAGAAAAACAAACACTTTTGACTCTTGTTGGCGTGGGGGTCCGGAAGCATTGCCAGGGGAAAAATATTAAGTGTTATGAAGTCAGTGCACACAAAACAATATGTCCACAGTTAAAATGAGCAGCACACACGTATTTCTTCCCTCGGGCCGCTCCTTTTCATGTTTACAGTACTGTATGTCAATGACTTGGCAAGGGTACCGGAAGGTTCTGCAAACCCAGACTCACTCTACTGTACTACCCTCGAAAAGACAATGGCCCTCATTCATGAAACCTCCTCAGAAAAGATCTCAGATTCAGGCGTGGGAAGAGACATACAGTCATTTCCAAGTGTGATTTACGAAACTGTCGCACCTCTTCCAAATGAGCGTAGGCGTCATCACAGATTAATAAATGGGATAAAGCCATGGGCGCGAGAATACACTAGCAATGTCCTTATTTACATATGACACACCCATATTTTTTGTGGGTGTGGCGTTCATCAACCTATAAATTGACAGCTTTCAGCATATATTATAGCCTAAAATCACTAATTAACCATGTGTCATTCTCCAAGAAGGAATCTGCGCGGTCACAGAATACTCTTTCACATCTCAGCCCGGAGCCGCGTTCCTTTAGAAGAGGCGGCGCTGCCATTCTTAGGGTAACTACTTGATGCACAACCACGCATTCTCACCAGTCAATTAGACCTGTTAGCTAATCAAATTATAATGACCACGTGATCTCCAAGTATATCGATACTATAGGCACGATTGACTTAGGAAAAGCAAGGTAAAGCAAGTTTGTCTAGCGCATTACATACACAAAGGCAATTCAATCATTACAAATGCATGAACAACAAAAATAAGGGATAAAAAATGCAGCATAAAGTGAAAGAAATGAATCACACATTAATAAGGTAGTGATATGTTATTTAACACTTTGGTACGTTTGTACGTGATATATTCCTTGTCATCTTATTTTATATTGCCTATTATCATAATTGTGGTTGTTGTTACTGAGGCTGTTATGATTGTTGTTTTTCGTAATGAATGCTCGTGTTGCCAATCAAGCGTTATCTTGGTTTACATGGTCTCAGACATGAGTTTGATCATAAGGATTCGACAAAGACAATATTGATAAATACCAACTCTGTAAGTGAAATGATAATACTGATAATAATAATTTTCAGATAAAATTTTATCGTACGCACATTTCATCAATGGCCAATGTCTCTGCAGATGATTTGGTGCTTCTGTCCTTAACCAAGAAAGGAATACAGTGGCACCTAGATCTTGTGTATATAATTCTGTCAAACCTATGCCCTGACAATTTAGTATTCAGTATAACAAAAATCTAAATTTTCCAAAAAATGTTGTATAGTTTGAAAACTGTAAACAAAAACTCTACGTAGACATCATTACCCTAGAGCAGCCAAACACCTAAACATCAACATCACATGTAACTTCAACAAGGCTGTGAATTATGTTAATGGCCTGAGACAAGACAAGAAGGGCGTTCAGTGCCATTATAAAGAACATAAACCTTGACTTTCCAAACAGGAACGGTCTTAAAATAATACACTCATTGATAAACCTCAATCCACTCTATAGTTGTGAAGTCTGGGTTTCATTTACCATTCAACAATAAAAAAGGGATAAACACACAACTGATACTCTGCATGCAAAATGTATGAAGATTATACTAATTATACAATTCAAAACTATTCAAAATAATGCATTTGAATTGGGATCACTCCCACTTATTAGCAAAATCCAGAAACAAAAGAGCTGTTCAATTTCACACCCACTGAATGGAACACAACTTTCAATCCTTCCATAACCAACCTCTCATCTACAGAGAGATTAACCTAGCGTAGAGCTTTCTATGCCAGCTGGTCTTGAGGCTCTCTTCATAAAAACAAACAGAGCTAACAGGGTGTCACAAGAGCAATACAGTATGACCCAACCTAATCATGCAAAAACTAAAAGGCACACTGGAAAGAATCAAAAGCATATTGGAATGCTGCCATTGGAATGCTGCCTACTAGCAAGGTGAGAGTGAGACTGGCAAAACACTGGACCACTGACCAGCATAAATATACAAAGCCAGGACTACACTTTATTTGCAGACTCATTGAGCATGGCCTCGTACCTTTTACACCTGAGGTTACAACACATGTAACTAATAACATATACTATTGAAATGACGCGTTCTTAAACCGCAGAATTGTTTGCAGCCGTGTTCTTATAACGATGAATCTCAATGTCCTTGTAAATTGAAAGCGTGTGCCGGTTGTTCCAAGTTAGCATAAATGCCTCTCCAGTCCCCATAAAAGGGCAATGAGACTGCAGGTTTTCGTGCGCACACAGAAATCACTAACAGAAATTCGAAAGAAAAGTTGAGCGACAGGTCAAGGATGGCCAAACCAAAATCTAAAGATGATGGAGCACCAGACTCCAAACGTAAAAAAAAGAATTCCGTAGTTCTGGAGTGGAGGTGCTGCTGCAGGATGTGAACAGCAAACGAGCTGTCATATTCAGTAGCGCCAACAAAAGATGCATGGGATGCTATTACTGGTTCAGTGAACGCTGTATACCAGGGAAGAGCACACAACTGAGGAACTAAATCCCAGAAGAATAATGCAAATTCTTAGAAAAAATATTTTAAATGATGTCATATTATTGCAATTCCAATCCGACAGTGGATATAAAAAGTCTACACACCCCTGTGAAAACGCCAGGTTCTTGTGATGTAAAAGAATGTGACAAAGATAAATCATGACAGAACTGTTTCCACCTTTAATGTGACCTATAATGTGAACAATTCAATTGAAAAACAAACAGTGTAGTGTTTAGAAACGTGGCCTGCCGCAGTAGTACCCCATAAAAAGCTCCAGACAGACAACGCTGCATCCGTCGGTTAGCTGGTTGAATGAATTCAAAGTGTGCTGTTTTACACAGTAACCCCGCATGCAGGTCTGTAACAATTCTGAGATTCTGCCCAGTAACTATTCATTGTCCTGTAGCGCGGTGGGTCACAGACATAGACGTACAAGAACAGTGGCCTCCCCCACCAGACTCCTGGGTGCGACGGCCCAACACTTGCTGATGTTGCGTAATTGCCTCTTTGCCTTTGTAACACACGCGGCCGGCCGTATGAAACGACACGGCGAGGCCATGCGGACTATGTCGTTTTAGCTTTGAAATAAGACAGCGTTACAGAAATGAGTCACGGCTTAGTGGTTACCAGAGGTTCTGGAGTGTTGAGGAGAGTGACTTGAAAAGTGTTAGTCCACAAACGGGACACTTGCGTTGGTTCCTGGATCATCGTGGTGTTGTAGGATAAGGTGCAGGCCCAACAACAGATGTAGATATCCTGCACAACACCACCTACAGGTGACCACTTCTCACAACCAAGATGGCCTTGGCCCTTAAATAGCTGCTCTTCAAGCCCTCTCCCTGGCTCAGCACAGTCACTTCTACCCCTGGCCCGGCTGTACTACGCTTGTCGAGTTTTTCTTTCTTGTCCCCTTCCACTTGTGTTCCTTCATTCATTGGGTCTTTTCTATTTCCCTCTTGCCTCGGCAGTATAAACAAATGACTCGCATGCCAACAAAGAACCTTTTCAACTGAACGTTTGCATTGAATTCAATTAGAAAGAGAGAGAGGGAATTGTAGTGAGAAAGAATGGGAGAGAGGGAATGAGATAAAGGGAGTGAGAGAGATGGAGGGCGAGAGGGGGGGAGGAAGGAAATGAGGGAAACGAGAGGAAGAAACATGGAGGTAATATTGGTGTGAAAAAGATAAGCGAGGCATCATGGATGTGACGGGTGGACTGTTCTGCTCCGAGGCATGATGGGGGGAGAGGACATATAAACATATAACACAGAGCAGGCGCAAGGTCAGGTGAGGGTTGAGGAAGGCAATTTTACCCATTATACCATAAATCAACAGAGACAGTACACAACCAAACCAGTGCTTTGGCTGAAAAGAAACGTACACACAGATACATGGCCATTAGGCAATCATACAACAAGTGAAGGGAAGGAGAGTAGGGCGATTACCAAATACATAATTGGCACTCAAACAAAAATGTTTGAGCCTTCTCTGGCTATTGTAGTTATGCTTTGCGTGTGCCATAACTTTGCATTAGTACAAAATGGTAGATAATTAGAATAGACTGCCAATGCCTCATCCACCTACACTTTTCCACAACCTTTAAAATGTTCAGACCGAAAAGGCATAGCTTAACTCCCTTTTTGTAAGTGTTTAGGCTCCTTAGAATTAATTTGGCCCGCATACGTGCCAAGATAATCTCTTCATTAACACACCTACTTAATATGCTTCTACTCTACAGCAGTGGCACAGGAGTTCTTCTGCCGTCTGGCTACTCACCACGTAGGTGGGCCGGGACTCCATCTCACTCCCCAAGAGGGAAGTAAATCCCCCCCACGGCTCGCCAAATCTAGAAGACCAGGCAAAGAGCAGCAGGCATCGGTTCAATCTACGGCTCAATTGTTTTGACCTGAAATGTATTCCCTATCGGAGCCAAGAGCTGACTTACTAGCCTGTTCCCCTCCCCAAACTGGAGGGGTGAGGAAAATGGGGTGGGGGGGTGGTGGTGGGGGCGTGGCTCCAACTTGAAAGCTGCCAGTGCTAGTAATGAGGCGACCTGGGAACAGTGGTCCCCTTTCTACAGCTACTGTATTAACACTCCGAAAGGTCAGCCCCAAGCCCAATTAATTCGCCTAGTTAAAAAGGTCAGTGCACTTTGTTATGGGCTAGGGAGCCGATACGCTAACGTAGTTACGGACTGCTCATTACTTAAGCATCATCAAGCTTCATTATAAAGTGGCAGATATTGTTTAAACATGATTGCACGGGCTGGAGATTTGAGGACGGTAGTGGTTGTTTGAGCCAAAAGGCAAACTAGGGAGAGTGGCAGGTGGCCTAGTGTGGCAACTTTATTATCTGCAAAGGGGGCAACCGTGGCACGTTTAATCGGCTACAATGATCCGGTAGAATGCCACTTTTGTCTTTTGAAATAACAGTGCACAGTCTGAGGAACTGAATAATATGTAGAAATGCTGAGAGGGAAGGGTAAAAGACAGAACACTTGCAATGCATAACGTGAGTGGTAACAGACATAGCTATCGGGGTAAAACGCAACTCAAGCTGCCTAGACTGACTGATCTGACAGATATCATGATGATCAAATCAATGCCAGTTCAAAACTGCAAATGTGGAGATAGCTATATTTCAAGATATGGTTGCCCTACTTTCAAGGCAGTTTTAGAACTATGTCTTTGAGAGGAACACATTGTACAGTATGTTACGCCTTTGGAGAACGAAAACCAAACAAACCAAACACTCTGTAGCCTGCTTCATTAGAGCACCAGCAACAATCTCCCACTCATTTAGACATACAGCCCATTGCTCTAGAGCAACAAACTGATTAGCAATGAATGTTTCTTATATTAAGTCATTTCTTTTTCAATGCTTCTAAAATGTGTCCCGCTAAAGTTCCTGCTACAGTAGGATCATTGGAGATTCCATAACAAAGGTAGTCTAACACTTTTGCTTTCCTTTCTCTTCCTCCTTCAAAAATTATGCTCTTTAAATTAGCCATCTGGAGACAGTCAGGTGCGGTAGGCCAAATCAAAGGGCACAGCCTGTGAGAATTAACATCTGAACCTCTGACTCTCTCGGAAAACCAATCCAACACTTTAGAAAACTAAGTATGTTGCACTATTCTCTGAAGACATTGGCTGTGTCTGAAATTCACTCCGTTTTGCATATTACTTATTATTACCTATTGTGTACTAATCTCACCACATGCGGATTCTCATCATCATTGATGTATTCATAACTAAATAGCAAGTCTTATGATATACTGCACAGCGGAATATCAGAAATATACCCAAGAAACCCACAGACCATCCGCTACCCACTTGAAGCTAACTAGAATGTCCAAGGTATTAATTGACAAGTTAAGTATTTCTTCTTTTCAGCTTCCCCATGTAGCTAGCTAGATGAATAAAGACCTTTGCTTCTCTTTCTGTAAGGACAAAGACGAAAAAGGATCAGCAGCAATCCAAACTAGTTAATTATAGTTGCAGCCAGTGGAGAGCAAGGCGGACAGGCCTGTGGCTGAGCCAGAGAGAACTTGACACCTCGCCACGGATATAATTAAGAGACGCTGCTTAGCTTTGGAGAGTGAGAATGGATGGTTTTGCGCGACAACTGAGAGAAGAGAGTGAAGAAAAAGAATGAGGGAGATGTGTAGTGGAAGGTGTTAAGAGGGACAGTTGCTGATGATTAGAACCAAAGCGCGGAAATTGAGTCTGAGTGTCTTGACTTAAATATAATTATCAATAAAGGGAAAAAAGGAAGAAGAGGAAAAAGAAAAAAGCTCAGTCTGTTAGCGTGATAGGGATGGAACGTCAACGAATGAATTCGCTAACTTACCTTGGAAATGAGTATATAGCAAACCTAGACTAGCAAATAACAGAATTAAGATAATTATTTGAAAAGTCTTATTTAAATCAATAGGTTTCTTTTGTTCAAATAGTTGTCTGTAATAATGCAGTAACTGTATTATTTTCAGATTCAATATGCGGTGAAGGAACTCAAATTTCAAATGGAGGCAGATTTCAGCAGTGGACCTGAACGAGCTGGCTGCAAATTCCCATTAATATTTATATGTAAATATGAATATCAATGGTTCTCATAAACGCTTTCCTCATATCTTTTTTTTCCTTCTTTTTCTGACTTGTTTCCCCAGCTGGCCACAGTTTACTGATCACTTCTTCGTGATCAATTCCACACGGACTCATGCAGGTGGATACACACACACACACACACACACGTACACTCACACACACGTACACCTTTGAATTGTCTGGATGAAGAAAATGGAAATTGTCATTCAACAGGTTCTGGTAGCATCCTTCACTCTGCAGCTATTATAGCTTAAATCTCTCTTTAAGTCTCTGAGTCCCCCACTAGGTGAAATTACTCTCTACATTTAAAAAGAAGAGCGTCCTTTTTGCGGTTAGTTTCGACAAGGATTTCCAGAAATGAAATTGCTCTTTGCATCAGGTTAAAAGCATCCATTCATGAGTCTGGACCCAGGAACACTCTGTTTGTGTTTCGTGTCTGCTGTTTTCTATTACTTCTGCTCAAACCTGACCTATGAGAGCCAGCAAGAGAGAGAGAGATCTCCTCGGGTCATCGACATGCTTGCCCATCAGGAAATGTTGCTTTGTTTTTGTTTTTTGGAATACTTTCTCAATCTTTTCCTCTCCTCTCTAAGACTTTGTTTTTTTGCACTGGTGGTGGGGGCGAGGGGGGGGGGGGCAGTCCACCAAGCGAATCACTTCTGTGAAGACATTCTCCACTCTGCAAAGGCACATTATAAATAATTCAGCAAACACTGGAATAAGACACAGTTTGTTTTCTTACATCTTTAAGTTAGGCGAGAAGGGAGAACTACATGAAGTGACTCACATAGGTTGATATCTCAGCTTGCGAGATAAAGACATCACTTTTAAATACTGGGAGAGAGAATATTCACAGAACTTTGCCAGGCAGGACGTCCCCCTTTTCTTATGAAAAAAAGAATAATGGTGATGTTATTTAAGCCTTCCTTTGCATTATAGGTAGCGTTGTTTGATTCTATTGTCTCCTATTAACTATCGTATGTAACCAATTTGTTACTTGGTTTGTGAGTTAGTTATGTTAATCAGTAAGCGAGTGACCTATACGTTTCTTTCCTTTTTTCCCTTCATTTGACCATTTCATTTTGGAAAGACGGTCATTTGTGTTCTATAACTTTTTCTTAAGAAAAGCAACGCAGTCCTTGTGAGGAAGTAAAGGGCACACAAAAGTGGCAAGTAAAGAAATGAATGCCTTAAATTGGACCCAATTGCATGTGTTTTGTGAAAGTTGCCATTTTCTATCATTGCATTTGAAGTCAGTGTGCGCTTTTATCAAGAGCAACTTATAATTAGATCAATGTCACTCATAATTTTCCATTGCAATGTTGTAGCCTTTAGACAACATTCATCTCCACCTCTTTCACATATAATTTTCATGGCCACTAAATCTGTTTCAGTAGATTAGTCCTATTCTTCAAAAGGAAACTAGTTTACTGCAATAGTACCTAAATGTCCCTGAGGTATGCCTCTATAATGCATAACAAAGGCTCAGTTTCCCCCAAAAAAGCCCTACTTTAATTCAGCGAAGTAGGCCCTATTGGAGACAGACTGCCTACATCTGACTCTGAGGTGAGACGATGGATGTTATAAAGAAAGGGAAAGATTATTGTCCCATTCGCTCCCTTTGACATCCTGTAGATATGTTTAGGACATACTTGGGAGGTCTTTTCATGGTTCAGTGAAGGTTTTGTCTAGTTAAAGAACGTTAATGGGATTTTGTTTTCTCGGTCCACTGGAGAGTTTTGTCTAGTACCAGATTATAATTTTTTTATAATCACCCTAATTAATTAATTAATTAAAACCCAGAGCATGCGCTGTTTTGTTTCATTAAATATCGTTGCTATTGCCAGAATTATCAAGGGTCTGACTGGTGAACAACTGATGCATTCCCCCCTTTTTCTTTTGGGAATGTTAGGGATACCAACCCAAACAGTGCGTTAACAAACATGCAGTTTGTGACACACTTTGATGTGCAACATGAAATTGCGTATTCATCCATAAAATAATGATGATTCAACATGTCTTCACCTGGGGTTTGAACTCACAACCACTTGATTCACTATGTCCATGTCCATGTCCCCTTTCCTACTACTTTGCACTTTAAAGTAAAACTGAGCTCTGTTAAATATGCACTTGAGAAAAACAATTACATTTATTATAGTGACTCAGGAATAACATGAAAACAGATACGTTCCACTAACATTAGACTGAAAATCCTAACTAAAACTTGAATGAGAAAATGAAATAAGAACATCTTATTAACTGGTCACTAAAATAGAAGTGCATTTAGCTAGCTTTTATAAGTGCATTTAAAATGCATTATACAGTAGGTAATGAGTGTATATGTGACAAATGAAATTCACCAGACTTCTGGCATAGCACAAACGCCAGCACATTCCAGATCCAGAGGTTGTGAAATGAAATCCTAATAAAAAAGGCATTAATAAGTGTTAATTACGAAATTATATCATATTTTCATTGTTTGAATACCTGCACTACTTTAGCCATACAGTATACTACAGTAGTGAGCAAAAGTCTTAGGCACCTGAAAGTCAAACTAAAGTAGTTTATTTGGATAGTGTTTATTTGAATATATATACAGTATCTCATAAAAATGACTGTATTACCTCGCATCTCAAAATGGGACTGCTAAATGTTAGATCCATTGCTCCAAAGGCAGTTGCAGTGAATGAATTAATGAGACCTCTCCTCCTGGCTATACTAATGATCATATCTCCCGTACATCCCGAAAAGGAGGGGGTGTTGCTAATATTTATGACAGTAAATATAAATTTACGCTCAAACACATCACAGATTTTCATTCTTTTGAAGTTTTACTCATGAAAGTTAATCAGGCTGATGAATAGTTTTATATTGCTACTATTTACACATACACAATGTTCCTCAATGAGTTTCCAGAATTCTTGTCAAACTTGTAGTCATGGCAGATAGTATTCAAATGTTTTGCTATTTCAATAGTCATATGGAAAAGTCCAATGAGCCTCTTCAAAAAGCCTTTGAAGCCATAATTGACTATGGGTTTTTTCCAACATGTCTCCGGTCCAACACACTGCCACAATCACACCTTAGATTTAGTCCTGTCACGAGAAATAGATAATGTAGATCTAATAATTTCCACCCAAAATCCAGGATTATCGGATCACTGTTTTATTACATTTACCGTTAAAACAAGAAATCCACTTGCTCCGCAAACAATGAGTTTCGAAAGCGGTACTATAAATTCTCGGACTACAAGTAGATTTCTTGATATTCTTCGCTCATCAACGACAGAGTAAATAAATAAACTATCAAATCGAGGATCTAAACTCAACATTGCGAAATACTTTAGATACCGTTGCATTCCTAAAAACAGAAGAATTACGCAACAAGAAACTTGCTCCCTGGTACACAGACAATACTAGAGCACCCAAGCAAGCCTCCAGAAAATTGGAGCGAAAGTGGCGCTCCACCAAGTCAGAAGTATTCAGACTAGCCTGGATAGACAGTACACACCAATACCGAAAATCACTCACATTTGCTCAATCAGCTTATTTCTCCAACCTGATTAAGGTGATCAAATACAATCCAAAATGTAGCTTCGATATAGCTGCAAAGTAGACAAAAACGCTCAACAAGTGAAGTGGGTCTTCACTTTAGCTGTAATGCATACATTAAATACTTTGATGAAAAGATCATCACCATTAGAAAACAAATAACTGACTCGTCCTTAAATAGTTATAGTCCAGTTATGACCAGGGCTCAATGGGGACAATCAAATGTTTTGGTCGCTGGACACATTCACTAAATTTGTAATGGGTTCTAAACCCACAAACTGCCGGGTAGACGATTCCAACAAAATTACTTAAGGAGCTATTTCCTGTACTAAGTCTGCCAATGTTGAACAAAATAAATTGCTCCCTTTCCTCTGGATGTGTACCAAACTCACTAAGAATAGCGGAAAATTAAGCCTCTTCTAAAAAACATATTAAACAATTATAGGCCAATATCGAACATCCCGTTCCTCTCAAAAATCTTTGAAAAATGTGTTTCCCAACAAATGAATGCCTTCCTGAAGACAAATAACATTTATGAAATGCTCCAGTCCGGTTACAGATCCCATCAAAGTACTGAGATTGCACTCGTGAAGGTAACAATTGACCTTCTAATGGCCTCAGACAAAGGTTCTTTGACACTATTGATCACTCCCTTCTCTTAGAGAGACTGGAAACCCATATTGGACTATGTGGACATGTTCTAGCCTGGTTTAAATCTTATTTATCTGAAAGATATCAGTTTGTTAGTGTGGGTGGCCTATCATCTGACAAGTCAAAGGTATGTTTTGGTGTTCTTCAAGGCTCGGTTCTGGGCCCATTATTGTTCTCTCTATATATGCTGCCTCTAGGTGATGTAATCCGGAATCACAATGTAAACTTTCACTGTTATGCTGATGACACACAGTTATATATGTCAATGAAGCATGGAGAAGCCCCAAAATTAGCTACTTTGGAAGCATGCGTTTCATGTCCTTTCCTTGTCCAGCTGGTCATGCTTCCAACCTGGACTAAGTTTAAATAGACTCTAGACCAGAGATGGGGACTTGTGTCTGAGACTCAAACTCGAGTTGCACTTAAGTCGAACAAACAGCTGACTTCAGACGTAACTTGCGACTCGACCCAAAATACTTTAGACTCGAGCTTCGAGACTCGTCAACAACCTGTTTTCATGCAATTATAGCTTTTTAAATATAAATTAATTCATCTATTTCTATTTTTTTCTATTGATGCATATATGTTGGGGAAGTGTATGACGAGCTGCATGTCCCCTGCTTTTTGCCATACTGTGCAACGTAACGCATGCGCTATGCCTATGTCCGCGCACTCACATATCAAAATATGCATTGACGATAGCGACACAAAGTCCTCCCGGAGTTTTGCCTTTTGTCACTAGTTATGGTTTCAATAACTTTGTAAACAGTGGCGGTAAACGAACAGCTACATGCAAGGTTTGTGGCACCAAGATAAATGATGCCAGATCAACAATGTCGAACTTCATCAGGCACCTCAAAACGCACCCAGATAGCTCAGTCACTTGCTAATTTGAAAAAGACGTTACATTTAGCATATATAGTGGGGAGAACAAGTATTTGATACACTGCCGATTTTGCAGCTTTTCCCACTTACAAAGCATGTAGAAGTCTGTAATTTTTATCATAGGTACTCTTCAACTGTGAGTGATGGAATCTAGAACAGAAATCCAGAAAATCACATTGTATGATTTTTAAGTAATTAATTTGCATTTTATTGCATGACATACGTATTTGATACATCAGAAAATATGAACTTAATATTTGGTACAGAAACCTTTGTTTGCAATTACAGAGATCATATGTTTCCTGTAGTTCTTGACCAAGTTTGCACATACTGCAGCAGGGATTTTGGCCCACTCCTCCATACAGATCCTCTCCAGATCCTTCAGGTTTCGGACTTTCAGCTCCCTCCAAAGATTTTCTATTGGGTTCAGGTCTGGAGACTGGCTAGGCCACTACAGGACCTTGAGATGCTTCTTACGGAGCCACTCCTTAGTTGCCCTGGCTGTGTGTTTCGGGTCGTTGTCATGCTGGAAGACCCAACCACGACCCATTACTGAGGGAAGGAGGTTGTTGGCCAAGATCACGCGATACATGGCCCCATCCATCCTCCCCTCAATAAGGTGCAGTCGTCCTGTCCGGTCCAGTGTATCAAATACTTGTTCTCCCCACTGTATCGTCACAGGTAACAACCTAACCATCGCAAAGTGTTGTGCTAATGCTGGGAATAGGCACATTTTATCTTTATAGTTGTATCCATACGATGTGATTGCCGATTGCATTGCAGTAGACCCCATAGAGTTATCCTACAACGGATTTTGATACTGTACTGTATGGATGGTAGCGACAGGACAGGCTTTGAATTCCTAAGATTTAACAATACAGTGTTAGGGACAGGTCAGATGGCAAGAGAGACTTGAGACTTAACTTGGACTCATGGCAAAAGACTTGAGACTTGACTTGAACTTGCCCCTCAAAGACTTGAGACTTGACTTGGACTCATGGCAAAAGACTTGAGACTTGACTTGAACTTGCCCCTCAAAGACTTGAGACTTGACTTGGACTCGAGCTCAAAGACTTGAGACTCAACTTGGACTTCCAAAAAATTACTTGTGAACACCTCTGTTCTGCCCACATGCATTTATTAATTAATATTTAATATTTTGAGCCTCTTCAAAATATTTTCACCTGGCACAGCCACAAGAGGTCTGGTCGCCCCTCTGAGCCTGGGTCCTCTTTAGGTTTCTTCCTAAATTTTGGCATTTTTAGGGAGTTTTTCCTAGCCACTGAAATTCAACACTACTGTTGTTTGCTCCTTGATGTTTAAGGCCAGGTGTTTTGTAAAAGCACTTTGTGACAACTGCTGATGTAAAAAGGGCTTTATAAATACATTTGATTGATTGATTGATGATGTTGCAGGCAGCATTATATGCGCCACGGCGTCTCCAGACTCTTTCACCTCTGTCACTTGTGAACAGTGTGAACCTGCTCTCATCTGTGAAGAGAATGGGGCGCCAATTGCGGACCTGCCAATTCTGGTGTTCTCTCCAATCAAGCGGCACAGTGCTGGGCTGTAAGCACAGGTCCCAGTAGAGGATGTCAGGTCCTCATGCCACTCTCATGGAGTCTGTTTCTGACAGTTTGGTCAGAAACATGCACACCAGTAGCCCGCTGGAGGTCATTTTGTGTGGCTCTGGCAGTGCTCCTGTTCCTCCTCGCACAAAGTGCTGCTGGGTTGATGCCCTTCTACGGCCCTGTCCAGCTATCCTCCTGTAATGGCCCGTCTCCTGGTATCTCCTCTATGTTCTTCAGATTGTACTGGGAGCCACATCAAACCTTATTGCGACCACATAAACCATATTGATCTTGGAAGAGCTGAACTGCCTGTGCAACCTGAATGGGCTGCAGGTACTGCCTCATGCTACCAATAGTGACAAGGACACTAACAAATTGCAAAATTAGAGAAGAATCAGTCAGGAAGGATAAGGAGAGAACAATTGTCTGTGGCCACCACCTGTGCAAAACCATTCCATTTTGGGGGGTTGTCTTGCTGAATATCTGATAGGAATGTTACTTGTTTGGTCAGACAACCATGTTGTTACCTGTTGTTTGCTTGCTGTAGTCTTTTATCAATTGTCAGACTACATAACTAGAAATAGGCATGTGAATATGTTTTTCATAGTTCTATATTCAATAATTTAAACAGTTATTTCAGTTATTTCAACCCATCTCTCTACTAAGAACCTCCCTGGGACCAACCAGACAAAGAATAAAACTAATTAATTTACAGCTACAAATTAGTGAATGGAGCCACAAGTAAACCCATAATTTGGATTTTTTTTTTTTTTTATAAAACATCCTTCAGGGCATTAACTCTTGCAATGTACCCGTTCCCTCTGTCTCTCCATGTTACAAGACGAAGCACGTGTTATTAATTGGGCAGCCATGAAAGTTGAACGCTGATTGGTTCACATATTGCTCATTTTCAAATTGTCTGACTTAACAAAAAGAAGACGCTATTAGACTAAACCAAGATAAATTACAATAAACTAAAAGGAGAATGACTCTGTGCGAATGATATATGGGCAGACAACCCAATTAATCTCCATTGTTGATTGAAGTTGGGTTAGAACACAACCATTGTTATCCATCAATAATAATCCGCCTGAAAATGTTGATTTACAATGTTGACAATGTTGACAATGTGTACTGGTGTGAAACAGCCAACAAAGGGGAGGGATTGTCATACCTAATACGTAAAGAAATTGTCTTTAAACCCGAGCAGTTTGAGTTGTAAGCGATAAAAAAGTGAAAGTGTGAGGTGCTGTGATTGGATATCATAGCTGTGGTTGATCAGCTGTCACAGCTGGGGAAATAAGGAAATGTTTCTCATGGGCAATCTGAAATGGTACTGGTTATCTCCAAACTCTGTGATATACTGAATTTCACCAAATTGATAAGCGAAGAGACAAGACCAAAACCAAATGACAATTCAAAATAAACGCTCATTTACATTCCTCTTACTAATAACCTGCAGTAGTATGACCATGACTTCCTGGTCATTGTGAAATGATGCGCATAAGAGACACAAACTGTGATCAAACTGACATTCAACCCCTTTTTCGAAAAAAGTGTTCCTGGATAAAGTTCACACGACTGAGGAAAGATTTTTAAATGGTGTACTCCAATGTCCATGAACAGTAATGATGGAAATAGGAGTACGCAATTTTTCCTGGAGGGCATCATTGGGTAAAATAAATACCAGGCAATCTAATAATTAGGATGGGTAACATTAAACGTATTTGAACATGCACTTGACGCTTGTACAGAATTCTAGCCAGCAGTTTTCACTGTACATTGAGAGACACTTTTTTCATTGTAACTTTTAAGGATTTTAAACAAAGAGCGAAATGAGACAGAATTTCAGAGCAATGAGATCTGGCTCATCACAAATGCTTGGAATGTACTAATCCATTATCAAACATCGGTGAAACACACAAGAAATAGCGGGTTTAAAGCAGTGGCATCTCCTGATTGGCTGTGTAGAATGGGTGCTGCCAAATGGTGACAGAATATGTATAACAGCAGTTCTCCAGCACCATTTAAGCAATAAGTTATTGCTCAAATAAATAAAAAGTATTGCTATTAATTTTTGCTCTGTTAACATGTAGGGCAATAATAAATAATACTGGCAGTGGTAAACATAACTTTACACAAATCAAAAATGGAATATTGATTACCATTAACACTGCATATACTACACTGTGTAAACAGTACAACAAAATGGCAGGTTTACATAAAATATAACTTATTGATAGCTAGAACAACCAATAGCCAACTATGGATTCTGATTCACACAACTTGTTCGGAGAAATAAGAAAGATGATGTTTTGTATCACCAGAAGTAACCAAAAACATATGAAGGAATGTGTAATCTACTGTAATAATCCCTTGTCCAACATTGTTGAAAAAGACTCCTTGCTAGTTAGCTACATAGTTTCATTGTAGCAGCGGCTAGCAATGAAAACAAAATAGTAAGTATTTGTAATAACAGTTTCAAGCTGATGCATTTGACAACAACACAGATAGCAAAATAATATCTGCCCCCTTGCTATTTTCCACCTCTGCCATTTCCAAAGCTATAGATTCCTGCTACCAGTGGAGGGACTGATGTTTGCAGCCGGAGAGGTCATTCACATCTCATGCAAAATCACACCCTGTCAGCTATACAACGTTGGCATATTGAAGTACATTGGTTCTCAGTCCGCTTCCCCGGTTTAATAAACAAAATAGTTATGTAAACTGTAATTGCCTGATGAAGTACTGGCAAATCCAAAGGATTTCCTTTATCTTATCCCATGTGTTCCGGACGCAAATCAAAGTTTCATATAAGATGTGACCAAGGTGATTAGTGACACACAGAAAAGTATTGCGTTGTTTTTAATAGATTAATGAAATTAAGTGTGAGGGTGATTCCAGAACTACTCTGTCAGAACCCAATATGAAAGGCAGGAATACAAAGTATTGATGGATTACAACGAGGTCTCCCAACGTTCAATTATTAGGCCTGTCTTCACTGTATATTACTAATGTTGGGGAAAAAATTACATTTTGCAAAACTCCATCTGTGTGCTGATGACACATTTGTTAATGCTGAAATGGAGATCTTGTTTGTCTTTGTATTCAGTATTGGGCAAAAGTATTAGGCACCTAAAAGTCAAACTAAATGGCTATTGTAACTGGAACGGCTAATTTTAAATGGAATATCTTCATTGGCATACAGAGGACCATTATCAGCAACCATCAGTCCTGTGTTCCAATGACACGCTGTGTTTGCTAATCCAAGTTTATCATTTTAAAAGGCTAATTGATCATTAGAAAACCCTTTTGCAATTATGTTAGCACAGCTGAAAACTGTTGTGCTGATTGAAGAAGCAATAAAACTGGCCTTCTTCAGACTATTTCTGTATCGGAAGCATCAGCAATTGTGGGTTCAATTACAGGATCAAAATGGCCAGAATCAAATAACTCTCTCATGAATTTCATCAGTTTATTTTTGTTCTGAGAAATGAAGACTATTCCATGCGAGAAATTGCCAAGAAACTGAACATCTCATACAACGTTGTGTACTACTCCCTACACAGAACAGCGCAAACTGGTTCTAACCAGAATATAAAGAGGAGTGGGAGGCCCGTCGCACAAATGAGCAAGAGGAAAAATACATTTGAGCGTCTAGTTGGAGAAACAGATGCCTCACAGGACCTCAATTGGTGGCTTCATTAAATAGTTCCCACAAAACAAGAATCTCGACATCAACAGTGAAGAGGCAACTCAGGAATTCTGGCCTTTTTGTTTTCTTTTGCCCATGTTAAACTCTTCTTTTTATTGGCCAGTCTAAGATATGGATTTTTTTTTGCAACTCTGCCTAGAAGGCCGGCTAATGAATCTTTAAAATATTATGAATGTAAATAATTAAATAAGGAAAATGGTTTCCTCACGTTTATAGTGGAGAAAGTAGCGCTGATTGGCTGATAGCCATGGTTTATGAGACTGCATATCCTGGGTATGACATAACATCACTTTTTACTGCTCTAATTGAGTTGGTAACCAGATGATAAGAGTAATTAGTTATCTTGGGGTTTGTTATGAATTGGCAATTTATTATGGCTAAGTGCTGTGTCCAGGTACTCCGCAATGCATTGTGCCTGAGAACAGCTCTTTTGACAGTGGTATATTGGCCATATACCACACCCTCTTGTGTCTTATTGGTCACATATACAGTACATATACACTCACCTAAAGGATTATTAGGAACACCGTACTAATACTGTGTTTGACCCCCTTTCGCCTTCAGAACTGCCTTAATTCTACGTGGCATTGATTCAACAAGGTGCTTAAAAGCATTCTTTAGAAATGTTGGCCCATATTGATAGGATAGCATCTTGCAGTTGATGGAGATTTGTGGGATGCACATCCAGGGCACAAAGCTCCCATTCCACCACATCCCAAAGATGCTCTATTGGGTTGAGATCTGGTGACTGTGGGGGCCATTTCAGTACAGTGAACTCATTGTCATGTCAAGAAACCAATTTGAAATGATTCGAGCTATGTGACATGGTGCATTATCCTGCTGGAAGTAGCCATCAGAGGATGGGTACATGGTTGTCATAAAGGGATGGACATGGTCAGAAACAATGCTCAGGTAGGCCGTGGCATTTAAACCATGCCCAATTGGCACTAAGGGGCCTAAAGCATGCCAAGAAAACATCCCCCACACCATTACACCACCACCACCGGCCTGCACAGTGGTAACAAGGCATGATGGATCCATGTTCTCATTCTGTATACGCCAAATTCTGACTCTACCATCTGAATGTCTCAACAGATATCGAGAATCATCAGACCAGGCAACATTCTTCCAGTCTTCAACTGTCCAATTTTGGTGAGCTCGTGCAAATTGTGGCCTCTTTTTCCTATTTGTGGAGATGAGTGGTACCTGGTGGGGTGTTTTGCTGTTGTAGCCCATCCGCCTCAAGGCTGTGCGTGTTGTGGCTTCACAAATGCTTTGCTGCATACCTCGGTTGAAACGAGTGGTTATTTCAGTCAAAGTTGCTCTTCTATCAGCTTGAATTAGTCGGCCCATTCTCCTGTGACCTCTAGCATCAACAAGGCATTTTCGCCCACAGGACTGCCGCATATTGGATGTTTTTCCCTTTTCACACCATTCTTTGTAAACCCTAGAAATGGTTATGCGTGAAAATCTCAGAAACTGAGCAGATTGTGAAATACTCAGACCGGCCCGTCTGGCACCAACAACCATGCCACATTCAAAATTGCTTAAATCACCTTTCTTTCCCATTCTGACATTCAGTTTGGAGTTCAGGAGATTGTCTTGACCAGGACCACACCCCTAAATGCATTGAAGCAACTGCCATGTGATTGGTTGATTAGATAATTGCATTAATGAGAAATTGATCAGGTGTTCCTAATAATCCTTTAGGTGAGTGTATAGTGTATGTACATTGTAACAGGGAGAGACACAGGGAATGGACACAGGACATTATTAGAGGAAGTGGTAGAGAAGGAGAGGGAAAGATCAAACACAGAAAACAAACACCTGGTGCTGGTTTGGGAGGAATCGGGGTGGGGGTGTTGTTGCTTCTCCTGGCTGATGTTGTTCTCCTGGCTGGCATTCTGCCTCCTTGGCTACCACGTTGCTAGGGCGGAGAAACGCTGAGAGAAACAATGGGGTAGCGTTGCCCTCCTGGCCTCAGGGTCCTACATTTCTTCCTCTCCATCTGCCTCATGTTCTCCTACAGCATCATCTGTGGCTTCTTTGGCTTCTCCTTCTTTATTGGCCTCTTTTCCAGCATCCCCCTCAGCCCCTATATACTCCCACCAACGAGGTCCCAATGGGAGGCAGCTGTGCAGGGGCGAGGACGGCCCTGCCTGCTGCCTCTGGAATGTTCCGGAACCTGCCAGGTTTCTCCATTGGGGGCATTGGTGCAACGCTGATTCAGCCAGTACGGGCATGTTCCTGCCATTAAATTACAGCACACACAGCCACGGAAAAAATGAAGACCCTAACCCTTCTGTTCCTCACTCAAAACCGTCCTTTTCAACTTTTTTGGAAAGGAAAGAAAAAGTGGTCTCTTCATTTTTTCCAGAGCTGCATATACTTGAATAGGTAAGTGTGGCCAAACTTTTGACTGGTGATGCATATGTATGCTATTATTAGGGGGAAGGTGTTACAGGCTGTCTTATCTAGTTATTGGGTAGAATGCATTATTTGTTATCTAGACTCACTGGGTTTCACCTGCGCTTTGTGCCTTGTTAGCCAGGATGTCTTTCACCTGTTCAGACACAGCTGATATTTAAGAGCTACAAGCACATGTTGGGTGTTAAGAGACTTGAAAGAGCAAGACCTTCAGTTATTTTCTCTCACTTTATGTTGTATACGATTTGAAGCCAGAAACATTCTGCTTTCACTTTTGTCCATTTGTTTTGCCCTGCATGATTGTACTGCCTATCTCATTTTGAGGTGGGTTATTATTTTGTTCTTCTGGGTAAAATGTTATGGGCATTCGTGGTGGGTATCTGTTAGAGAATATGTATTATTTGAAAGTATTTTATTGGATATCCCCACCAGTGCCTTTCCAGAACAAAATTTTCCATTCCTTCCCATGTGTGTTTTTTGTTTTCACAGGTTTCTTGAAGAATTTACTTTTTTTTAATTCCCTATGTTTTGAGTCATATAATGTATTTTTGGAAGGTAAGCTGCAGGAGCAAATTAAAATCCAAGTTAGCAAACAAGAATATGTTTCTAAGAGTGGGATCCAGTGAAGCTCTCGTGACTACAAAGCTAACTGAGGTTGACAGGCGAGTGAGTGTGCTTTAAAACATGTTAACGGGATACATATATTTTTCTGTTAAGATACTAATATAATTACATACTTATAAAACTCCACTCTAAATAAACTTCTGTCAGAACACTTGTGAAATATGTAAAAAAAACACATACATAAAAATACCATGTTTTAACTGCCTTAGTGTGTGTGTACAGCATCTGTTGTTTTTTGTCTAAAATAGACATTACTAAGGTTTTTAGTTCTTCTGTACCGATCCACAAAGAACTACACCTTGTATTATTTCTGTAGAAAATCTCAGTTCAGTTGGCTTTCAAACCACTCGTGTGCCATTGCTTGGCTGGAAGCAGAACCAGTGCCCTAAACACATATTTTAACATACTGAGCAAGCTGTCATGTTCAGCTTCAGGGTTTTTTGCAGGCAAAACCAAGAAAAAAATAATTTCACTAATGAATAAAGGTGGAGATATTGACCCCTGTGACAATGACTGTGCAAATTGGAAGCCAGAAGATCATTTACCATGAGTGCTGTATTTTGCTAGCTATTGGCTATGATCAACAGGCCAACTCCCAATACATGCCTGCAGACCAGCACTGATTTACTGGTGATATCTTAAATGTAACACTCATTTAAATGTAGATAGATTTGGAATATGTGTGTTATTTTAGAACTCTTAAAGATTACCTTCAGCTACATTCGACAGCGGTACTATGAATGATAGATGGACAGCAATATGACATGAAAGAAGGTACTCCATTTCACTGAAATCTCATTAAAGCCATGATCATTCCTACAATAATTAAATCATTCTGTACAGTTGCAATGTAAATGTAGATATATTGATGTAACAGGCATATAATTCTGCAGAAGCCATGGTCCACTTCCATCACATAGCCTATGAAACGTGTACTGTAGATTTGCGTCCCAAATGACGCTCTATTCCCATATTGGCCAGGTTAAATAGTGCACTTTTAAAGACGGACCATTTGGAAGGTACACTAGGCCTATGGCAACGGTTAAGATTGAGGTTAGCAGAGACAATTAATGGCTAAGTGTCATTTAGCCATCCCAGGGAACAATTCAATCATGTTGTCCTCTTCCAAAATGGCAACCCTACTCCCCCGTAGTGAACTACGTTTGGCTAAAGCACTAGCCTATGTGAATAGGATGTAATTCCAGATGCAGCATGGAGCATGTTGTAGATGTGGTGGAACATTTAGGAAGTTAATGCAGTGCATGTAGTCAACTTGACCACAACAAGACCGCAGCATACTGTGTACTTCTAGATTTATAACGAAAGGCTTCCGGTTCTGGATTCTGGTTTGCTCTCTCACTGCAGATCTACTGATATGAACGATATTATTCGGAAATGCCTTGTTTGTCTCTGATATAAAGTTTCCATAAGGAATTAATTGACTTTTTATGTGTTTTATGCATTCCTTGATACTCAATAATTTGTCTTCAACGCGTCATTAACGCGTGAACAAAAACATCTGCTGTCCTTTCATATTCCTGAACCCCCCCCCCCAACCCACTCCCTCTATCCTTCCAAAACCTGACTATCTCCTTTTGGCGCAGGTTGTGTTTTCCAAATGGGAATAGTGCTACTCCCTGCCAATTCCGTCCAATCTATCCAATTGATGCAGCGCTGGCCCTGATCGCAGCACAGCTCCATCTGAATGCTCGAGCACAGTATGCGGTCACACTCCACTCAGCCGCCAGCAATGAGCGCGCAGTTCATTCATTTCTAGAACCCTCTGGTTTGTTGGTAGTCAAATACAATGATTTAAAAAAAAAAATTTTTATAAATAAATTATAACATGTTTAATCGTTTGTAATGCACGTTGAATTACAAACATTGTTAACCATTTAATTACATAGGCTCACACACGAAGTTATAAAACAATAGGCCTACATGTTAATAACAGCCCCATTTCTTTTTGGACGTTTCACAAACGTGATTTGTTTTTGGCAGCTGATCTTTAAAAAGTGGCATTGCTTTATGCTATATTTCCTTCTTTGCTCATATTGACCTTTATGTCATGGGGTAATGGAACGTCTACTTAGCAAGAGTCTGGGCTGTCGGAGCACCTGCTACTTATTCAGATGTATTTCATTAAAATGCTTTTTTTAATAATATTTTGGACACAATTATAGTGTTTTGGTATTCCTTGAAGTAAGCATAATTTGCAGTAGACTATTGGTAGAAAAAAAAAACTGGTGGGTACACTTGACTTAAACTCTCCACTTCACTGATAAAAAGTATGCTACTATTCTGTGTAATGACTTTACACCGTAACCTATGATTTGACGTTGGACCTTATCTCTCAGAGGAAATGTTAGAAGTATTTATAGGGCCATGGAAATATCATACTTCAAAACTAGTAGGCTATCACCATCAGTGTGAAAGACCACCACCAGTGTGAAAAATCTTCCATCTCGCTCGTGTTACCCCCCCCCCCCCACACTCCTCTCTCTCCGTCTCTCTCTCTCTCTCTCTCTGTGTCTTGTGCTCCCGTTCTCTAACAGCCTCCCTCTCACCCAGGCGCACATTCTGCAACTTGGCTTCGATACAGCTCCTCCCCTATGTGGTGGCTCCCGCGTCCAGCTCCTTGAACGTGAACAGTTTATCTGAAGAGCACTTTTCAAAATACCATCACTAGCGGGGTACCGGTAACAATCTCACTTAGAAGGGAGTTGGTCGTCGGTTAGTTTAACTACTCCTTGCATTGGAGTCACATCTCTATAGCTCTACCAGCGATGGAGACTTGGGCTGGCTTCTGCCCAGGCTTGCGCTTAACTCTGTGTACCTGGCTTCTGATCTCTGCTCATACCCAGCTAAATGCCAAGGCTAAGATAACTTGTGCGTCGTGCCCGTCGCCCGTCCAGCTATACCTGGAGGAATTACAACTGGATACCGGTACGCGCGCGGCTGCTGGTCCTAGCCAGGCGTCCAAAGCTTTGAAACAGGTCCAGCTGGAGTACCAGCTACTCGGAGAATATAAACAAAATACTGGAGTACTAAGCGACCGGCTACAGGCAGGTATTTTCGAAGATGGGTTAAGGTTCAGTAACGATGGAGTTACCTCAAAAGTCGCACAGGAAGATTCTGACGGGCCCATGGAAAGAGGAGAAACTTACCGTGGTGAATATAATGCTGGGGTTTATAATTTGCAACACCTCGAGGCTGAGGATGCGGCGCTGCGGAGGATGAAGCGAAGCGGTCCCAAACACCCCGAATTTAGTGAGAGCATGAGGACTGGTGGCCCCGGTTTTGAGAGAGAGACCTCGGATGAGATAAGGAGTCCAGGTCCGTTATTGGACGGACAAAGACTGGGCCGATCTGAATTCAAGTGGACCAGGGATGAGGGAAGAGGGACTTCCAGAGATGATCCTAAACTAACCAGCACTACTTTCGCCCTGACCGGGGACTCCGCTCATAACCACGCAGTGGTGTATTGGTCGGGACAAAACAGCAGCGTAAGTGATTATTCCGAATTTGGCGTGTGGTTTTATAAATAAAGCACAGTGTTGCATATTATGAATGAAGCACTTCGTTTCGTTTAGCAACCGCTTATTATTCTGTCCAAATACGTTGTGCACTGATGACTCGGTTATTTTAGCGAGTGGCTTGTCCACTGTAACAGGTGCATTTGTTCTGTTGCACACCCCGAGGCACTATACTCAAACTGTCTGATATGAGCACCACCAGAAAATTGCATTCGGGGACCAAGTTGGACTGGCATTGTTATTGCGCACGGATGCTTGCTGCAGATTCCGTGCCACAGCAAAATATAGAGGCTACAACAGCTTTTTTTTCTTCACATGTACAATACTATTGTGAATCGTTGTGTGCACACCGAGAGGGTCGTTTTATGAGTTTAGGTGTATGCGATTAAACGAGTAAAAATACATCTAGTTGTGTATTTTCTCCAGGCTAGTAAAACATATGAATCCGTCTTTTAGGATACGGTATGTTTCATTACATTTAATTGATTGTTCAGAGCGGTATTTTTATGGGTGTGTACATTCTCTGAACTCTGGTAATAATGGAATGTCCAATGGAATGAAATCTTAAGTTGTTACTTGAAATGTCGACATGAATTGTCGCTTCGATCCTTCCAGTTCTTTAACAAACTGATTCATTCAATGGTATGCCTATTAATTATGTACAATTTGGGCTATGCTTATTTTTGATGTATTCTGATTTGAATAAATGTGTTTGCACATTGTAATTATGTTAAAACAATGCTCCCCTACAATAATACTCCCTACATCGCTCCTCAAATTTGCAAAAGGTGCACTTGTTACGTGCACTTACAAAGACACTCCAAAGGGGGGTGTAGGCTACAATGTGTAAGTCATTAGGTTTCCAACAGCGGTATCTGCAGTGGGCTATCACGGGCATACAGAGCATGAGACAATGCCACTCGCTGTAATGGAATCAGGTGCCCAAAAAAAAAAAAAAAATACATCTCGGGAATGATCCGAGTGTAACCGGAACTTTCCTAGCTAACACAGGGTTTAGAAACGTGTCAACGTGCCTTGGGCCTTTTTTTGAGCATCAATATCTGCAGGTGGTCAAAACTACAGTCGTATTGATTTGCAGGTTTTGCACGTGCATCCAGAAGCATTGTATTGTATTGGTTTTTGTACACTATCTTTTGCATATTCCCCAAATTATGTAGGGGCCGTTATAAAGCACAACACAACCTCTATTTCATACTCTCTGAGTTCAGACGGCTTGTACTTTGACCGAGGTCACAGTGGAGCATGCAGGTCACGTTAATGATAGGACGCGGCCTTGTTCTTGCTAATACAACTAATAAATCATCTTCCCAATCGGAGGAGCGGTGAGGACATTTCATCTCAATTCAGAAATGGCTGGAATACTGAAATAATTTCATAACGGGTTGAGGGGCCTTCGTTTCAAATGGAATAATGAGGCGAAATGAATCAAAGTCATGGGCTCTTTTTGTCATTCCTAATGTGTTTTTGTGTCTTCCTTGTATTTTTTGTTTGTTCTATTTCTTTGTTTGTAAGAAGGAGAAATGGAAATAATGTGCCACAGTTTCAGCACTTGTCTGTAATGATTATGACATGCTGCATTAACTCGTTTTTTAACCCGCAGTGATAGCTCAGGCGATTTGGGGGAAGAGTTTGCATAAGTCTGTGTGTGTGTTGGATTGTGTGTGTGTGTGTGCGTGCCCCTGTGTGACGAGGTTGGTGGGTATATCATTGTCCGTCTCTGTCTGCCTGCCTGCCTCCGTTTCCCCCTTAGCTGTAAATCTTTAATAATTATCTTGAAGACAGAGACAGGCATCCATTTTGAAATATTCTCTCATTGCCAGACAAGAGGGACTGACTGCCTGCTCAAGCATGTTTTTTCAAGCTCTCCAGTCCTGGGCTACTTTATCTTCATTGGGCTTTAGATCTTGATTGTATGGATGATGAATTAAGCCCTGAAGGACGGCCTGATGGACCCTGCGGTCCTCTAACTTAACCGCAGCAGTTTGGTTTTGACTGTGCTTGTGTGTCTGTGTGTGCGTGTCTGTGTGTATGTGAAGAAACAGGCGGATGGATGCCTAGTTTAACGGGTGGCTGAGTCGGTTCTGGCCTCACCCGTACCTTCACTCGCTTGCCATTAAGCCCACACCGAAACACCCTCCGTTCGGTATCTGTCCCCTTTGCCAGATTGACATTCTCTGCCCCGGCCAATCTGTGCTCTGTGCCACTATTCCCCCTTAGGATGACATGGTTAGTGGCGGTAGTTTTATGGTTGTTCCCCAAGGCAGGCTGTGTCCTGTTAGGCGTGTAGACAAGGCTAATGTGGTCTCTCGTCTGTCTTTGTGTTCGCTAGAGCCCTGGATGGATGCTAGCCTAGCCCTGACTCCCTGGGGGGTTGGGGGTGTGTGTGTGTGTGGTGGGGGGGGGGGGGGTAGACCGAATATCGTGTCTCTCAATCTCTCGGCCTCAGTGCTGCTTATGAATATAATGACAGGGTTCCTTTATCCTGCCAAAATGGCTGCCATTATTGCGCCTTATGCTGATCGTTAATATCACGAAAGCCACTTTTCTGAGGGATTTTCAACCTTGAGACTGTCTATGATCCAAGCTCACACCTTTTAGTCAATGCCTCCAGTAAAGTGTTTAGCTAGTAGTTAATAGCTACATATTTGACATTATGCAGTGCGTGATTTTGTTGATACACCCAGTGAGGAAAAACAAAATGTACTGATGATGTGCAAAACACACAGAGTGGGGCTCAGTTCTACTTGAGTGGGTTTTAATGTAAGGGACCTCCTAAAGAAATATATCTGTCAGCTCTATCATTGAAGGGAGCGTGAGTTTTTAAATGCATACATTGCTTTGGGAGTGGCAATCAACAAAAACAAAAAGTGCTTTCCCACACATTCATGTACGCCGACCTGACTGGCTGATAGGATGGTTTTAGATTCTGGAGTCTACACATTTAATCTACACAAACTTTCATTGGCCACCAAACAGGCAAACATTCCAGGTGTTTTATTTTTGTCTGATTTAGCAGATTTCCTAATCCAGGGGGATTAACAGTGTAAAATAGCTAGACAAGGTAACTACAAACCACTGTGAATAAATCTAAGAGTTAGTTCACACACATGGTAACCATAATCAGTATTGTTTGATGAAAAACAGATGTACAGAAAACAAAATATCATATTGCATAATGGGATACACTTCTTCAACAAAGTAACGATATTATTTTAAGACCTGAAATTAACTGAAATGTATTAAACTGAAATGTTCTTCCATACCAAGAGTATTGTTGCCAACCCCCTTACAACAACACGGCATAGATTGCCCAACAGTAAAGAGGCATAGCTGGTTGGCATAACACAGCCTTGGCATCCGTGCATTGATTTAGGACGTACACGAGGGGCTTGTTTCCGAGCCCTCTCCGTGTCTTGCCTCGACTCCTTGGATGCTTCGCTTTCATTTAGTGATGCTTAAGGATTATAAAGTGGAGCTTTTATTACGCTACCTACCGCTAGCCTAACTGCTCCGAAGGAAGATGGTAGGAGGAAAGGAAGAAGGGTGTCATAAATAATGCTGTCTTCTGAAGGGAGTCCTCTTTTCATCCCTTTATCCCATCCCCTCTTCGTCCTAATTAGTGTTTACAAATGTGTTTTCACGGCCAGATTCTGTCTCCGCCGTGGAAGGAGTGCTGCTTGGTGGCAAAACTCCATTTGCCGCCTCAACCTGACAGTGGATTCTTGACTCGCGCCCCCCCCCCCCCCCCCCCCCAGAACTAAACTTTTGGCCAGAATTCTGAGTGTTTCAGGGGCACTTGGCCCAATCATATTTAGCTGGCGCCAAGCCGTCGGCTTATGTTTCAGCATCGTGTCTTGGTGCCAGACATGCGTGTTTCTTGTGTTTATTTTCACGCGCTGGTTAAAAAAAAAAAAACGTGTTGAAGGTTGACAGAGTTATAGTAAGGCGCGGAGACGTGTGACCTCACCAGAAAAAACTTGGCTCCTTGCGTTACCTTGGTGAGCTTTCCCTGGTCAAACCTGTTCCTAAAACGTCCAGTCATAACCGCTCTCCAAGATATACCAAGAAAGTTAGCTCATTGAAACTACACTTGACGTATCGCCGTGTGATAGCCACACGTTTACTCAGTATGTCTGATCTCGTGCTGCATTGAAGCCTGCCTTTCAAGTCATTATAGGTCAATTGCAATCACATTACATAGCACCTGTAGTTGGAACTGAGCAAAATCTCCGATCACGTAAGTCACTAAAAGCCTTGAGTCTCACATCTCCTGCATGGCTCGGGGCTAGCAGGCGAACAAGCGGTGTTTAAGGCAACCAATCACCGATCTAATGGTCTCATTATGTTCCCTGCGCCATCGACCACGGTGTTGGTGCTAGCTGAGCTCTTGCTGAAAGAAGACGCTGATCCATTTCCGTGCAAGGTTGTTGACAGGAGAGAGGAGCCGTATGCATGTATCTTTCCGTGTGTGTGTGTGTGTGTGGGTGTGTGTGTCGGGTGCCTAATGTTATCGTGCTGGTGTTGGTATGTGAGTGTACATTAAACTGCTATAACAGAGTTTAGAATATGATTCAGTTGCATTTTCATTCTATTAAAGCCATTCTCCCACGGGCATACCTCATAGGATCAATCAGCAGCTTGACCATATTGTCTTTGGCTCTCTGACAGCTGATTTCAATGCAACGTTTGGACCGATGCAGTGTGATATTGAATGTGTTTGGGTGTCTTTACACTCTGAGCAGTTTGACAGTCCGTGCCCCACTAAAGACTGACCTCAGTGATGTTTGGAAAGAAAGCAGGACTGGAACACAGTGGATTCAGACTTTCACTGGTTCTGTAAGAGCTGACTTGATGCAGTACTGACAGTGGTCGCACGGGGTGAGATTCCGACCGTCTCCGGTGTCTTTAAAAGGTGCGCTCCGTTCACATGATCAACCCCTGAGTACCAAGCTCCTCAAAAAACCTGCCCCTTTGAAACAAGTGATCTCACCTCGCCTAAAAGTGACCTCACCTCGTCTTAGACGGATCGCCACCAATCACAGTCCCACAGTAAACATGGATCAGGTGTGCAGCAGGGGAGGGGTAGGGGAAGGGTATACACTGCCCTCTCAGTTTTAATTGGCTAGAATTGGTTGTCACTCTTCTTTGGTCTTCTGGGCCGATGTTTGGTTTGCAAGGTGGGAGTGATTTCAGACGGAAGATGTGTCCCTTTTCTCTGCTGGACGTAGTTGGACTGTTGGACTGTCGTGCAGTGTCCGAAGTAGGTGATATATGCATCTGCCTCCGCTGGGAATAGTCGAATGACCTCTACCGCCCACTTTCTGAGGCAAAGTGGGATACCTTGTAATGTCGATCTCACTTGGCATTTGCTGAATGTTGGCGTGCTGGGGATAGGGGTGATGAGTAGGTAATGATGTCAAACGGAACGTTCAGGTGGGAGACAAGCAACCTAAAGTTGTGTCTCTCTAATGCACAACACAGACTCTATCTCTCTCACACACACACACACACACACACACACACACGGCTGTCTGTCTAACACTCTCTCTTTTCTCAATCACCGTGGGAGTCGCCATAGATGCAGACTAATGTTGGCACATTATACCCCAGGACCCGCACTCAATTAACACCCTGTCTAATTAAAATGATCTAGCGGTTTATCTATGAAAAAGACTGTGAGTGGCTATAAAACAGGGCCACGCCACATTAACTTTACTATCCCCTTCCACTTCTCTTTTTTAGTCCCATTTAGATTTTAATGATAATAACCTGCTTAAACATCGGCCATTACCAAACATATTGTGTAAGCATCTTTCATTTAGTGCTGGGAAATAGACGCGGTTCGGAGATGGGAGCTTTCTAACTGCGTCAGTCTGGGAAAGCAAGCTCTACGTGACTTTGAACTGTCTCTCTTTCTCTCCATTGTATCTGCGGAGGACAGAGGAAGACTCGCTCTCTTTTGCCTTTCTCCACGCCCACCCTGTCCTTACGAAAGTAGCCTCTGAATAAATGATAGCCGTACGACTAGGTTTTTAACTTTCTCAAGCCTGTCTCTGTTTACTTGAGGAATGGAAATAGATCAGCCCACATTTATATGCTTTATTTTGCCTCACCATTATTTATTTATTTGCTCCTCCCCCTCTATGCATTGACACTGAGTCACATTTAAATAAAAAAAATAATAATACATTTCAAGAGCGGAGCCTGGTTTGGGACATTATAATACTACAGTGCTCAGTAAATGGCGAGTGAGTGAGTGTTCGTGGATATCAATGCATTATTAATTAGCCTTCTATTTAGGGGAGTTTTTCCTGAGTAGGATGGGCGTCCAAGCTGGGACATGAGCTAGCCAGGTTTAAAGCTTTGGGGTTGTCATTACAAAACCTGTTCTTTTTATTATCCGAAAGGGCCTGGACGTGTCCCTGACTTCGTGACACAACCAGGATAACTCCTTGTGTTAGAATACGTATGGCCTGAGGTAAAACTCCTGACCCCTATTATCGAATCAGGCCCTGGTCATTAAACACTCTCCCACTAGTCAGACATTGTCAGGGAGAATGTTATGAAAAGCCTGGTGTGAAGAACGCCCTTAGGAAAGCTGCTAATTGCTGCTAAACCTTTCTGATAGCTAGGCTAGCACCTGTCTGCTCCATTGGACAACAGTCTGTTTCCACCCCGAAACGCAATTCTGTAAATAATACACAGAGGTGCGGTTACTGCCTCTGCTCTCCTTATGTGGCTAGATATTGCCTGTCTATGATAGATTCCTGAATTGCACCCTTCTCCCTCTAAACTAATTTTGACCAGGGCCTGTGTGGCATGTTGTCTTCTGCGGGGATATGGTAGCATTTGGGAAGCTTCCTCGCGGGCTCCAATAAAGAGAGGAGGAAATTGCAATTGTGCCTATCACCAGTTTGTCAGTCTAGGTGTGTGCCTTGATATCTGTCCCCCGGATTGATTATAAATATCAACTTCCACTGTTACTGTTGAAAGAGAACTAAGGCAGGGGGCTCCCGAGAGGCGCGGCCGCCTTGGGCACCACATCGCAGTGCAGCTGCTTCATTAGGACCCAGGTTCTCTTCCTGGTCAAGGTGCTGTGATTTCCGATGCATTCTTGTAAAATCATTGCCACCGTGCCAAAGAAATATGGAACACGAAGAAAAAACATTCCTCAGAGGGGCACTTTGAAGATGCTAGAACCGTCCACATTTCATTTTCCTCTGCAAACAACATGAGTATTGAATGGAAAAAACAGACAACACCATAGTACAATAGTTTATCTATTTCCCTAGTCGGTTTGTTGTGGTGCGTTCTATGCGAGATAAATATTCCTCTCGTCTTGAGGCACATTGAAGTTGTGAGTGCCATGGGGACGGAACGAAACATGTTTTCTGACAAGCAAGCAATGCACAACATTTCACAATGCAATCGTTGGAATGCAGCATTTTTAATGGCCTTTGTTAAAAAAAAATGACTGGTTACCGTATTTCATTTATTCATTTCTCAAGTCTCAACACGAACTGTGTTATTTTAAACCCTTTTAGCAGCAGCATGGAGAATCACTAGTGCTCCGTAATTCACAGTGACTTTAAAGGGGAGATAGTGGGGCTAAATTTAACTCCGGTCAATTACAGTAAAGCACCACCCAATGTGAAATATTATTCTGGGAGTGACTTTGAAAATTGACTGGTGAAATTTGAACAATGGTGTAAACACTGGAAAAGGTGTCGGGGGGGGTGGGTGGGTGTATGAAAACAACAAGCAGTAAATCGCTCTGGATGAAAATCTCTGTTAAAAGACTGAAGTGTATATGTTTGACCCTAGGAGGCATTTTACTCCAATTTACGCAGTCAGATATATTTTCATTGTTCTGACTGATGCTAACTAGGTAAAATATCCTTTTTCGGATTTGGGTAATAATTCAGAATAGGGTGAATGCATTAATACAACCCCATTATTCAGCCTTTCATTTTTAGACATTGTTATTGTTACATTAGTTAGGCTACTTGTGATAATACCTGTTGGTTATAGTATACAGTACCTTATTCAAATACCATATATATTGTCTAAAATGTCTAAAGTAATTTTAACTTAATTTTAACTTAACCCATATGTTTTGGAGTTCATTTCTGTAAGTTGTATTTTAAATGGTCCCAGCCTTGTTGGAATATCATACATTTAGTGAACGTCCTTTAAAAAAAAGTCCCCCCAAATGCAAAGCACAGGAGATTGTCTGGGATTGTCTGGGTTGGGAGATGGAGGGTTGGACCGGGTTTCCTTGCCATATCTCGTTCGGTTGACTCGTCGTGACGGATTGAGCGCCCGCACATCTCAATACAAAAAGAAAACCATTTGTGGCCATTAGAGGAGAATTATGCATCGTTCTAATGAGGGAACATGATCTAGGGATGTTTGTACAGTGGTCCATTGAAGAAGGAATGCGAGCACCGTCAAAAACCGTGGACCGTGTGCTTGTGTGTGTCTCTGTGTGCGGCTGTGTGGCGTGTGTTATGAAGCTCTCTCTGACTCATTTAACAGAAGAAGCTGTACCCTGCTGCCAGTGTGCTTAACTTCCCACCGTTTTCAACATTATACTTACTGAACATCTTAGTGTGTTCAGTGTAAATCACCCTGTGGCCAAATCAACATGGCGTCACCATCCCTTCACCTCCACCTGGTAATTAAAATATGGACTTAAAAGTCGTTACACACTTTTCCCTTTCCCTCTCTTTCTCTTTCTCTCTTGTTTTTCGAACTGTTTTATTGAGAGTTGGGCCAGTTTAGCTGAACACCTCCAGTCATGTGAGGTAATGAATTGTAACAAGCGTGTAACCAAATAAAAACGTACCCCGAATCATTTCTGTTGTTTCAGCTTACACGTCTACTTTCTGCTTCTCCGGTAGCTACATCGACAGCACAGCAAATACCTGCAGCATGTCCTACAGAGCTGAAGCTGAGCACAGCAGGACTGACTCCCCCCCCTCACTTTCTGTCTGCCACTCTCTTTTCTGTCTCTCTCTTTCTGTTTCTCTCCATCTGTCTCTGTCTTTCGCCCCACTTTTGTCTGTCTCTGTGACTCTCTTTTTCCAAGTCCCTCTTTTTCTCTCACCCTAGCTCTTATTGCTTCCCTCTCTTCTATGAACTCTATCCATTTATCAGCTGCCTTTGGAATGGCAGTGCTATGTATGCAGGGTGAAAACACAGGCAACCAGTCTGCTTTATTGCATCGTTAACCGATGTATCAGCTATTAAATTCTCTTGATACTGGTGGAAAAGTAAATAAGAATATACTGAAGCCTGCAGGTGCGGAATTTAGCAGCGACTTTGGGGCAACCCAAAGAAAAGCCTCACAGCATTCACCAAAGCCTCTTCTTTTCCTGCTTGGACTTACTGAAGATAGCTAACAGCAACAGTATGTCTGTTAGAGGAGCAGACAGCAGTCCGCTATCCACACTACTAACAACTACTGGAAACTTAAAGCAGCAGAGGTAAAATACTCAGCTCGTCAATCATTTTTTTCAAATGCCTTTGCCACACCGGGCTAGCTATTAGAAACTATAAGATTTACTAGTAACTTTTATTCCTACAGGGGGGATATTTTCGAATGACGTCATTCTAACGTAATGCTCGCGACCCTCAAATCAGTGCAGGCGGAATGGTCACGCAAATCTCTCTTGCTCTTTGGCTAGCAACCTTTGTAATGCTAACAGCAGCCTCGCCCCACATGGTTAATGTTATCTGACTGGATGTGTCTGTGAGTGTGAGATGACTGGCGCGGTTAGGATCTCCTCATTCCGTCCTGTTTAACAGGGAATGCATTATTGTTTAATCCCACTAAACCGAAAGCATTATAAGTTTGTTGGATGTAACTTTTATGATTTCGGTCCGCTGAGGTTCTTGCACGACTCCGGCAATATCAATTATGGACAGCGGAAGATCTCATTTAGGTCCTATCTGGTTTCAAGTCTGTCAATATGAAGACGTGATGGATTTCAAATGAGGCCTCTTGACTTTTGAATCAAAGCTGTGATTTGTGGCATCCGGGAGTGGACTGTCGGGTTACTGCCGTGGTTCACACCCTCCCGCTTTAGTTTTCCCTGTCTAGAGACTGTTGCTGGAAAAGTCAATTGCCTGGAGACGTCAGATCAACAGCTCCCTACCTGTATACCCCCCCCCCCCCCCCACACACACACACACACACCCAACCCACCTCCCCACCCACCCCACCATCACCTACTCCATACACACCGGCACGCAGAGGCGTCGAAAACATCCTGATTGAACGCCTCTCCCCCGTGTGCCATATTCATTTGTATTTAAGCGGGGCTGCTACAGCCCGTAATTACCGGACGGTTTGTTTTCCAGCCGCATACACACTGGGATCCGAATGAGACCCAGATACAGGAAGCACAGCCTCATCCATCTCACTAGGGCGGATGATATAGTAACGCCTTCAGTCCCGCTGCTTGCCTTGTACCTGTGTTAATAATCAGCCAGCGCAGTGGTGTGCGCGTGTGTGAGTTAGAATTAAAAACGCAAGACGGCGAAAGACTGATAAAGAGATAGGTGGGGGGGGGGGGGGGGGTCGGGTTAGATCGCTGCGGTTTGTGTCCTCAAACGCAGAGCGGGAACCGTCTTCCTCGCTCGCCAGGGCACCGTGTTTCCTATTCAGCGGAGGGAACGTGACGCTAGACACATGCAGTGAAGCCCGCCCTGTCCGCCTCGGGAGTGTCCCCGCTGACCAAGCTCCCGGTGCCTGTTGGCTCTTCCTCGGGCACAGCCCGTGTCCACCACTAGAGGGAGTGTTCAGCCCGGGGGAAGATTAACGCTGACATGGGCAGACAGACAGGAGGAGGAGGACTGAGCTTGAGGGGCCTGAGGAGAACGGGGGAAGTGGAGGGGGGTGGGGGTGTACAGAAGAACGAGAGGGGAAGGCGAGTCTAGATAGAGAGGGACGCAGTGAGAGAAAATGAGGGAGAAAGACTCACACGCGGAGAGACAGAAAGACAGAGTGAGAGAGACATAAGTAGCTGGAGTTTGCTCATGTTTAATATTATAGTAAGATCTCTGTCCCCTTGCAGTACTGTCTCGACCTCAGCCTCTTTATAAATAGCTTCTTCTTGCTCTCTATCTCCCGGTTCAGGCTGAGGCTGTTCGTTGCCATTCCTGTTCACAGCTCACTTGCCTCACGCGAAAATGTTTATGTGGGCCTAATTGAATTTAGCAATACATGGCTTGTCAGATAGGGAAGCATTTGTTGAGCAGGCCAGCTATGAAAGATAATGTAATCTAACTGGTAAACAAGCCACGGTCCCTCTGTTTATTTTTTTCTCTCTCCATGCATATTGTAAGCAGTGTTTCATGAGGTGCAGGGGAGTTTTCAATGGAGTTCATTCATTTTGCAAATGTATATTGATGTGTGATTTTAGGAACACACACACACAGGCTTTGTGCGATTGCAGACATTTGTTAATATGACAAAGCTTGGCTACAATATTTATGCTTGACTTAACCTTTATGTAATGTAAATGCAATGCATGTACAAGCATCCATATTTCAAGCTTTACTTAATATCAACTATGCCTGACATTTTACATACACCCTGTAGAATAGAAATGTAGAGGTTAATCAAAGCTGCCAGAACAAGAAGGTATAGTGTTCTGTTTGAACAAAAATACCATTCTGGTACTGTCATCCAGTCAAAATGAATGTAGGAAAAGACAGAGGTCAAACCCATTTGACTCATATTTGCATTTGTATCTATTTTATAAGTTCTTCATATTAAAAAAAAATCTGAATATGAGCTCATCTGGGAAAGCAGCTTTCTTCCTCCGTGTAAATAAAAATAATATATCCGAACACCATTGTCATGCCAAATGTGTTATGCAGAGAAGGAATGAGCCCCTGTCTTTGCAACTTGAGGGGGCCTAAAGTTGTCAATGGCTGGTTCAAAAGCCACAGCGACGTGCTGTCAACCCCCTCCCAGGGCTCAGAGTGATGGGCACCAACGAGCTGATGTGAGAGCAGACAGGATCGGGTCAAACCAATTACTGACACAAGGGGGGGGGAGCTTGGGAGCTCAACAGAGCTTCAGGAGTGAATTCCCTCCTCTCAGACTTAAAGGCCGGCCTTTTATGATATTAATCCAATGAGTGATGTCATGAAATTACCATAATAGCTTTATGCTGTATATCGAGCTGTATTTTCATGGTGGCCATATTTTGTGGTCGTTTCTTTACTACTTAAATTTTTCAACAGTTATGGTAACTGTTTAATTTCTATCTGTTGTACTATGCTAATCAATTAACTCAAAGTAATAAGCAGATAAAGCTGTCACATTATGTTATGTTCTGAACGTAATGATCCTTGCTTACCAATAACACAACCGGATTGCAGTTATGCCAATCTAGAAAGCTCCACTATTTATCATTCACGTTCCACTAACCAATAATAGGACAGTCAACACAGAAGGCTGACTGTATAACACTTAATAAGCCAGTTCGAAGTTCTAAAAAAACGAAATAACAATTAATATATATTTTTTAAAGCCACCCATCAAAGTGCACGTACTGATGTACATTCCATAGAAGTGTTTTTTGAGGCCAGGAGGAGGGCAAGGAAACCGATGAACACACACACCCACACACACACGAATATATCTGAAATATCTGAATATGGGGGGCTCTGGGAAGTATCATTTCTTGCATCGCTGCGCTGTGGCATCATGGGATGGCTAATTCAGCCAAGTGGAAAGTGTTCTATCAGGAAGCATACAAACAGAGCCACAAACGCTAGCATCTCCTGCCACACACACACACACACAAACGTGCGCTTAAACACACCCAGAAAAAAACACACATCCAACCATGCCTCAGCCATAATATAAAATAGATATTAAGCGCTTTGAAGTGACTCATAGTCAGATTGCAAAGTCTAAAGGACTAAAGAAGTTGTGGATTTCAATCTAGAAGTAGAATCTGTATCTGTCTTAATCAGAGCCTCAATCTGCTCTCCCAGCCTGTCAAACCCATGTCCACCCTATTTCATGCATGGTTTTTGTCCGTCAGCACTTCTGAAATTCAGTTCAGGACTCAATCCATATCTAGTGTTGAACGTTGACTCTCTATCTATAAAAGAAGATTGTATAATCATATATACAGTATGGATTCAATATACAAGAAACACATTACGCAATCCTCCAGCACCGCGCTCACACTCTGTAACTTCGTAAGTTCTGTCACAAGGATTTGACTTTTACAGCCCGAAGAGGATTACATTCAGGGTTTGGGTAGACGGTACAATAAACCACAGATTGTCCCGACTCTGCGATTACTGCAGCGTGCAATGGAGAGTATTAACATGTTGCAGTACCTCCAGCGCAGTAAGCAAAATGACAGCCACCACCTTAGCAGGGATGTCGGTGACCCCAGCGTCAACTCTTGAAATCTCTATTTTTCGAAAAAGGAAAGGTGTGCGTTTGCGTGTGTCTGTGTGTGTGGTGGGGGGGGCACTTTTATCAGCATAACCAGGACAGCTTGGGCACTGAAGTTATTCACTTCCCTGCATCATTCCATTGTATGCCAGTTGTGCTTCGGTGTTAATCCTCAAGGGAGCCGTTTATCCGACGGGCTATCTTAATCCTGGATTGTCGAGGAACAGGAGGAAAAGGATTTGCCAGAATTGAGGATACATGTATTTAAAGAATTGAAATAGTTAATATGTTCCTATAACATTTTCAAGTTTGTTTGGATAATGTTATGTTTGTGGCCTCTTTATCAGCTATTTGCGTCCGTGGTTGAAATAGGAACAATAAGGGACCAACAGGATGCATCAGAATGCATTCGTTTCATGAATTAATACATTTTTATCTTGTGGGATTTGTCTAAATTAAGTAAATCGTGTAATTTTTTTTACGAATGAACTACAATAAACTATCCACATGCCCTGCCCAACAACACGTTTGAAAATGCTTGCCATGATAACCCAATTGCCTGCCATATGACTGCATTCCAATATCACTAAGCAGCAACACATGGTTCCCAAACTGAAGGAGAGGATCTGTGTGAGTTGCCTGTATTCTCACAGTCCCCGAATGGATCCGAATCTTCCCAAGGATAAGGATCTTTGGATTGCTGAATACCTAATTCACTCATTTTATCCTGCCTTTCCATCTTTTCTCCCCTAAATGTCCTTCCATCATCTGTATGATCCGAAAGGATTCAATTTTGATCCACTCCTTTTTTATCAGAGGTTTTCTTCCCTTCATCTCTCCCATTCATTCATCTCTGCCATTCATCCCTCCTGACAATCCTCGTCCTCTTCTCTTGCTTTTCCCCTCCAAGACACTAGAAATCTAGAGATTTCTTAGTCCTTATTTTGGTTAATCAACACCCATCCATGCAGAATTATAATTAATATAAAAATGTTGACGTACAGAACCAGTCAAACGTTTGGACACACCTACCCATTCAAGTGAAAAAGTTACACACAGTGTGTCCAAACTTTTGACTGGTACTGTATAAGTCAGTAAACGCGGCGTCCATAATCTGTGCTGAGAGCCGCCGCCAATTTAACAAATCCCGAATCTCCGGTTATTTCTCTTAAGGCCTCTGGCCGCCTCGCTCTCTCCCTGTCAACATTAATCCCCTATAGAGATGGGAGATGAATGCTGATCAATTCTAATATGGCATCAGGGATCCAAGATGGCCAAGAGAGGAAGGGCTGCAGTATTCACAAGCTAGCATGCACAGCCACTTCATGTGTATGACATTAGCTGATGCATGGGACTCACGGGTCTTCAAACCTAAAGTGGTTCTGACAGCATTTCAGCCTTGTGAATTATTACACGCTGTTTACATACTTCACCCCCAGCTGTAATTACATTCGTTCATTTATTTATTTGTACTTTCACTGGCAAGCAAGCTCATAGCTATGGTCATTTGAATGTTAGCATACTTTCATAGAATGTTTAGAAGTGGTGCAGGGGAAAGGCATTTGTAGATGATGGTGGTCAAAACATTCATGAAGTTAACGACAGAACCTGCCCTGCTGGTTCCTGTCAGTTTGGTATGGTAATACTCATATTTATTTTCAGTTAATTAATAATTATGTTTTTTTTTTAAATGTAAATGTGTGTATTTATATTGTCCTCATTCTCAAGGAGCAAAACTGCAGCTTTAGCAGTAAATATATAGCTCTATGAATCCCTCCTTCCTCGACTCCACCCTCGGGCCCCCATTTGTGCATTCACGCGTACCTCAACCATATTCACAAGTGTCCCAAAGCTGAGGGATTGAAAATAAGTGAGGGGCAATTAGACCCACCAGTTGGCCCCTTCGAGCTAGTTCGCATCGATGCAGGCTCTTTTAGCAAATAGCTAGCAATGTGGAATCCCATAATGCACTGCATTGTTTTTGAGCTTGCGCTATTTCACACAAAATAATGTGAAAACCTCACTCCTAGACGCCTTAAGAGGCACTCTAGAGATAGACACTAGGGCCCATAGGATTTAGCCTGCTTGCTAGAGCACCCAAATGTGATTTTAGGGCAACATCCTAAATGAAATGGTGAACTGACCATTATTTTTTGTTTTTCTAGATAGGAGGGACTTCTTAATTCGTTTTATTGGGTAACAGTGGACCATTAATTGTATACTTTACGTCAAGAGGGTGTCCCAGTGTTGATGCGTTTATCTCCAGCCACTCTGTGGAAATCAGCCTCAGAGTTTTGTCAGCAAAACGTGACCAGAGAGAACACCAAGCAAAAGTGTAGGGGATAGGGGTCGGTTTAGGATTCACAGTCAATCTTTAGAAGCATTTGCTAAAGCAAGGGCTGGATTATCGTGCCTCTAAAAACTTTACAAAAATTACATTTAGGGTCCTTTGGAGGTCAGGAGAGTACAGTTAAAATGTGATAATACTGGCTTTGAATGTACATGAGGAAAATATCGATGTACATGCTAGCGGCCGACACGTCTACACTGTCATAATGAATAGATCAGGCGCTTTTTTTTAAAAATAAAATACTTTTTTTTTTTGTCAATTTGAGATCCGAGGCTATTCATAAAATAGGCCCCAGGCGCCCAGGCCTAACGGTGCCACTGGTGCACAATCCCACTCAAAAATGACTAATTAGTAAAACATGTCATTGAAAGGGATGCAGGTGCCATGAGAGCCCCCGAATGTCCAGCTCTGGCTAAAGCCACAGAATTCACATGCTGGTAGGCGATTCCTCACTCAGTTGTGTACATCAACAACCTCAAAGCCGGTTCACCAATCTGTCAACCACATTATGACTGACTGGTTATCTTAGACCTCACTGGTTTGATTGGGTTGATATACCCCCGGGCCTCACTGAAACTTTATCACCCCCAAAATGGACAGAGGCAGACACTGATATACCAGCCATTGATTCTCCAATAGAAATATGTATGGGACTTAATATGTTGTTGAAGGCCATTAATCAAGTGTTGAAAGGCTTCAGTCTTTTCTGCTAATAATACCAGCGTGAATGTACCGTCATCCAATCTGCTGGAGCTAGGTGAAGCCATCCTGTTAGCATGAACCAGCGAGGTTTGGCACCTTGTGGAATCCATTCCTAGATAATTGCAGGCGCTGGTGTAAGGGTCTGACTCTGTTTTAGAAGGACATAACTTACAATCTGGCCACAGAGTGCATGTTTGAAATCTGTTGTAAGGCTGTTTTTACAGCATGAAATTAAGAATGTAATATTATTTACTCATATTATGTCTGTTTTGTATCTTCAAATTAGTTAAAATGCTGTCAGTTCCACTCTAAGTTCCAAAGAAATGTCTAGTTTAGAATATGCTTGTCCTTGTCCAAAATGAAATAGACTGCTTTATTTATGTTAACTGCTCCCAGCGGGCAAAACTTGTTGAAATGATGTAATTAAAACTGTCATAATGACGTCCTTTCAACTGGTTTATCCCAGTATCCTGCCTGCTGGGTAAATTCTTAGCATGTGGATCTTCTCTCCCCATGATATATTCTACAACTTCTCACATTCCATGTTGTAAAAATGAATGAGGAAACTGCAACTCTGAACTGTGCCAGAAAGACAAAAGTCGGTGAGAAGTGGAGACAGAACACATTAAATAGTAGTTGTTTCAATGGGGAACACTGACCTGGATCTAGTGCTGCGGTAGCATATCCTATATCCTTTCCATCGGCGTTAAGAGGAAGATCTCTGCGGGAGAGAGCAGAGATTGTTTTGACTGTGGTAATTAACCACCTTCGCACAGAACGAACCTCTCTGCTCCGCTCCTCTGATCAACCTCATCTCTCCACTGTGATGTCTCTTTTTAGCATTCCACCTCCATTTAATATCTGCAACTACTGTCTTCTCATTCATTTTTTTTATCATCTTTCTCTCCTTTCCTTTCTCTGTCCCTCTCCGTCTCTCACCTTCTGTCCCCTCCTTGTTCCCCCCTTATCTGCCCCCCCTCCCCAATCTGTCTCTGCTCATCCTGTCTTTTCCTAAATGGAGTAAAGAGGCCAAATTAAAGATGTGAATCTAGCCATGTAGTAAATGAGGAACTTCAGCTGTTTCCTGTTTCATCTGACATGGCTTCAAATTCCATTAAACAACCTCTTTTTGCATAAAGTTGCCAGAGTTAATTAATATGGGGATAATAATGTTTTCAGTAAAAAATTTTTTAAAAAAGTTACCTTCAAGTGTCACTGAGATCTTTAATCATGCAGAAATACTTTCTTTATCTATACTAATGTTATGCAGTAATAGGTAAAATGTCCTGATGTGCATAATGTTTTCTGTTTTCCACTAACACGATACCATTGTCTCTACTGCCTTACAGCGACTTTGACAAAGACCCATGAAAACTATGAATCTATTCTGAGTAAAGCTTGAATCTCATGTTGGAGGGCCATAGCTGATGTTATGATGCTACAGTGCATTTTGCTTTAATGTTACGGAGCTATTGCGAGAAGAGCAGGCTCTGCAGCGATCCGCTCAACTCGCCGATGTTACTCTTTGATGCCGTAGCAGCACATGTCTGTTGGCACTCAGGAACTTTTTGAACGCTAGTTATGAAGGAGGGAGAGAGAGTGGGAGTAGCAGAGTCCTGTGGGAAGTAGAAAGGAGTTGGTAGCTGATCTTTCCTCCACACCCCGAGGCAAGCTAGCGAACGGTCTTCTAGTGGTCAAAGAGAAAGCTGACGCACAATCAAGCTCCTCTCGGCTCCTTTCATGTACCTTGTTGAACAGCGGAGTGCAGTTAGAGTACAGTCCCGGCTTTGTCAGTGTGGCCTCTCCACTCCTGTTGTACACAGCGACGATGGCGTGGCTGGTGTGGTGTTAGATGTTCCATTAATGGGGGTTTTCACCACTCCAGATCAATGTTATGCGATCGCGGGTTCGCAAAGCTTTTCTCCCAGGCCTGTTAAAAACCCCTCTGATTACACAAAGGACCTAATCGTCAAGCTGTTGGTAACTTGAATCAGGTGTTAGCGCCGACCGTCTACACTGTGTACCGCCTGTGACCAGAACGGAGCAAACCCCATCTACGTTCTACACCGTGATTACCACCTCGCCTGAAAGGTCAATCTGTGCCTTTTTTTGATCAAAGTGCAACACGCAATTGCAACGAGGCATAATCTGCATATGCTGGCACACTCGATTCAGATCGCAGTTGTTACCTTACGCTCCAACGCCCTTTCTTCACCTCCTAAACTGTGCAGCCATGGCTCACATTGCGCCCGTTCTGACCTGGGTCACACGGGGTGTAAAGCCTAGTGGTTAGACCATCTTGCCAGTAAACAACATGTTGCTAGATCAACTCCTGAGCCGGCCAGGTGAAAAGTCTGTTGTCCTGTTCTTGGCCAAGGCAGTTATACCTCATCCCTGCCGCTCAATGTGCCAGTCCTCCCGTTTGGAAGAGCTGGATTAAAACCTGATGTTGCATTTTGATTTGTTCATCTGATTTCTTGTGTAGTATGTGCTCTCTTTCTCGGCGTCATTCAGTTATAGTTTCATGCCATATAGCTGTATCCTGTTCTTGCTCTCCCATTGCTCTTCTGTAATAATACAGCTAGACATACCCAGACATCACTTATCAGTCCACTATTCATATTTAACCCCTTATCCTCCTTCAGTATGTCTCATTCTGTGGCCATCATGCATCTTTAAAACACTGCAGTCTTTTCAAACTCATGACTGGGCACTCATTTCGCATGGGTTTCAAAAGGGTCCAGTCTACCAGAAAACGAAATTCACACTGATTGTATCTCAACTTGCACCCTTTTCCCTTTATAGTGTACTATTTGACCCTTTCCTATAAGGCTCTGGACTTAACTGTGCCATTTGGGACATATGCATAGTGTGAAAAGTTCACCGCTTTCTAAATCAGTGGGCAGATTCATGTGTTTTAGTTGGCGGTTTAAATTGGTTGATGCTGCGATGTGAAAAACTAGATTCAAGAGGCTGATGTTACCTTCCAAATGGCAATATCAAAACTAAGTCATATGCTATATAATGTCAATGCATTCAGTTTTTCCCTTTGGATTTGACCACAGCCGGTAGGAAAAATGTACAGTTTTAGAGGTAGTTTATTATAATTTTACAAATTGAATTTGTTATAAGGCTTAGACATTTCTGCATTTGCAGTTTTTAAGCAAATGTCATCCAGAATTCAATCATTTTTGCCATAGCTAATAATCCCCACTTTTTAACTGGCTCATTCAGACTCAATTCGGGCCCGCTGTATCAATTCCCCAGGTCGTTGCTGAAAATGATCATGTCTTCTCGGTCAACTTGCCATGTAAAAAATGGTTGAAGCTAGATTTAAAAACAGTATGACTTGTTCTCATTAGGGCTGGGAAATTTTCTTTACTGTATTTTATGCTATTTCTAAGTTCTAATTATGCTTTATAAGTAATGCGTGAACCTATTATGAAGGAAACAAAACCTACAGTATTAATGGTGAGGACTTTCTTTTTTTCTTTTTCTAGGGTGCATTTTGGATTATAGGTTGCCTTACATTCAAAAAATAATAACAGTAAATGTGACATAATAAATATGTCAGGTAAGATAGAATGGGAAATGCAATATGATCTTTAGAATCTGGGTTGATCAGGCCAAGTTAAGTAGAGACCAAACCAAAAAGGAACATGTCAATACATTTTATTCCCTGAACACACAATGCTGGTGTATGTTATCCTGTCTTTGTTTGATTCTTAAACCTAGTTAAGAATTGACCTATGAACTAAATTAAAACTAAAAAGAAAACTGGAAGCAATCCTCCAGGATCAGGAGGCAGGATCAAATGTCTTGTTTTCATCAGTGTTAGCTTTCTGCCCTGTTCTCACCAACACTGACTTTTCCATGACCTGTACCAGTCCTTCATAACCTTTACCACTCCTCCAATCCTCCAAGACCTTTACCAATCCTACATGACCTTTACCAATCCTACATGACCTTTACCAATCCTACATGACCTGTACCAGTCCTCTATGACTTATCCCAATCCTACATGACCTGTATCAATCCTCCATGACCTGTACCAGTCCTCTATGACCAAACCTCCATGACTTTTACCAATCCTTCATGACCTGTACCAATCCCCCATGCCTCCAGACCTCATTACTTCCTCTGGGAGGCCACCTAGGACAAAAACAAAAGCTTGAATTCCATCTCTGGACACACGGTTTACTAATTAACTTCAATTTGCCACACGTGTGACACACACACACACACGTACTGTATAGCCCACTGCTGCTAAATGAATATAGGCGATACCATGAATATGGGCATTGAACAATTGGCATATGAATGGGTTTAATAGGTCTCAGGGCTGTTATGTCACACGCCTATGTATTGAATACTGTACACTGTGTATCAATAGGCTTGTAATGATAATTCAAATCAATAAACGCACAAGCACTTACACTCGCGCATAAACACTTGGTTTTCTCCACGAGTACTATGTTCCCTAAGCATTTTCCATTGACATTAGTCTTGCTCAGCACAACATACCACCATGTGAAGCGAATCACACCCGAAAGGGCTTTGAAATGAAATAATTGTCTACTTTGAGACAATGGCCAACAAAACCGTCGACTCTAAACACATGGCGTGATGCTTTTGCTTGTTGCCTTTTCTTTTAATATTCTTGTAATTTAATTAAACCTATACATCATTTTTCTCCAGCACTCATTCCACGTGTTTACACATACATGCCCCGGCATTACAAACGGCAAAAAAAACAAAAACTTTTTAGTAGATTAAACATTTTCTCCCTTTGTTATCTAGACCAAACAAAATGAGCGCTCCCCGGAGAGTGCGCTGGTGAAGACAGGAGGATGGCGGTTCTTCGAGGCAGAATCCTAATGACTGGGAAATAAATATACCACAGAATATACATTTATATAAATATATAATGCCATTTCTTCATTAATTGTAGCAGGGAGCCTGCGGAGAAGAGGGTGTTTCCTTTCACATCACTTCGCTGCCATCCTCTCTTACCATATGGAGGGAATGGGGTTTGAACTGGTGGCGGGTGTGTTTGTGTGTATGTGTGTGTGTGTGTGTGTGTGTGTGTGTGTGTGGTAAGTGGTCTATGGGCCCATTGGCTCATCTCTGGAATGTTAAAATATTTGAAACATCTGAAAATCTGTATGGAATGATTGACTGCCTGATATATTCATTGGTTAAACTGCTACCTGTTGAAAAAGTGAAATTATTGTGTTGTCGTGTATTGCAGTTTCTGGGGATTGCTGGGGATTGCTGTTGCAATAATGTATGCAGTATTTAGGGTGGATATGCTTAAGAGACCGACACCTGTGGAAAATGTCTGACATGTACACACATGTATATATAGGATAAAATCTTAACTGTTACACTGTCTAGGCCAGCATATTTCTAACGGTGTTTGGCCATTATTAGCCAATGATGATTAGCCATGGCAAAATGTGTTGAAATCCAGGGATATTTCCTCAAAGCGGCAAATGAAAGGCAAAAGAAAATTGCCTTCACCGCTGATATTATCCTGTAGCAAATTGTGTAACATTCCTGTCACCATTCCATCGCCATAACTTCAGTTTGTGCCGTCTAGCTACAGCTAATGCGAGTAATGAAACGTTGATTCTCCCGAATGAGTGCTGCAGAGCAACTGGTTCTATATCAATATTACCTGAATCGTTCAAGGGGATACAGCACACGATTAAAAAGAAAATAACCTGATCAATGAAAAAAAGCATTTAATCCACAAAGGCATTATTTTCTATTGACGTTAACGCTCTGGTGTCTTTTTTTTCTCTCCATTTTGTTTACAAATGTCAACAGTTTGGCCCCGAAAGCTTTTTACGGTACGGTTGCGCAAGGCCTGCAGTGGGAGAGTGAGGATAATGCAGTGGACGTGTCTTGGCTTGTACACGCGAGTGTCATGCATGTTGGTACAGTGTGCCTGAAGTAAATGTAGAATATGCTTCCTTACATATGGCAATGCAACTAGTGACCTTAGTTCACAACTAGAAACACCTACAAGTCTCAACAACCATCATCTATTTGACTTTGGATATCCCCCAGGGAGGAGTTTCAGGCTGGCTTGGAGGGGGTTTGTGAGCTCTGTTGACATATTTGGGACTGTTCAAAAAACAAGCCTCTGAGCGTTTGTGGTTTTATCATTCCTTTATTCCTGAAAGGGCCTTAGGTAAGGGATGCCCACTGACTTTCTGTACATTGCCTTGGGAATAAAGGAGGACACAACAGGATGAGGAGTAGCTGAGTCCCATAGCAGCAACAACATAAGCAACCATTTAACAGTAGAAATTAAGTTTGTTTATAAACATACTATATTCAGTAATTCATGCTTACTCATTTTCTTGTTGTGGGAGGCATCTGTAGCAACCAAAACTTGAAAAAGCATAAATCCACTAATAAAAAATGTAAGCAAAAAGAAAACAAGTACTAGCAAGGGCTTTGCTTATGTTGTTATTTGTTGGCAACGTGGAATAAACGCCTCCATAAATGTTGGCAGTTATCACTTTCTAAATGTTGTGCTTTTGTAGCATTTTGCGTCATGATTAGGTGTCCCATTTATCCGTCCAAAAAACTGTGAATTGTCTGGTATATCAAGAATTAACATACATTTCAGAAGTCATTCTAGCCAATCGACAAAAACTATTCAGCAATGCTGTGGTATAATGCATAAGTACTGTATGTATCAGTGTGACATCTGGTGATAGAAGTTGGGGCTACATGATATACACGAGATGTCACTCTCTTAACATTCTGGGTTCAGGTTGACAGGTAGTTCACAAACCACTCCCGAGCACGATCAGCAGTCCCAAAACACTTCAATCTCTAAGATAGTATGGTCCAGTGTCAAATGCTTTTGACGGGTCAGTGAATACAGATACACACTGTGGCTTGTCATTCAGGCCTCAGTTCATGTCATTCAAAACCTTTGAAGTTGCTTGGACAGTGCTGTTACCTGATTGTATTCCACTCAAATTATTGTTTCCCTGGGAGTGGGCCTTAGTGGACAATTTAGATATGGGCTGATAGTTACTTGAGTAGGATCACCTCTTTTCAAAAGAGGTTGGACGAATGCTGACTTCCACCACTTTCATTTGATACTTGGTGTTGAACATGCATGCTAAAGGAGAAACAATTAGGGCAGCCGCTAATTGTATCAGGTGGGGGCCTAGGTCATCAGGGCCAGTGGATTTCTTTTGCATTCAATTGCATTCAGAATACTGCGCTCCTCCGAGACAGACAGGGACATAAAGAAGAACCTGGAGAAGATCCTGGCAATAACTAAGTTAACGATTAATAACATTTTACAATTTTGTCATTTAATCTTTTATTTTATGGTTATATTTAATCATTAAAATACCCAAATATATTTTGGGCCGCACATAAGGTCAGAAAGTAATTACTGAGAGAATGCCATATATTCCATTAAAAACTAACTAAAATGCTGGTAGTTCACTGTTTAACATTGAACATTTCACAATCTGATATACTCCTAGCCAAAAGGACTAGGGGATCCAGGGTCTATATTTACAAGCACCTCACTAACGGAAAGCTGAACCAGGATTAGGTCCCACCTCCTAATTTTGATGATTTTAATTGTAAAACTGATCAAAGATCAGTAGATTTTTGTTAAGAAGCATTGTGAATACGGTCCCAGAAGAACTCCAACAAATAAGCACTGTTTGCCAGGATCAGTCTGTTCCTTTAGAAGACCAATTAGTATTCTTGGCTTGTGTGTAAGACAAGGCTGGCAATGCTTTGCTCTCAGTCTGGCATAGTGGGCCTCAATTCTGGGGCAGATCCACCCAGTTTCACTAGGTGGTGCAGAATGTAGAGCATACAGAGTGAAACTGTCAGGCTTCCTTTTTATCTTCCATCTTCGCTGTAGACCAAAATATATTTTGGAGGAAGATGTGAGGGATATTATAGCCAAAATAAACAGCAAAAACTAATGTATTCAGTTTTCACAATTGCAGACACCATAACACTTGTTCTATGAACAATATACACAAAACCATTTTGTTTAATTCCAGAAGGAAGAAATGTATCCTTACCCATAAGCGCCATTCACCTGTTTTGAAACTAAAGTTCTACACTCATTCATTTTTGTAGTCTGCAACTGGACTGCCATTGAAGGAGCACATTTAAATCATTGCAATTTTTACACTCTTAATTGCTTATTGTTGTGTTGTAAACATTAAGGGTAAAGTGTCATGTATATGCAAGATAAAATGTTTATGAGTATAATGTTTAATTTTGTTTAAAAAGCCAGGGGTTTCTCCAGTATACTGTGAGGTTTGAGGAGTGTCTTTATAATTTTGAGAAAATAGTAATACACTTTCAGGAAGTGTGTGTTAGCAGTTGTAGAACTGTAAATTAATGAAATATCAATGTCATTTCCATACATTGAAAGACTATGGTATGTGATAAGTATACTTTCTATAAACACAGAACACCGCAATCTTATTGTGATAAACACTTCTTTCTTCAAACTTAGAATGTGATGTTCCTATTTCTATTTGTCCCAATCATATAGGCAACATGTTTAAAAAAGGATGCTGTATCCCAAATTACATTTGGATGGTTGCTGAGACAATCTGATAATGGTTAGCTGCGGTCAAGTGTTTGCGTGTCATCAAGGGTTTACCTGTGGCTTACCATATTGATTCCCCTCCCCTCAGAGCAGATGACACGTATCGACTAATGCAATGTCTCTTGTGGAAGGGCTTGTTGTGTTAATATAATTATGCCTCTGCTCATAACACCATACAATACGCCTTGAAGGAAATTAGTTTGAATAAGACACTGGATAGGCATTTTCACAGCTCTTCTTGTTGGAGAAGTCACTCTGGGTTTATGAATTAACATTGTTAAAACTGGGTTTATGAAAGAACAGTGTTCTTTGACGACCTTTGTGTTTGTTAAATGGTAGCAATTTGCCTTATTTTGTATATGACTTTTTACCAAGGTGTGTAGAGATCTTGTCAAAATGAGTGCACCACAAAGTGAATGTATGGTGCGATCTAAGACGCAGGCCATGTATGACACAGTCAGTCACCTCAGAAGACGTGTTTCAGCACACAGAGGACAAACGATGGGCATTTTAATGACTCACTGATTTACTTGAAAATATAATTCAAATAGAACAATCACCCCAAAAAATAATTAGTTATTGAGCATACGGAGCTCCATTTGTCATGTTCAAAGCTTTTAAATCGTCCACATTGCATAGGACTTTAATCAGGTTTCTAAAGCAGAATCAAAGGTCTAAGCATATGGCAACATTATTTGTGTGTTAATCTAAGGTGCTGCCTATGCAGTCCTTGGGGAAATGCTTCAGTGATGACGTTGACAGTGGTCTGATACCACGCATGAAAAGGTTTTGCCGTACATTTCTGCTGTAACTGTTTTCTTCATCCAATACCTGTAGTGGGGTACAGTGAACATTCACCATAAATCCTGCTCCTTTTCAAAACACTTCCCCAGTCCTCCTCATTAAGTGAATGAGCTGCGTTGGATCACTTTACTTTTTATTTAACTTTCTAAGGCAATGCAGTACATCAAGGACTTGGTAGTCTTATTATTCCGAGTGGTAGTGGAACGAAGCGAGGGAGGGTGTATTTTATCCCCCTGTTTATTTTTTGGTAACTGCTATTCACAGTTTTTTATTTTTCCCATGCTGTGATGACTGTTGTGTATGGAACCCCTAAAGAGACATGTGGAGAAAAGAAGCAACAAAATAAACACATTTGGAATACCTATTGTTTTGCATTGCCTCGCAAAATGTCCTGCATTGCTTTGCAAAAATGTTGATATTTTATGATACAGTAGCTACAGAGCCCACTCTGTGTGTTCATTATATGTTCCTTTTGACACCTTCATTGTTATCTTGAAGACTCACTGTACTTGTACTCACTGGCGGTTATGCTCACTAAGCTAGCAGGGAGGACAAAGAGGGTTTAAAAGGTATGTGGTGAGAACGTTAGACTTGTAGAATAAGCCTTTTTACAAGACAAAATTGGTCTTTCAACAACAAAAGTTAGTTAGCTACCTTCTCAACAAAGTGGGCATCGGCTGACATTAGGTGAGTGTCAATTTTGTCTTGAAATTTCACATTAGGAAAGCTTCACATTTGGAAAGCTAGCATGATTATATATAATTTCTAGCAAAGCCAGCTAGCTAGTTAGAAAGCTTCATGAATGGTGCTCTGAAATTAGCTACCGAAGGTGACCACTGAGGAAGTAATAGCTGTTCTTCAGAAACGGAGAGGGTAATTATCTACATTATCAGGCTTAGCACTATAGACAGTTGTTTAGTTTTTTGTGTGTATTTCTGTGTGCGTGTGTATGTATCTGTGTATGTTTGCCAATCTGACTGTGTGTTTGTGTATCTGCGTGTCTGCCTGTCTATTATCTAGCCAGTACATGGACAGCACATATGGGTATACAGCACAAATGTATCATATTCTGTTCATGTACAATGTCAGCTTTAACCCAAGCAAACAATCCAGTCTAAGAATTATAAAATAAAATAAAATAAGATGGTCATTATTAATGCTGTAATACGGACAGCATAAACCCTGTCCATGATCAGGATTCCAACACCAATAGCAAATTATCTCTCTCTTCCTTATCCCCTCTGTAACTTCATTAGTGGACGATTACGAATAGTAGATGTGGGTAAGTAGACTATCGGCAAGGATTTATTGGACATCCAATCACCATGAGCGATGCTTTATTTCGACACTTCTATTGCAGGAGAGGGGAGCACCAAAGGTCTGCCAACAAATAAGGAGCCAAGTTCATCACCATTCAACGCTCTACTGACCAAGGTAGACGATAATTTGATGAGCAACGGACTGACTAACTGAAAGGCTACTGTGAGAGAGGCACACACTCACATTTGGCTTGACCTTATATTGACAGCAGTCTACTTACAGATGCCTCAGTTTCCCTCCATTTCATCTCCATTTCAACCCTAACCCATCTCCAGCCTGGAAGCCATGTGGTCTTTATGTAGCCTTAGCCATTCCACCATGTAACATCTTGGTCTAGCCAGGTGAATGAAGAGCTTCACCTCAGCCTGGTTTTAGCTTCCAGGCTGATTCCAGTTAATCTTTGGAACCCCCCCCCCCCACACACACACACACACACATCTTATGTGCTGTATGACTAGGGCTCAGCATTCTTACTGAGGCACTGATATTACTTTCTAAATTAAATGTTATCATGGTCGGATGACCTTTAATAGTTAACGATTTCATTATCTCCGGAGACAGTACCAAAGCTTGATTTTCAGTTTACGGAAATGATTTTCCAGATACATTATTTTATTAGTTCAGGGCTAATTTAATCCTACCCCTGACACAGTGCCTTTCGACTAATATTTTTCATATTCCAACCCCCAGGAGACTATGAGAAGGCAATGGGCCTCCTGACCAATGCTATTGGAGTGTGAGGTTAACTGCAGCCATTCTCCTAGTAGCTCCTAGGTGGAGGGACAACTCCTGTCTTTGGATGCTGTAAAAACTATCCACCATCGGCCAGGTGAGGAAGCTCTAGTGTGGAACGGAAAGGCTGAAAGTTGTCCTGGGTAGTGTCACCTTTCATCTGAAACGGTGTCCCTGAAAATCAGGACCAGCCTGTTTACCAAGGCCAGCCACGTTTTCTTGTCATCCTGAATCTGCAATATCTTCAAGGACATCCGCAATTTACGTCTTAATTTTGTTCAGTTGTCTGCCTGCAATCCGACAACTTTCTCATGCATCCCCTTTTCATGTAAGTGCGTCCCTATTTTATGTCGCCGCATCTTTTTTTATTTTAAGTGTTTTCTAATGCACAGTATGTGCTTGTATCTCCCTTTCAGAATCCAGAAAGAATCCTCCCGGGACAACCATCCAGATTTCAAACTCCAATTACTGAGCGTCCACTCCGACCAATTCTTTGAACATTTTCACCAACCTCCTCCCGTGATCGGAGCACCCAGCATCGCTATCGTCTCTCATGCAGTTCACACCAACTGCCTCTTTAATTTATAATGCGCATTCTAGCAGTCTTTGGGGGTCGAACACCTCAGTTCGAGCAGCACTGAGAGCAGGAGCATGTACGTGGCACCGGGGTCCAAGAAACAAGCTGTCGGTCCAAGTGTATGAGCTGGTTCTAGCTCATAGTCTGGCGTCCTTTCTGTCATAGGACAAATGCATAGTTCTTTTTATCCAAGCACCACTCCCCTATATTCAGTGTGAATGGGGGCTTTGGTAAGGTTTTTGTAGTGATTATGACAATCCCATATTAACGTACTGTATTGCTTTACAGTCCAAACTATTTGAAGTATTGGAGTAGAGCGCAAGCCACCATCCAGGGAGTCTTGGAAACCCAGACCTAGATTAGGAAACAGCAGTAGTTGGAACATTGGTACATTGGCAGAAAATCACTAACTCCTGGGTGTGTACAATTTATTATTGATGACTATTGATACTTTTAGTCCTGTAACTTAGAGGAACATCTAATAAAATTACATTTCAAAAAATGTATTTTTCTGGTCCATTGTAAATCACAGAACTCTTGATCCAACTGGGTAACAGATGGTCTGTCACAAAACTGTCTTTCTATAGTTCATGCGTTTCCTTTTAGTAATCTGGAACATGGCTACTGGGATCATTTCAGGCAACCCTATAGGCAGAAGGTAATACATACTCATCTCTACAGCATGGTCTATGATTAAGTGTAGTCTGGCCCAGGGGCATGAATGTGACCAGAAAGGCTTGTTACTGTCCACCCTTGCTGCCACTGGGATGCCCTCCCTCCAATGCCATTCGGGGGCGGAGTCACTGGCTTGTTGTCTCTCTGTTGTGCACCTGTGCAATTGGGCTGTACGCTGCTGGCAATACTCGGCCCTCATTCAGGGGGGTTGCGGTTGGTGGGTGTCTCTTTGTTTGATGCTTGGCAATGTGGGTGGATTGATTTCCTGCCTGTTGGGCCCTGTCCGGGGCCTCCCCCAGATAGGGCCACAGTGTCACCGGACCCCCCTGTCTCAGCCCCAAGGTCTTACACTGCTATATTATTGTGCTGGGGGAGTAGGGTCAGTTCTCCTTCTCCACTATAAATCCTTTTAGATATAAATGTTTTACATTTTCCCTATCTCCTGCTGTTTTAAACTTAGGAGGGCATGAGGTACTGGCCCACACCTGCGGAGAACCTGGCTTGGGGGACCCGTTGCTGTCCCTGTCCGAACTCCTCCTGGTTGTGTTGCAGATCAAGACGTTACCTGACGATTTCAGCTCCCCCCTCCCCCGTTGTTGTCCCTGTCCTTGTGCATCTGGTCATGCTTCCGACCTGGACTAAGTTTAAACAGACTCTGGACTCAGTCCACATGCATTTATTAATTATTGCAATTTGTACTCTTAATATGTCACCCCTCTGAGCCTGGGTCATCTCTAGGTTTCTTCCTACATTTCGGCCTTCTTAGGGAGTTTTTCCTAGCCACTGGAATTCAACACTACTGTTGTTTGCTCCATGGGGTTTAAAGCTAGGTGTTTTGTAAAAGCACTTTGTGACAACAGCTGATGTTAAAAGGGCTTTACAAATACATTTGATTGATTGATTGATATTTTTTATATCAGAGGAGTCAAGTATTGATAGGAGTGACAGGTTTTGTGTGTATACAGGTTTTGTGTGTTTAGGACCAATAGATAGGCTAAGTAAAGGAGTTGTCCCCAGACTTCTTTTCAGTGTTTGATAAATTACTCTGCAGAGAGGGAAGACGGAGTGTTTGGAAGTGGGGGATAAAGGAGGGAGAAGGTGGACAAGAGTTTCCTGTGTTTAGAAGAAGGAGCTTGACATCTGGAATTTTAGAAAGTGGACATTTGGAGGTTTTCACTACAGTAGGTCATCTGGAGGTTTAGTTTTCCTGAGGTTTTGTAGTTCTGTGAGCTTGCAGTAACTCAGACAGACAGACAGGCTTGCAGACAGGCAGGCTGACAGACTTCCAAACACCTTCAACTGTATCTAGAAATCATGCTGCTAGATGGATGTTCACACACACAATAAACAAAACGTTCTACAGTATAGCCTGTTGTATGCTTTCAAATGCCTTAAATGATGACCAAATCATTTGAAGGGCTCGGTTGGTGATGAAAATAGCTATAGCTAGTGATTCACTCACATAGCTAAATTCAGTGCACCATTGCTATAGATAATGTTAGCTAGCTTGCTAGCTATGTAGCTAGTTGCCTATGCTGAAAATTATATGATCAGACTAGACATTTCTATATCAATGCCTTTCAACTATGCATAATATAGCAAGACAAAAAGGATACTCCCTTAAAGCTGTTCTTAAAGCATACAATATTATTTAGGCAGTTAGCTAACTTGTTGTGTTAAATTAAGCAAATTCTTATTTATAAATTACATAGGCTAGAACATCCTCACCTCAAATCAGCTAGATGTATAGAAATATTCGTGCCTAAACACTATGAACTTTGTCATATCATTATGACAAAGTATATACAGTATGTTCCTTAAAAGTACAAAGTATTCCTGCAGATTAATATCCTGTCCTCCACCAATTACACGATGCAAAACAGTTTCTCCTCTTTTCCCGCATCTCTCGGCTTGCAGGCTCTCAGCACCCCTTGTTAGTTGCCATAGCAGCCTGATTCACACGAGTGTAAGATAGAAATAACCTTTTCTAAGTTCAACATGCTACATGTGGTTTAAATTATTTCACAAACACACAACATATGTGCATGTAAAATGTCATGTTTTTGTTATATATTGTATGTGCAATATTTAATCATATATATATATATAATAGGAATGTGTTGACTTGGGTGGATTGCCCCTGTAAAACATCTCTCACATGGCTACATTTATCAACTATAATGTTTACTACATTTTCTCTCTTTCCCCTTCCTCTTTTAGTGGAGTATACGGTTAAAAACAATCATACGGACTCAGAGTTCCCCTGTAGTTTTGACTCAACACTCCACTTTTATTGTACAGCCCTTGCCTGGGTTCTTTAGAATTACGGCAACTTGGCTCATTAAAAGTCTGACTAAACTAAAGGATATCCCAAACTCCATAACTCAAATGGACCGCAGGTTTGGCCTCAAACACATTTACTTCTACTCTCCGGAGAAAGATCCTTCCTCAATATTTTTCTTATTTTTCTAACAGATTCCACTCGGAACAGACTAGTTGAGATTGTCCTGAAAGTTCATGTTTCATCTTGTCCGTTTGTGTAGGCCTGTAGAGATGTCAGGTTAAGTGGTTTGTTGGGTGAATGGTAACATCCAAATGATAAATCTAAACATTTTAAAACCAATCAAAAAAGACAGAACTTCATTTGATTCATTTGATTATTATTATTGGGGACGTTTAATGAGATATATATATCCTATTTTTCTTTCTAATACCCAAATAATCCAAACACAGTCCAGTACAGTTTAGCCACCATGCAGTTTCCAGGTCAACAGCCGTTCTTGCAACTAGCAACTCAAAAGTGACCACTTTCATGCATCAGTAACGACTGATTGCTGGTTGAACAATTGTGTGAATCCATTTTGTATACCTGCAAGAGAGATTCTCACTCAAGGGAGTGGTTAGTACCAACTGTGAACAAATATTGTCATTTTGACATTATTTACCGAACTTCGTTATATTGAACTCAGTTAATAACTTAGTTATTATAGTTATTTATAGAGTTGTGTTGACGATTTACCCAAATGTGCTTAACATTTGAATTCTGTGTGAAAACATAGACAAATCAAGGTTTTGTAGAAAAGAATACTGCTGGTTTTAAAAGATTACAGTGGAGATTAAACAGCAATTGAGAAAAACTGTAATGAAACAATGAATGTGGGAGTCATTTCGGCAACTTTATAGTAAAGGACCGTGATCGTGAAAAATATGCGCTCTGTGCTTATGTCAAAGCTCAGAAAGGCTGTTGTTTCAATCACATTGTTGGTCTTCATGTTATCATGCTGAATGGTTATCACGTTTAATATACTTTGTCCTATGCTGTGTCCCAATGCAGTCTTTTTACAGTTGTTCACAATCACTAACACACTAAAACTGGTTCAATGAACAATATACATTAAACCTTAACCACTATTCAACTATTTCCACACAAATGTAGTTTCATACCTTTTTTGCTAAATCCGATGCACATCTCCCTTTGTAAAGCAATCATTGCAAATCTAACAATCTCAACACAGTTGTCAAGGTGTAAGCATTAGCAAGCATAATTAGTCTACAACTATCAGGATGCTGGAATCAAAAAGGCCAAAAGGAACCAGAATAAATGTTTCTTTTTTATGCCTACAACCCTACATAATAACTGTGGTTTCTTGGGCTAAATGTCAAGTGTTGGTGAATTACTATGTAATAGTAATAATGTTTTGAATTCAGCAGTGTCCAATCGGTATTCATTAGTGCTAAGAGAGACACATTTCTATCAACTTGTTGACATGGCAATACATTTAATTGAATTGAATTGAATCATTGCATTTAATGCTTTAGTGTGGCATTTCGGAATTCTGTGTTTTAATCAGTATTGTTCTAATTTTGAGGAGTGTGTTTATAGTTTCAAGATAGTTTTGTACACATTCAGGAAATGTGTGTTAATAGTTGTGAATAACAACAATCAGATTGTATAAATCATCACAATATGTCTATTTTTTATATGGTGACAATTTGACGGTTTTTCAGTAAAAATACCTGATTGGCTGATAAAATGATATAAAGGTTTGCTGAAATAGCTTGGGCACCAAAAAACACATTAATATTATATTAACTGTTCAAAAGCATTATTTGAACTTTATAGTGTGGCCCTATAATAATAATCACAAAAAAAGGAAGATAAAATGTTTGACTGCACCAGGCCTTTAATTTTACTGGAGAAATAATCCCACTGGCCTTGTTCATTCATCAAATGATAGTCCAGAACACAATCCCAAGAGTGTTTTCTTATGTCAAAGAAAGGATGCTTACAAGACAAGTACAGATTTATGGCATTTTCTTGTTTGATATCATCATGGTAGAGAAAAAAAAAGGAATTGCCTTTCTCTTGCCTTGCTAAGCTTTGTCAAACGTATCCATGTCTTTGTGCTGTGTGAGTCTTCCCTTTAGCAAACACTAGTCACAAAATACTCATTAATTGGTTTCAGCGATAAGGTCTCCCTTGCTCACAATGGGGATGACTCAATCCCTGATCTTGTTAGGGAGCTTTTAGAGGATAGAGAGAGAGAGAGAATTCCGAGAGTCCGGCCTCATGTTTTTATCTCATGCACACCAGCTCCTCTCTGATGGCTCGCCTTAAACCGCGTAATGGGCTTGGGAATTATGACATTTGGCATTCTGCTACAAATAATTCGAAAAGATTGTACAGCTAGCAAGCCACATGTACTGTGAGACCAGGGCAACAATTTTGCACTGACTTTCTGCTAGCTAAGACCTTTTAATTTTCCTTACACATTTTTGGGAACCAGTTTGAGCTAGCCATCTAGCCCATCCTGGCAACAGTTTCATCTGTTCAGCCACTGTGTGTTTTTATAGCACAGTGTGACAACCGTCACATGCCAGCGCTCAAACCAAGTCTTGGGAGGTCTCTTGTGGGAGTCATTAAGGAAATTGAAATCATTAATTCATCGAGCAGATGAAATGTCTTCAGGTTTTGCGGCCAGCCTTGAAATAAAAATCAATGCGGTAGATATTGAACCGTGGCCTCCCCCAAGAGAGAGGCTAAGGTCTGAGGATGAGTTAAATAACTGCACTGTATTGACGACTGGCTATATCGGCTCTCTGTCTTCTCTTTCTCCAGGTGTAAATGAATCTGGCAGGTTTTTTTGAAGTGATTTTAACCTTTCGAAATGTCCCAATTACACTGGACCCAAGGCTGAGGTATAGTAGCACTTAAAATTGCTGGTAAAAGATTATTTGTGTTCGGAAGCAGCACTGCGCATCATTATACATACAGTAGCGTACTGTTTAATTATTTCAAGTAATCCCAGCAAGTAGTCATGGTTACCAAATTGTTTCTAAACACTAGTTGATAGAAACAGTTACTTGAAATAAACAGTAACCATTAAATCTCCAGCACACTCCAGCGCACGAGGCCTGCTTTCAAGGTCCGTTTTCCAGGAGCAGATTGGGGTAATCTTGCGAAAGTATAACTGTTCTCAGTGTACACTGAACTGTACATGTAGAGACCCCTATCCGTGTCTGATCCAGCCCTCCCACTTCCTTTCGGAGTGTATTTTTTTTAGCTATCTCAGCTATTACACGGGCCATTGACAGCGCAACATGATGCTGCATGCAGTTATCATTCATTCCTATGACAAGTGCCCTGGTCGTGAACCTTCTTAAGGAACTTTTTACTGTACCAGGGTGTTCTGGGGAGAGATCTATAGTTAGTCTCTCGTTTATTTTCCAAAATGTTAGTGTTAATAGGAGCATCTGCCCTCTTTGAAGTAGCTATGTACTCTTGCACCTAATTATACTAAAGGCTAAGTTGTGAAATCTGAGGTTCAGCGGGTATGCTGCTTTCAATATATATTTTTTCAGGAGTCATGGAGTTCTTAGTGTATTTTAGCCGACAATCTGTACCAAAGTTTCAGATGCTACGGATGGCTGGAGCTTTGTTCTTGGAGCTGATATGGTGCATGTGGTTGGTTTTTGGGCATTTTTTGGGGCATTTTGGCCTGTCGATTTAATGGTGGAAAGGGGAGCTGTACAGTGAAAATAGACTGCCTGGCAGTTCAGATTTGGCCCCATTGATGGTGTGTGGTCCCAAGCAGATCTCTCTCTCTGTCTCTCTCTCTCTCTCTCTCTCTCGCTAAGTGCCAAGTAAAGTAGAAAATGCATCACAGATCACAGTACCCAGGATGTCCAAATCTAATGGTTCTGTACTCTGTTTCATGGGCCCTTTTTTGCACAGAGTCACAAAATAATGTTTGGTGATATTTCAAATGATATTAAACCCCCTAAAAAAGCTGAACAGTGCTAATGTCACCACGTCTCAGGTTTCCAAGTGTTTAACAAATTATAACATAGCATGTCATTCTATTTTTAGAATGTGACAGATGTTGTTCAATATATTTTTAGGTGTGTTGTTAAAGTCAACAATCTACCCGTATGTCAGTTGCCTTGCAATTGCTTTTCTGTCTTGATGCTTGTGAATTAGCATTTATGTCTGAATGATAAGATTGTATATTAAAATACAGTTCACCCACTACTGCTGTCCCCCACATATGTGTGGTGTGTCATAGCCAACGTCTCTCACATTTTCACGTTTCTTCCGCAGTGTGACAAGTTATGGGAATTCACAGATGAATCAACTAAACACATCAAGGCTTTTGATGAACCTTTGCTTTGGAGCAGCGTTATTTAGCATTCACATTATTGTATGGTACATCTTTAAAGAGAATGTTCTGGTCTCCCGTGGTGTATAATATTTTCAAATTAATTAAACACACATATTAATTTAGCTTTAATGGGTGTGTCAGTGTTTTACTAAGCATAGCTGTCAGCAAACATTGTACGCCTGTATGCATACATTCCCACAATTGCTGTTATTAATTTCTAATGGACGTTTTGAAGTACATGTAGCTCACAATAAGAGACATGGCTTCCATCTTTACTTAAAATATTTAGCAGTCATATCTCATTTTTATGTTTGCCATGTCGACCGCCGGCTTCTTTTAAGCAATTACAAACCGAGAATTAGTAGTCATCATTATCTCATCTTGTATTGATAATGTCAGAGTGTCACAATAATCTGGAGTAGTGTGTTATGATTGGCTGGCCATCATGTGGAATACGCCAATGAAACGCCGACATGACATGCAGTTGATGGATGCTGTTAGGAAATGCGATAATTGTAGTGACATTCAGAACCTCAAAGACATTTGTTCACATGTCCATGTTTTCCCAAAGAGTCAAAAGACAAGATGCTAAATGACATAAATTATGGAAATGATGACGTCCCTTTAATATGTTACCCTGAAAGCAAAAAGGACACGAATTGACACCAACAAATGAAAAGTGAGGGAAAGTTGGCATTGACATCCTAAGCTCATTTCTTTATTCGTACAACCTAAAATACGTCCCTACAGGAGAATTTTAAGCTAAACACATTGAGACTGTTTTTCTCTTTTAGGGATGTGGAGTTCTGTAAGAGGTCAGACCACAATGTTCATGGGCCATTTAGTTGCAAACACAATCAATTCTGATGCCATCTGTGTTGTCCGCCAGGAAATAAATAAAATCCCACAATGCACTGTAATGAGATAAGGGGAGAAATGTCCCTTCACAGTGCTTAAAATAATTGTATGTCCAATATCTACAGGGAGGTCTCCACACACATTAAGGTAATCTTGCCAAATTATATCTAAAAGACAAATATTGTCCAGATGTCATTCATACAAACCACCACTTTCAAATCTGACATACTTTAAAACTGTTAGTAAGTAAAAGGGTTTCAGCCAGGTATAGAGTTAACATGTACGCCATGAATAATAAGTTGTTTCTCCATAGGTTTTTGAATTTCTGTGCACAATACAAACTTTAAGCATTGTAAAATAGAACAACAAACTCCTGTGGAGGGTCAGGTTTTGAAGCGCTGACTGTCAATTGCCATTTGGAAAATGGGGTAAAGTGATGCATTTTCTGACGCCAAACCATGGGAATAGTAGTCATTGCCACGGTGAAAGATGAGGCGTAATCGTCCTCAGAAGATCCGGTGAAGGGGGGAGACGGAGCCGGGGGAGTTGGTGGGAGCGTGGGTATGGAGAAAACCGAGGCTGGACAGAGAGGTGGGTTTGAGGTGTGAACAGTTGCATGGCGTCTCCGATGTGTATTGATGGTCCCATATTGCCCACGAGTCGGCGGGGAACGTGTGGATTTACAAGCCGACTCGCACGCAACGATTGAGGGACGAGGGCGGGGTGGTGGTGAGGGGTGGGGGGTAACGATGGCAATCAGAGCTGAAGGACCTTGTTTGGATCTCCCGCGTCTCTCGATTTCAGCGGGAGTGGAGCCTGTCCGTCGCCTCGCAGCTGGCCTGGGGTCAAAGGGCTGGGGTTAAAGGTTGTAGCACGGAAGGGACTTGAGTGTGAGGTGATGAAAGAACTTGAGGCAAGAAATAAAGCCCATTAAACGACAAAGTTATTGAGGGAACCAATTGCATATTTAAAGAGCCTTCTTGCTTTGCCAAATGTCGGTGTGCAGTTAAAGACGGTGTATTGCAGTTGATTAGAAAGTCTTCTATTAAGCAGGCAGTTGCCTTATTATAAATCGTCATTGAATGTCTTCAGCATGTGAACCCTATGGCACGAGACATTTCAATAAGCAATAGGTTTTGATGACTCCTTATCTCATCTCCTTTGTGCAAAGACGTTATAGTGCTCCCACATGCAGAAAGGGGGGAGTCTTGGGTTGTAACATGAAAGCTTTTTTTTTCTGAATGTAATGGATTCATCACAGCTCTGCTCACATTCAAGCCCAAGGCAATGTTCAGTCACTTCGTTAAAATGGGACACAAACGGACAGTCCTGCCGTTTCTGCTCCCTTGGACTTTCAGGCTTTCAGCTATGTTTTGCTGCTAGATGCACCTTAAGCATCCTGTTTCTTCAATCTGTTTTGAACAACACTGTTTATAGGAAATTATGGGATTTGGCCGAAATGCTGTTTAGAGATTATTCAATACGGCATGCTGTCTTTAACATTCTCAACAGTTGGAATTATTTGCTAAATGAGTATGCATGATGACTACAGAAGCACTTGAAATGATTGCAACACTGAGATTCAAAAAGTTGAGCTCCTGTGTGATCTCTGATGATCCCAGATTTTCTGACTTGACAGGAGGAACAGAATGCATTGACATTCCTGTTTTCAACCCCTTGGTAGACGACTCACACCATCTGTTCCCAAATCCAATGAATTACCTTTCAGGGGAATGCATATTGAAATGCCTCGGCTCCCAGTTTGCCAGAGGCACACAGCATCGGAAGCTTTTCCCTCCATGTTCCTGGCGTGGTTTGCAGTCGGGCATGAAGCCGCCAGTGACAAAAAGCTGCTGTTAAGGCATCGAGGCCAAGGCGTCTGCAGCATGGAACTGGCATGTTTTCATATCTTTCTCTGAGAGAATTACTCCCAGGCAATAGAATTGGATTGTTGAATTCACTTGAGAGTGTAAGGCTGCATTAGGGCACATACTAATCCCTCCCTTGATGTTGTCTCACCGTTATCCTCTAAGTCAAAATTAAATTAATTGAGTTTCTCTTACTCCCAAAACTTCTGATCATCTAAACAAACATACATTTAGGCAGACTGTGTCTCAAGAACCTCACATGCTTGGACTTGAAAGAAACTTCTAAGAATGCATATTGATGTTTGCTCTGCATATCAGAGTATAGCTCTGAAGAAATATACAGAGAGTCTGAGGTAATTTTTACACATGTATTATTCTGTGATATTTAATACATTAACTGAAGACTCACTCTTTGAAACTAACCATGGGGTAGAGGGGAAGGGGACGATGACTTACAGAGTATGTAAAATAGGTTGTAAATGTGGTTTAATGTGCGAGCGGACAGAAAGGAGGTAAAGGACACCCTCAGGTAGTTGAAGAATAGTCTGAGACCCTCATGATAGAACGGACAAAGGCATAAAAGAGAGGGGAAAAGAAGAGCAGAACATTTGTCTGCACGGGAGTGATAGGAGACAACTGGGAGAGGCATTGATATAGCCCAGTGAGTGGGTTTCCAGTGGAAATGATAGAGGGCAGTGAACAGAGCCCTGAGGTTTGCCGATGCACTCAGGTTAATGAGCAAGGCGATCCTATCCGTGAGGCTAGATGAAGTGAATCTGATCAGGAAAGTGGGCATGAAGCCTACTGGCAGTTTCTGAGATCTGTGCCATAGCGGGAAATTGAGAGCACAGACCAAAAATAGTCATTCATGTTAATATGTTTTGGGTGAAAAAATCTTTTGGGTGAAATTATTATTGTACATCCAAATACAGTGTAAGAGAACATAGTGGTCAAACTGACTTGGATATTTCCCCTGGTATTAAAGAGAATGGCAATTAAATCACTGAGATTTCATGACATTGCATGGAAGTTCATCCAGTGGTAAATTAGTACAAATCACCTAAAGTAGCAGTAAAAAAGCTCTATTAAAAACCGTAGTCTTGAGCATTTCCCAGAGTGCTCCCTCAACAACAACAAAAACAAGTAAGGGATGATAGCATTACATATATTACTTGTTTCACAGCCGTAAATAGGACATCCTTTTCCACAGTTCTAGCCCCCGGTGGCTCATCGCGTGGGGACTTGTGGCTGTAATGTACTAAATATTTAAAAATATACAAGGCATCTCCTTGAACACTGCTATCATGTTGTTGTTCGATATGGTCATTCTGACATTCAAGCATGTAGCGCGAGTTCAAGTCATCCTTAGTTAGCCGTGCTGATAGGGTCCCATAGCCCTTTCTACATGCCCTCATCTAATACATTGTTTATAGGCCTGGTCAGGGAAGAGATTCGCTATGAGCATTTTCCAATATCATTCACTGCTCAAATTATTTGTCATTTGTTGAACAAAACATTTTGATTATTGATTGTTATTTTTTTTCTTGACGTGCTGGGAAAGATTTTGCCATGGCGGGACGCCATAGTACAATGAACGCAATGCAATCACTGGTGCAGCAGCTCCCATAGATTAGATTTTTTTATATCCGTAAAAAAATAAAATAACTGTAAGACTAAATAAGGATTGTTTCTGTCCTTTCAAACGTAAACTAATGTGAAGTTAAGGGAGCTGCACCAGTAATTGCATTGCGTTCATTGTACTATGGCATCATTGCAAAATCTTTCCCAGCACGTCAAGAAAAAAAGCAAGAATCAATAATCAAAATGTTTTGTTCAACAAATGACAAATAATTTGTCAGGGTATAACATCATAGTAATTGAAGGCTCTATGCAGACGAGCTGTACAAGATTCTCCCGGGTAGCGTTGGAAACAAAAGTCGATCCCTCTGAGCACCACATGTTAAACACATTTCCAGATTGTATGCCTTTATAGAAGGAATTGGAGATCACCAGAGGAACGCATGTTGAAGGTAACTGTCGTTTGTTTGCTTGGCAACGTTAATCAGCTAATGTTTCAGTTAAAACACAAATTATTCTCACCTTGTTAAGATGTAGTGATCAATATTGCTGCCACAGTTGTACCCCCAGGTATACTGAGGATCAAAGGTGTAAGGCAAAGCAGGTTTTGCTCGCTAGCAGCACTTCTTTGCCATGCTCGCTAGTTATTCATCCAACGTTAAGGGCGACATAAATGGATCCATTTTCGACGTGTTTTCTCTTTCTTAAGTTATGTCTGTTGAAATATTTTAATCATTTGCAGCAAAAGAGAGGGGGAAAAAAGTGGAGCAGGGACAATAACTTTAGCTAGTCTGATGAAAGTCTGAATTAAGTGATGTAGTTACTTGAACCTAAACAACCATATTAATTAGGATAAAAAGATTATGTTGTGTTTTTTTTATAAGAAGTGTATGCTTTACTTTACTAGGCTGGGAACAGACAAGGTCTTGAAATTTGAGAGACAGAATGGTACAAAGGAGAAAGCCAGCAGGGGACATGGACAGAGGACAGAATAGACCGGAGTATAAAAGAGAGGAGAGCGCAGAGAAGAGAGGAAAAAATATTTGGAGATAATGGGAGAGGAATAGGGGCGAGAGGAAGAAAGTAAAGAATAGGTGGAGAGGAGAGAATAGATGAAGAGGAGATAATAGCTGAAGAGAAGAGAATAGATGAAGAGGAGGAAATAGATGAAGAGGAGGGAATAGGATGAGAGGAAAAAAGGAATGAAGAGACTTAACGAAAGGAGGAGGGCATCCAGCTACTATATATATATATATAGCTAGATATAATATATTTCCTGTAGTTCCCCAGTGTCGCCCGCCTCCCCCCGGGTGAACAACATTCTGCCCACAGTAAAGAACATTTTCCAGAGGAGACACTGACTTGCACTGACATCTGATAGAGTCACACTGAAGTGAGACAGTGATCATTGCAATTTACTCAGGGGGGCACGTACCATAGGTGTTTGTGGATCACAAATGTACACAGACCAGCAAAGAACAATAAGTAGTAACAGCAATTTATTGTTGGGCAATTTCATTTCACTTATAAAGGAATAAACACCAGCCATTAACATAGTTGCTATTCTGTTAAAGTCTGCCAAAGTCGGCCACTCGATGCGAATCATAGACTAGACTGTGTCGCATTAACAACGGAAACTCGCAGTTACGCTACAACGCTACAGTCCACATGCGGCACCTGCAGCCTTCATCAAATTTTTTTTCTTATTTGTTTTGACTGATATGAAAACACTTTCATATCAGCGTGGATTGTCTCCAGGTATGAATTCATTCATTAAGGTGCGGCTTATTCTTACTGATGTTAGTTTGTTTGGAGGTGATCTGGACTCGCTGTTTCACCGACCGGTTGCACTTGCCCTGTTAAGGCAGTCCTGTCTTTTCAGGCTCACAGACATGGAAAGCAGGCGTTTGACAGCTGATGTGTTGGGTAAGGAACGTTCAACACTCATCTTCTAATGAGATACACGGAGAGGGATTGTGTCTTTATCCTTCATTTGACTTTCACACAAATGCGAATCGCTCAACAAAACAGTACCCCCCCCCCCCTGATTTTGTCGGGGGGTTTCTTCTTTCATTGTACTCCGGCTAAGGAGAAGCTAGTGCTTCGGTAAGGTCTCAGAACAGGTTTTCAATGATTCTTTTTCATCTATTTTACCGTCTGCTTGGTTGCGCACAACAACGTGTTTTCCAGTGTTCCTTTCTTTGCTGTGAATCCAGTCTAGAAAAGCCAGTGACATTTACATTTGGCAATCATGGGATACAGAATGTGGCCCTGTGTCGATTTTAGTACGGGCTTATGAGGAATGCCATAAAGTAAATCCATGTTCCAAATAAAGATAATAATCTGATTCACAATAAACCCATAGTTTCATGTGTGGGGATGTTGAATTTCATTATATTGTAAATGACACGTTAAAAAGATTCACAATCTATTATTATGCAATTCATAATCATTTATAACGTCACATCATCACACTTTGTTATTAGAATTCTAATAAGTTGAAAGTTTTCAACCCCCTTGACTTTTTCTAAATTTGGTTTTGTTACAATATTCATTTGACATCAATAGTGGCCTGGGGTGGTCTAACAGTCTAAGCAGCTGCCTTGTGTGCACATATACAGCTGTGGCATGGGTTCAATACTCTGAAGCTCTGTTAGACTGGCCTACCTGACCGAGGCCCTTCTCAATGGCCAGTCTAACAGAGATTCAGACGTTCTCAACAGAGAACCAGAAGGACAACCTTAATTGGCTAGACGGAAGCCACTTCTGATTCGATGCATATGACGTGACACCTGAAGGACTGAGTCCACGAGGAAACATTTCCTCTGGTCCGATTAAACGAAAATCATTAGGCCCAGAAGTCAACCGCTATTTCTGGTAAAAACAATCCGGCTAATACCATCTCTACGATAAAACGTGGTGGTGGGAGACTGGTCAGGATTGAGGGAAGGATGAACCAGAGTGCCCAGCACCTCAGACTATTATCTTTCAGCATGACATTGGCCCGGAGCACACAGCTAAGACAGCACTGGAGTGACGTTGAGACGAGTCTGTGAATGTCCTTGAATGGCCCTGCCAAAGCACAGACTTAAGCCCCTTAGAGTCTCTGGGGAGACCTGAAGATCACAGTTCACTGACACTGGATTTGCAAGTAAGAATGTGAAAAACTGCCCAAATATAGGTGTGAAAAGCCAGTGGAGGTATACCCAATAAAATGTGATGTTTTTGAAGAAAAATTTGCTTCTACAAAATACTGAATAACAGGTCTGAATACTGACACGTTTCTAAAGAGAAGCAAATGTTCTGGCCATTAAAATTACATAAAACTGATCAGAAATTGTGTAGACATTGTTCATTTTGTAAATGATTACTGTAGCTGGAAACAGCTGATTTGTAATGGAATATCTACATACATATAAGCCCAAAAGTAATCATACCCATGCCAAATATTGAGCTATAAATTACATAAACAAGTGACAAAACAGGGTAAGACATTGTGCTGGAGATACAAATGAATAACGTCACTATTTCAGTTTTTTCATATTTCTATGAAAAACATAATTTCCAATATGATTCATAATTGTTGCAATTTCTTTAGAAAATACAAGTTTCTATACCATTTACAATTTCAACCATGAGAGAGCATTCTAATGACCTATAAATTGAGAACAGCTGAACAGCAGTAGTTCTCTAGTCAGTTACTAGTCAACTGCAAGTCATGGCTAAAAACAGAAATAGTTATGTTATTCATTTGTATATCCAGCACATTGTCTTACTTTGTTTTGTCACTTGTTTATATCAGGTTTGGAATATATTTTTTTATATTCTGAAGATGGATAAAGGCATGTATGTTTATCAAAAGAGGGATCGGAGTTGGGGGTATCGCGGAGTTCCCTCATAGTTTTTTGGAGAAATTACTGTAAAACCATCAAAGTTCTTTGTGAGATCTGACAGCAAAACTCTTTGTTTCTTGGGACCTAAATTGAGCATTTCAGCTGTCATCCACTTCCATCTGATATACTGCTAAAGTACTCCCAAGACATATTTCTTGAGGACAGATGGAATTAATGCCAAAGGTGCTATTAGTATGTGTTTGGAGTGATGTATGCTTAAGTAATCAAGAATTACTGTATTATTGTTTTAGTGTTTTATTTGTCTCTTTTTATATAATTCTGACAGAAAACTACAATTAAATCAAGTTTAATTCCACTTAGCTATACAACAAAATGTGGGAAGTCAGGGGATGTAATACTTGTGTCTATGGCACTGTAACCAAAAATCTGTGAAAATGCCTATTGACAGTAAAAGAGATTTTGCTTTGAAGTAAAAAAACTAAACAAAGTAAAACAATGTACATATACACTCACCTAAAGGATTATTAGGAACACCTGTTCAATTTCTCATTAATGCAATTATCTAATCAACCAATCACATAGCAGTTGCTTTAATGCATTTAGGGGTGTGGTCCTGGTCAAGACAATCTCCTGAACTCCAAACTGAATGTCAGAATGGGAAAGAAAGGTGATTTAAGCAATTTTGAGTGTGGAATGGTTGTTGGTGCCAGATGGGCCGGTCTGAGTATTTCACAATCTGCTCAGTTGCTGGGATTTTCACGCACAACCATTTCTAGGGTTTACAAAGAATGGTGTGAAAAGGCAGTCCTGTGGGCGAAAATGCCTTGTTGAGGCTAGAGGTCAGAGGAGAATGGGCCGACTGATTCAAGCTGATAGAAGAGCAACTTTGACTGAAATAACCACTCGTAACAACCGAGGTATGCAGCAAAGCATTTGTGAAGCCACAACACGCACAACCTTGAGGCGGATGGGCTACAACAGCAGAAGACCCCACCGGGTACCACTCATCTCCACTACAAATAGGAAAAAGAGGCTACAATTTGCACGAGCTCACCAAAATTGGACAGTTGAAGACTGGAAGATTGTTGCCTGGTCTGATGAGTCTCGATGTCTGTTGAGACATTCAGATGGTAGAGTCAGAATTTGGCGTAAACAGAATGAGAACATGGATCCATCATGCCTTGTTACCACTGTGCAGGCTGGTGGTGGTGGTGTAATGGTGTGGGGGATGTTTTCTTGGCACGCTTTAGGCCCCTTAGTGCCAATTGGGCATCGTTTAAATGACACGGCCTACCTGAGCATTGTTTCTGACCATGTCCATTCCTTTATGACCACCATGTACCCATCCTCTGATGGCTAATTCCAGCAGGATAAATCACCATGTCACAAAGCTCGAATCATTTCAAATTGGTTTCTTGAACATGACAATGAGTTCACTGTACTGAAATGGCCCCCACAGTCACCAGATCTCAACCCAATAGAGCATCTTTGGGATGTGGTGGAACGGGAGTTTTGTGCCCTGGATGTGCATCCCACAAATCTCCATCAACTGCAAGATGCTATCCTATCAATATGGGCCAACATTTCTAAAGAATGCTTTCAGCACCTTGTTGAATCAATGCCACGTAGAATTAAGGCAGTTCTGAAGGTGAAAGGGGGTCAAACACAGTATTAGTATGGTGTTCCTAATAATCCTTTAGGTGAGTGTATATTACTGTTGCTCTACTAATCCTCATTGAATCATGGTAAGAATGATGATAAAGGGGAGTCCCAGACAAAAAGCACTTTGCTTGTTTTCACTTGTTTTCAATGGACCTAAAATAAGCATATGCACTTATTGCTCTATATAGTTTCAAAATATCATCCGTACTTTGTACACTTAGATGTCAAGCAGAAAAAACTCAAGTTTATTAATCTTCAGGCTCCTCTTATGTAGCTGAAATCTTCTTTACTGGTAGTTATGTTAATACAATAAAAGGCATCAGCAAACAGATCATGCTGCACCTACCTTGAATGTTTATTGGTCGATAGCAGCCATTTTGTTTTGGATAGTAGTCTCAAAATTATTTGGTTCAGCCACCATAAATGCTGCATATAAACTTTTGTGCCGATCTGTCATTCAGTGCCAGAGGAGTGATATTTCAAGTTAAAAAAAGAACAAAAAAGTAGGTGAGGGCTGTAGAATTTCATGCACATACAAACAGATGGATGGATGAAGACATCCATAGTTCCCGCCATGATTTTACTGTCGGGTACAATTAACAGCATCAGACTGAAGGGTTTAATTGTTCATAACATGGAAAGCACACAAGGAAAGAATCCTGTTTTGCATATGGAGATCAAGGGAGGGCAAGTCATTTTAATTTTTTTCCCTGTTATGTTATACAGGTGCACTGATGCATTGAGTTTTTCTGCCCTAGTTTATAATTCTTTTGTGGCTGATGTGTTTCTTAAGTACATGAATATTGCTTTGTGAGGCAGCCTCCGTGACCTAGTCACAGACACCTACTTAATTTAGGATCACACACTCACACACACACCTCCTCCATTTAGTATCTTCTCCATCACCAAAGGAATATGAGCTAATAAACACTTTCTGTTCCCACGGAACAATCTTATTAATAATTCACAGACACGCATTTCTCCTAACTGCCTCACCATCTATGTTGCTAGATTGAATATGGCCTTATTCTACCACTCAGGTAGATTCATCTTGAAAATGCTAATTTTTGCATAGTATTTTCCCTTAACTTCTTACATTTTGAATTAATAAAGTCTTCGCTAGGCTTCTATGTATTTGAAGTTCACAGATAGGCTACTCCTCCTCTGTAGGTAGGCTGACACATCAAGCACTTAAAGTGTAGCAGCATTCATCTGGGTGATGCTTCAGAAGCTACCGTTAGAGCCTGAGAGACCACCACACTAGCAAATGTAATAATGTAGCCAATTGCCCCCCCCCCCCTCTTTATAACAGATAGACTTTACTTAACCTGAAATACTGGGAAGTACTACGATTATGCTAAGTGAAAACATGGAAATTGGTCTTAGAAGTAGAAACTAAAATGAACTAAACCTTAATGTCATCACCAGGGAAAATAACCTGTGTCTGGTAATGTATGTGGGTCACAAACAATTATTGTATGCAAAGGAAATGCTAAAAGGCAGTAAATGTTATGGTATTACTTTATCGTATATAACTTTAATCTGTTCGAATACATTAGGTACCCTAGAATGTAAGTACTATGTAGAAAAGGTGCTTGAAAAGTATTTCAATTGTTTACTGTATTGATGTATTATTAAACATACTCTTCATTTAAAGCTGAGAGTGGCCACATTAACTGTTTATTGTGAAATTCTATGCCTTTTCATTGGTCTAAATATGAGGTTACACATCTGTACAATATTTTTGTCATCCATCACCATGGATAAATCCAAAGAGCTTTCAGCTAAAAAAAGACAGATGGATGTTTACCTATGCAGACCAGGAAAAGAAGCATACACTGAAAATACCACTAAGCAAAATCAGGGCAATACTTTAAAAGGTATTAGAAGTCTGAAACAGTTGCATATTTGCAAGAAGATGAACAAGGTGAGAAACACATGGTGAGAAACAGGCACGTGCACAGGTAAGGCTCAACCTGTGCAAAGCACGTGCCCCTTTGCTATCTAGTGCCCTTCTCAGGTGACATGTGCCCGTCCTCCTTGGTGACGTGCATCGCGCACACAGACAGGCATGCGCCGTCCACTTTACGGCCGTCCCACACTCCGATGGGCATACGTGGTTACATGTTTTTTTTACGCGCTTCACTCACTCCAACACATCGTCCACCCGTGTGAGCCAACAACTCGGTCCGCTTTTTCACGTTCAGCACATGCCCCTCGAAATGTCTGTGCCCGGCACTGGTGAGAAAGATGTTGAGGGAGGAAAGTAGAATCCAAAGATCTCAGTTTTAGAACCACAAATTCTAGCGGAATATTGGGGTTATATATTCTCAAAACCAACTGTTAATTCCCCCCTACATGTCACCAACCTTTTTAGAAGATTTGCACGAAAGAACACTTTACTGAGACTAACCTACAATTTTCAGCACTTGAACATTGCAAAGCATTATTGGAATTACAATTGGATTTGGGTGTTGTGGTCAGATGAGAAACATTTTATACTTTTTGGCCATGCACACCATCAAAAGGGAACTTCATACAAGGATAAGCAATTGATACCCACAGAAATGTGGTGGTGGATTTTTCATGCTTTGGGGCTGTTTTGCTTCCAGTGGTCCAGGGGCTCTTGTTATGTTGATGGCATAATGAATTCCACTAAGTACCATGATATTTTAGCCCAACTCCTGGTTGCCTCCACCAGGAGATTTAGACGTTGCCATTGATGGACCATTTTACAAGAAAATGACCCTAGGACTATCAAGAAACATAAGACTTTCAAGGATCTTGTGCGGAGGAGTGGTCCAAGATCCCTCCATAAGTGTGGATCAAGACTTTACATAAATAGGCTCAGTGATGTTATCCACTCCAAAATAAGCTCCACAAAACATTCACAAAACATTGATTGTAAGGGAGGCAAATTATTTAACTGATGCTTTTTCAGAAAGAAAAATATCATACTATAAATTGAACTGCTTTGTGTTTGAGAATTTATTTTGTTGAAATTAAAGTAAACAGCTCCCACTTAGGTTTGAGACAAAATATGACTTGTTTGTGATGTTTATTTTTTGCATTTACTTTTGCTCAATTTCCTGAAGGGTGCCGATACTTATTGAGTTGACTGTAATTTCAAGGTGCTGGAATACAGAGCAACATGTTATTTTATAGTTCTCTGCACATTCTATTATAACTAAGTTGCTACCTACAGTACATTTGTTAATTTCTAAATGGACCACCAAAGCAAGCCACAGCGGACCTGAATTGTAACAATAAAATGTGAAACAACTATTGCAGTACAGTCCATTAGCCAGTTGAAAAAACAAAGGAACAAATCTGACTCTCCTCTGAGATCGCAGACTTATTTTGAACTGCAATAAAGATTTACAATAATCAAGTTTGTACAGAGGGTGGGTTCACAAACTCCACTTATACTCCTGTACCCTCCCCATAAACCACTCCTTGCGGCAAAAGCGGTCAAGGACGACAGCACGGCACGGTGATCCGTTTCCTTAACATCCGGTCCAGCCAAATGGACTGGACAGGGGGTTCGGCCAATTAGATTTTGTCTAAATACCTCTTTTGTGTTTTGCTTGTATCAAGGGAGGCATAGTGTTCAAAATGAAATGAATGACAAGGATAGTTCAGTTGCCATGGAGTTGGGTCTCGGCTCGGCCTCTGCTCATCTCGACATACTGGATTCTCTGAAGAATTTCAATTGCTTTAGCAGTATGGGGCCTATGGAATTTTACTCGGACTGTGAATTTAAAACTGGATGTGGGTCAGAATCGAAAGGATTTAGTTTTTTTGGGGGGGAAATAATCTTGTTACCTGCACAAATTCCTCATGAGTCATGTTCTGTAGCTGGTACTGTTCTTCATATTCTATTATATTATACAGTACCTGTGGAAATATAAGCTTGTTCACCTCATCTCTGCTGTTTAAAGACAGCTTATCTGAATGTTAATCAAAACAGATTTTGTATCCTTCTTTAAAATTATTTTCAATTTGTTACTTTTTTCAGGAGGCTTGTCAGAACCTTCCTTTGAAGGAATGTAATTTTAGCCAGAGATCACCTCACAACACTTTTGACACTCTAGGATGACAAGACGTTCTAATGTCCTCAAACACTGTAACGGTTGGGAACTTCCTTTCACTTTCCATTAGCGATTTCTGATCCAAACACTTTTAGACTAAAGTTCAGTCTAGAAGCTGCTTGTAGTCTGTCGGGGTTGATTAGGCGTCATTAGTGAGTGAGTTGGAATGATTGATATCTTCATATGGCAGTGCTGCGGTAAGAAAAGGCAATGTTAACCCCTCAGGCAGACGTCTGCATTAATAAAACATTAGTATAAAAATATCACCACCTCTTTGTCTGGGCCCTCTGAGAGGCCTAATGACTGACTGTACCTTAAGTAAGTATATGTGTTTAGATGCAGCACATTTATACCAGCACCTCTCAAAGTTTTGAGAGAACAGTTAAAGGAAAAAAAACTGTTAAACCCAAATGTCACATTTCAACAAACACATGTCTGTCCTCACCGCGCTACAACTTCGGCGAATAATTATTCCTCTCCCAGCGATCTTTTTCATTTGGCCATTTGAAATACCCATCATTTGTCAGTCGCATGCAGGTTTCCATGGAAAAAGCCAACATTTTCATTTAATTTGAAATGGGTGTGAAAGAAATAATGATGACGGTGGTTGACACATTGTTTTAGCTGCACCCTTGACGTGATATTCCGGGATGTTCTCAGATAGTCTCTGTTTACGCATAAGCCATTTGGAGGTAATTAGCTGTGCCAATATTTCAAATGTAATCTATATTCATTGTCCTGACATTCTGTCTCTTTGCAATGTGCCTTTGCATGATTAACGGGATCTCATTGCGACAATGAGGAACTCAATCCTGTCTGCGCCGCATCACTCTGAATCTGAGGTAAACTCACTTGGGGATAACACAAATGAACATTCCAGTTGATGGAAATAAACCCAATTCTCCTTCAAATAAAGGCAGTTGATCAAAGAATACAATAGGAATGTACAGAGTGGGCAGTGTACACACACAGAACACGCACGGAAGCGTATCCTGTTTGTTTAGGAACACATTGCGGCGGGCGCATTCTATTTCATGCGAATGGAGAAATGACCAAAAGCCTCCCTCCACATCACCCTGGCCATTCAGTGCATTTTATCCCCTGTAATTTTCCATCCCATTTGCAATTATCAGGTATCTCAAATCCTAAGTGACCACAAAAAAAAGACTCCCACTCGTCTCAGAAAGGATGATCATGTTCAGAAGTTTATCACGGTATAATAATGGGGATGAGAAAGGCGGAAAAAAGGGTAGCTGTAATAGAAAAATATTAGTGAGTGAGTGGCGGCGGTAAAGCAGCTAGCTTACTGTAATGTAGAAAGGACATTGCTGGAAAGGTGCCACCATACATTATATAAAGTGCACTCCTGCACTCACTTGCTGAGTGGGTTAACAAGGCACTCTTTGAGAGAGGGGTCCTGTGCGAACCCCTGTGAGAGAGAACCTTGTTATGGGCCTTGTTAAAATCCAACCCAATCTGAGAAACCTATAAAACATACTGTAAGCATGCACACACACAAACACATATTGCACACACTAAGCACACAGCACTGCACACCTATTTTACGGGGAATAAAATCACAAGTACTCGTTTCACAGTACCAATGAAAACATGTTTTCTAGTTAACGTCTGTCTTTTTTTACTGATGTTGATGGACCCATGTAGGGAGTCTTTGTAATGATCTATTTAGTAGAACCACGCTAACCAGGTTCTAGCCTTGCCTGTTCTGCTGGCTGATTTGTGGCCGTGAAGCCTGCTGGGGAATGAGAATTGGTCAGCATAGACCCTGGAAACTAACAGGCATCGTCAGCAGGGATTCCCTGATCATCACGCCCTGGCAACCCACCCCGACGGCTGGGGTGCCTGCAAAGCCGAGTGAAATCTTCAGATGAATGAGCGCGCCCTTAATTAAGCGTGTTGACCCGCGTCACTTAATGTTTGAAGGTGCAATGTGGAAAGGGGGAGGACTGAGGAACGGTAGATGTTCAAACTGGATGGTTGGACAGTAGGAAGTAGCAGGCAAGAACAGAGGTTGGTATCAGTGACTCTGGCTAGAGGAAGCCATTTGCGGTGGCAGCGCCTATTGATTTGGAACCAATCATCGTTCCTGATATCCTTATATCTGCAACACTTATTTGGAGAAGGACCTTTTGCTGACCCACACCAAAAAGAAAACGAAAGCACCTGCTGTTTTCTTTCTCTTTACAATATGATCCGCATCGCTGCAAACATGTTGAAGTCTGTGACAAACCCATCAGAGTATTGCTGTGTCATGCACCTTCACATTCTGTTAACAGTACCCTCTCACTCTTCAAAAAGAGGACTATAAGACTATAAGTATAGCTTCACATGGGGCGGCGACGGCAGCTTTTTTGACACGCACACACACACACACACACACAGCACCGTGCAACCATCAGACCAGCTTCATGAATATCCCCAGAGGGATGGTCCTATATATATTCCCTCAAGACTCTAACTCAAATAGCAACAGGCAGTGGATATAACCCGGTCAAACAGAGGTTTTTTTTCTTTTGCAAAATGTAGCGGTCGATTATTTTGTAATATTAACTGGTGAAAATCTCCCTCTTGAGCCACTAACTTTTCTCAAGGGAGCACCCTCTCAGAGTACAAAGAGCAACATATAATTTAGAATAGTGGTTCTCAACTCCAGTCCTCGAGTAACCCCAAAAGTACATATTTTTATTTTAGCCACAGCCAACCACAGTTATTTCAACTTGTGAAGTAATTATCAGGCTCTCATTGAGTTGAATTGTGTGTGCTTATCCAGGGCTACAACTACTAACTGACAACAAAAACAACCAGGTTTCTGAGGTGAAATCCGACGTCGCTGTAACCACAACATTATGCACTGCTTCTCTTTCTGACCAAGGGTTTGGGTGTGTATGCTGTGATTACAATGCATTGCGAAATGAAATGTCAGCGAAAGCGGGGATTTCCCATATTACAACGGTAGTACCGATTAAACAAAAGCCTTTGATTACTGAAATTGAGTTTTTTTTCTTTTTTATTCTTCGGACTGAGGACATATCCAAGGAGTGCTCTTGCCGGGCACATGCCACCAAAAACAAGGACTATGCCTGGAAAATGAAGATATCTGGTCACGTCGGACAAAGAATGTCTAAAGTTTGCGGTTTAGTCAAGTGGAGCATATCAGTCATTTTCAGCTAACAACCGTCTATTGTCTATCCACTGTAGACATTGAGAAGACGTCTTTCATTTATTTTTCTCAGTGGATCTACATGTCTACTCTGTACTGTCTACATGTTCAGGTAAAATGAGGCATATTTACTCTCCTAGTCTGAGAGGTTTCTCAAACAATGGGGTAAAGTGCTTTGTAGATTAACCTGAAACCACAACGGAGAACTGTGGTGAGTGGGTCTCAAGGCTTTGAAGGTATATTGTTTGCCCTGTATGCAATTATTTCACCCCATACTGTAAGATGTCTCTTATGTTACTTGTAGTACATGTAAATTTAGACATTTTACACTGTTCACTGTTTATGTGTCAAGGTAAAGTAAGTGGCATGTTTGCTGTTTTGTATATACAGCAATTTGCTGAAAGGGCAAATAGGATTGGGTTGAGTAAATGCCTGCCATTATCCAGTAGTGAGTCAACAGGCTCCTTGGTGAGCTAATATCACGTTGCATTACATCTTAACACAAGTGCCGGAGCCAGAAGCTTTAATTAATCTTGACATGTTGTGTCAACATGGCTGTGCCTATTTGAGACACTCTAGTCCTCACACAAACAAACAAACAAACAACCCCACCCCCCCACCCACACACACACACACACACACACACACACACACACACATACCAACAGCTTCTCACAGTTTCACACACATGCAAATGAAACACACCTTGGCATACATACCCACACACAAAAACACGTTCACACACACAGAATTGCTAGTGAGGACCACTAACCCTAACAGTAATGTAACCCTAAATGTAACCAAATCCTAAAGACCCAACACTACAAAATTGTATTAAATGCAAATGGCTCCCAGGACATTGCTGAAACTAATGTGTACCTGGTAAAATAATGGTTAAAAAATATATTTTAACATTAATTAAAATAGTATCCTCCCCAAATGTTCTCACTTTGTAATCAGCCCTTGTTTTGATAGTAATTTGAGGACAGACACAAGTATTTGCTTTTCTATCCTGGATTTCAGATAACCAAAAATCTATGTTGCCTATCCCCTAGTCAGGGAAATTGTCCCGAATTCTAACTTTAACCAACCCTAAACCAAACTTTAATTTCTAAATCTAGTAACCGCAATTCTCACTCCCCCTAAACTTACTGTAACCACCACGCCGGTAATAGACATGTTTTTCTAGTGGGGACTGGCTACATTTCTCAGGTTTCTCTATGGACACAAAGGCCTGGATCATGCACACACATATTCAAATAAATAACTTTTTCACCCGAGTTTCACAAGTCTCCCTTCACTGTTAAGGATCTACAGCATTACATTCAGTCTGTGAGTACACTTTATCCCTGGACAGATGTGTAGCCCAAAGTGAAATGAGATGGATGAATGGGGAAGAAAGTTATTCTCAGTCTGTGCCTTTGTTTAAGAAACTCACTCAAGGTAAAATGCCTATATCTTTTCTTGTTGTCTAATTGTATTTGAGACCGCGTAAACAAACAAGTCAACAAGGTTGTAGTTAATTTTCTAACCGAAAACAGTATCAATCTCGGGTTTGATTTCCTTCCCTCTTCCCAAACAGCTCCTTAGGGGTCATTTGTAAAGATTCACTGGCTAAACAAACACACCCAGAAGCCACTGACTGCTATTTAACAGGCATCTGTCCCTCATTTCCAGCATGCATAGAACGAAAGGTCAGCCGTGACAGGAAACAGGATGGCAACGCCAAGCGCCCGCGACAAGCGCCCGCGTTAAGGATTGACGAAGTGTGTCATTGTTTGTGATGGAGCGGCCATTCAGCGATAACTCACCATATTTGGCGTCATCTTAACTCAGCGTGCCCAGGCCATCCATTCAGGGGAATTGATCTGGATGGAGTGTGTGGTGACAGTGTTTGTGTGTGTGTGTGTGTAATATATATGTGTGTGTGTGTGTGTGTGTGTTGTTATTTGGCGATGCGAGCGATGAGAGATGGTGATAGGGTGATTGTAAGAGCATTTCTAATGTCTGTTCACACATGCAGGCATGGATTAATATCAGACGCGGAGGTTATGCTTGCATTTCTTCCCACGAGTGGCATACAGAGGTGGTGTGCTGAGCTTAGAGTGTAGTCCTCACACGGCATAGTGGGGATCGGCGTGCGTCAGCCACGCTCTCAAAGGTTACGGACACCCGGAGAACCACTGACACACACCTCCTAGTGAGCTTATCTTTCTGAATTTTCAGATAAAAGCCTCACGTCTTTCCTCTTCGTGAGCCGATACATCAACCGCATTGAAAGCTTGGAACTTTTTTAATTGACCAGACCAACAGGCTTCAGTGACGCGCAGACTTTGCTGCACAGCATTTTCCGAAGAACTAATGAAATTGTCTTGTTTTAGGTTTTATGCAGTATTGTCAGAAAATATGTTTAAACATTTGTTATTTGTTTACTGCGATGGGCAATGTGCCATTTTAATTCCTTTAATTTACAATGAGATCAGGATATTTGCCAAATTCACAAAGCAAGGACCGAGGTCCATTTTATATTGACCTCCATTACTTTTTGAGGTTATGAGATTTTTACTGAATTAGTTTAGTATGTTTTTGATGGTGCCTTTATGTTGCCTCTGCTTAGAGTGATTTCTGGAATAATATTTCGAAGTGCTTGGATGCACTGCATTTTGAATACCGACTGGGGAGATGGTTGGTGCCCTGCTTTAATGTACAATTTTAGAAGCAATGTAAATGAAAGGTTTTATAGGCTTATTATTTAAACCTCGGCCCGACTTCTCTGGCTGCTTCGTAGCTTTGGAATAGAGATACCATTGCCTTGAAGCAATTGCCTCGCAACACGTTATAGGATTCTATAAAGATATTATGTGCCTGGTTGCAGGTTTGATTCTCAGAAACGTAATCACAGGAGGGGCATTTTTATGTTGAGGAATAGCAATTTTAGCAATGTTAGCAAAATCCCATTGCCTCCTTCCTCCAATATAGAATCCAAAACAATTGTAAGTAGCACCCCAACACTGAATACTTTGAAATGTGGTTGTAATCAGTGATACCATTCTCAGGTAAGCATTGATTTTGGAGTATTTTGCAAGGGTGTTTGAGTTTATGGGTGAAATGAGAATGCATACTATGTCTGTTGTGCAGAGAGCTTGCCTTATGCCATGTGCATTGTGTTACTTTCATGCTTCGGTGCTGCTGTTTAATTGATTCCCTCAATGTACATTAATTCATTTTGGCTTCCTGCATTCCAGTTGAATACAACAGATAAGGATATTGCATCTCATTCATCAAACTCAGCGAGGTACATGTAGAATGCATTTGATAGTGTTACCTGACAAAAAAGTAATTACTGTTATGTATTTAGTTGTCTCCTTTCTTACATTTACACAACTTTAACAAATCTAGCCAACATCCTCCCATAATTATAAATGATATGTATACAGTTTTTTCTTTGTTTTGATCTGAAACTTCAGTCAGACAAAACCAACCTTCAGGCCAAAACTAAAATGAATGCAACATAGAGAAAAATCTGTAACTGTCTGCGAGTGCAGGAGCCAAATTCACCTTCTGGGCCAACATATGAGGCTAAAGAATGAAGCAGATAAGTGGGATGAGAATAAAAATAAACAGGAAACCACTACGGTAGTTTGTGCCAAGACAATGGGTCACCTTTTAGAAGGTTAATAACAATGACCAGTGCATAATTGCTATGAGGTTACAGTGACTGCAAAGCATTCACAAACAAGTTCTGAGTTATTGGACTTTCAGTGCAATTACCATGCTTGTCAAGGTGGTGGTAAGACTGATTTGTTTTCTTGTTTTTTTTCATAATTCATATGAGAAAATTATAATATTCTAGACAATTCATAAGAGTACAGAGCATGACACATACAAAGAAAGTGTTTTTCACTCTGGGAATTGTAGACAATTGCCTAGTCAGGGGGCAGCAGATGGTCTAGTTGTAAGAGCTCAGGGCCAGAAGGGTTGCTGGTTCAGACCCTGATCTGACTAGGTGAAACATTTGTGGTTTTACCCTTGAGCAAGGCACTTAGCGATAAATGGTCTTGACCACTAAATGGTACAAAATATGTTGTTGCCATTCTATTAACAAATAATGAATCTAGGGCCAGGGAAATACATTCAGAACAATTTCAGAAATGTCAACATTATCTTGCCTACATTAAATTGATTGGTGTTTTTTAATTATGTATTATTACCTGGCATTATTTATTGAAGGCAATTTGACATTGTCCCATCTTTACATTCTTGACATCACCTATCTGGGAGAAACTATAGTGAACTACAAGCCTCTGGTACAGAACGACGTGACGTCCAACTCGCCATAACAGGGATGTGATCTACCAACTTCTCAGTTTTCGGTCAGATGCTCTAATAGTTAGGCTATCTGCCTTTAGAGATTACAGGTTTAAATCAGATTGTAACAGTGTGTACATTTTCCGCCATTATTTCATTTTTGAAAATAACAGCGGGACACTTTGAATGAAATCTTGTCAGAATATCCGACACATGACGTCAGTATGGAAGGCAACCAGCAACCCACTCTGAAGTTGAGGTGCCGGCTCTAATTGACTGCAGTCTCGCAGCCGTCAGATTGGTTGACTCTAGCAGAGACAGAGAAAACCCCGGGAGAAAAGGCAAAGCAGGAAAAGTAACCGAAGAAGGCGTCGATGTGAAAAGTATTGCGATATCCTAATTCAACTGGCTTGAGCCTCCGCACGGGCAAATTACACCTGATTGGAGAGCATGCCAACACTATGCCAACACTATGCCAACACTATGCCAACACTATGCCAACACTATGCCAACACTATGCCAACACTAGCGCACCTCTGCTGTGAGTTAGACCCCCTATAATTCGTCGTTATAAAGAGGCCTCAACTAATAACGATGCATTAACCTGAATGGAGACAGAGTGTGGATGTCTTCCTACAACTGTCTTGCCTGAGTTTCTCGTATTTAAAGTAAAAGTGGCTTCAGAGAGGCTCAGTCAGAAAGATAGAGACAGAGATGCAGAAATTGTCAGATACGATGTTTTAGCTGCTGCATGAAAGAGTGATAGTCTTTGCTGTGTCTTAGACAAGTAATGAAAAGAAAGACAAACACATTCATAAGCTGTGGGATTCCTGGGGGAAAAGGAGGCCATAGAACCGGGGAGCGTGTTGTGTTCTTGCTTGTGCCGTGAAAAAAAGTGCCTACTGATTTGGACGGTGATTCAGGATTTTTGGAATATCCATCCACAGCGATGATCGATTCCCATTGGATGTTATTTCTCTTGATGTATCACTCCCCTTCCGCCTAATGCACCAGTGTGGTCATTGGTGTCACGCTTCACAGAGTGCATCCATTGAATACACAAAGCTTATCGCGAATGGAGCGTTGGAAATCTTCCCCCATCTCTTCCGGCTTAAGAAATTAGGGATTCATGAAAGGACATTGACTATGTCTGGGGCGCGCCTGACAGAGAGAATAAATGTCCCCCTCATTGTAATGATCACTCTGAGCCCAGTCGGCGCTTCCTCTGACGCATGCTAAATATCAAGGAGTAAGCACACAGTAACATGCAGACCTTGTCGCATTGATAGTCTTAATTCGACTCCCTCAATAGGAAATCCTTTTACTTTGTAGTCCACACCTCTGCCTAATTCACAGAGCGTGCGTGTGGTAAAGAAAAGGATGAAGATTCTGTCAGAGATTGCCTATCTTTTAGGGAAACATGACCTTGCCATTAAAGAAAAGAGGATGATATTAATTCACATTATTATTTGACTTTTTCAACCTGTTATTCTGGCTTTCTAGCAAATCAAGGTAGCTGTTGCAAAGCCACTAACATTGGCAAAGTATCTAAAATCAAGACTTGATCGAGGAAGCTGAAGCTACACTTCATAAACTAAAGTAATTACCATCACAAGGAACATTTTAGAATAGAAATGGGGAGACTAATCATATAATGTCCCTTTCATTTAAGATGGCATCATTATTAGGATTATTATTGTTATTCAACGTGACCTACAAATGTACAATAGGTGAGGAAGACTGGGGGACTGGGGGGGAGAAGCACACACCCCTGGTGATGAGATGGGAACTGGGAGTAGGTAATGTTCCAAACATTAGAAAACATTCTACATAAACTAACGCTGTACCGCACAACTGTTCAAGACGTGGACCTGTAGCACAATGTGCCGTACACAGTTGAACACGCCTGACCCTTACATGTAACATACATGATACTCTGAACACGCCTGACCCTTACATGTTACATACATGATACTCTGAACACGCCTGACCCTTACATGTAACATACATGATACTCTGAACACGCCTGACCCTTACATGTAACATACATGATACTCTGAACACGCCTGACCCTTACATGTAGCATACATGATACTCTGAACACGCCTGACCCTTACATGTAGCATACATGATACTCTGAACACGCCTGACCCTTACATGTAACATACATGATACTCTGAACACGCCTGACCCTTACATGTAACATACATGATACTCTGAACACGCCTGACCCTTACATGTAGCATACATGATACTCTGAACACGCCTGACCCTTACATGTAACATACATGATACTCTGAACACGCCTGACCCTTACATGTAACATACATGATACTCTGAACACGCTGGACCTTCGTCAGCGTCAGACCAGGACACAAACCCCTTCACGGTTTTCCAAGTGTCGACGTGTCAGCTCTTGGGGCACGAGTGAGACAAAATGGTTTATTAAGCTGCTGCCGTGCAGTTCATTTGATTTTATTCAATGCAATTTGGAGGTGTATTGGCCTCGTTGGTTTTTACTCTATTACAAATTGTCTAATTTAGATTTACGTTCTTCATAAAGCATTGCGCCGTGGGAAAGGCTTGCTGATAACGTAGAGTGGGCATCTAACATTTTTTAACGATGCTGTTTTGTCCTCCTTGAGCGCCACTGTGGTGTTGGGGTTTGGGTAGCAGGGCTAGAGGTCCTGGTGAATAGTTAATAGTTTTGGGGTGGGGTGGCTCATTCATACAAAGAAACCTTTTTGCTCAGTTTTGTAAGCGGTGCACTATTGATTTATTCAGATGTGGGACTTTGAAGCCTGACTCAGGCCTTGTGATTATTTCGTCCTAGTTGAGTTCAGTCCCTCTCTCTATTCTATTTTCGATAACTTTCGGCGAATGGATCTGGAGCAATGATTGCAATTGTCACTGACTCGCCCTCAGTGTTGCTCATGTTATACACCCATACTTGGTCACCAGCAAGCCAAACTCATTCTGGTCCTGTGCTTATACCACACTGCACATTAGGAATTGAATTAAATTATTTGAAATCTAATGTTTTTTATTTTATGTTCCCCCCCTCCGTTTTGCAACAGAGCCTCTCTATTACAGATGGACCCCATTTCAATGAATGACAATGCATATTTGGCCAGCGAATGGGCCATTAAAACTGTAAATTACATTTCAGACTGCCACCAGGACCTGATATTCAGGTATTTTGATGTGCAAAAGAACATAGGACTAGCTTAAAGGATAGTTGCTAGATGCAAGTTAGTTGTTAAATTGAAATGTTGTATAAGCAGTGATTCTGTCCTTCTGAAAAATATTTCAAAGTATTAGGCAAGATGATATTTGAAAATGACATATTTTTGACTGGGTTTGAGTCTGTGGTGAAATATAATTTTAGAAAATATAATTTTCTAAAATTATTATAACACATTTATTATACACATTATTATAACACATTTATATATCCCCGTAATTGTTCATCAAACCACAAAGTAAGCTATGGATTTTAAAATGAAGATTTGCATGTATTTAGATGCCAAAATATATATTTGTAGCTCCAATCGTACTTGAAGTCTCCACACATTTACTTATTAGCTACCTTCTGGAATAGTCTCTTGTTCTTTACCGAGTGTATTTGTGCTTAATGTTTTCAGATCCATTGGAGCCCAATTGTTTTTAGAGACCCATTTTCTCATCTTCTGAAGACAGCTCAGATAAAGAAAATGAGAAGAAAGGGAGCAGGAACTCTCATTAATATTCAACCTCATTTGAGGTGAAAAGAAAATTAATGGTAAAAAAATAGAAAGAAGCAGCGCTGTGAAATGTTAAGAAAAATTACAAATAGGACATGAACCAATTGCTGTTATATATTTTTCTTGGTAAGGCTATAGCCTTTTTGACTCGTAAATGGCTTGTAAAGATTTTCCAACCTTTTGGGCAAATAGAGCTAATTAGCCTGCTGATGCTTCCATTTAATACAAATAACAAAAAATTGATACAATCACGTTGTAACTAATAATATGCTGTACTTCTGCCAAGCAATTAAACTTTGCAGCTGCAAGACGGTTTTGGGCAAAGTTAAAAGAATTTCTGTTAACCTAAAATCCTGATTAACAACTAACTACAAATGGAGTGACCAAAGCCATGCACACCGACAATACACAGACAGAACATGCAAGAAAATATCTGTCTGATATGGTGTTGGGTTTGGCTTTTTAAATCAAATATTGGCTGAACAGTGGTTGGATAATGTCAGTATTGTATAGACTAAAAATAGCTGGAGGCCTGGGTGGCCTGTTTTGTTTTATATAGTTGGCTTGGGGAAAATAAATCCATATTCATATTTTGTTCTTAATTGAGGGAAGCATATTGCCATAGCTCCTTCAATGTGGGAGTGTTTTGAGATGAGTGGCTACAACTTTCTCTAACAGAATACATTATGACGTGCATATTCTAGAGGGAACATTATTTCATTTCTCTATTAGCATCTAGAAGGATTGCAGCTTGCTAAGTGCATGCTAGCAATTGGTGGATTGGAACTTAGCTTGCCACTTTTAGCTCGGAGTGAGGTATTCATTTGTATTGTATTTTTTTAAGCCTTTCAAACTAAACACTTAACCGTTTGGAATCAATATACACTCACCTAAAGGATTATTAGGAACACCTGTTCAATTTCTCATTAATGCAATTATCTATTCAACGAATCACATGGCAGTTGCTTCAATGCATCTAGGGGTGTGGTCCTGGTCAAGATAATCTCCTGAAAAGAAAGGTGATTTAAGCAATTTTTAGCGTGGCATGGTTGTTGGTGCCAGATGAGTCTCGATTTCTGTTGAGACATTCAGATGGTAGAGTCAGAATTTGGCGTAAACAGAATGAGAACATGGATCCATCATGCCTTGTTACCACTGTGCAGGCTGGTGGTGGTGGTGTAATGGTGTGGGGGATGTTTTCATGGCACACTTTAGGCCCCTTAGTGCCAATTGGGCATCGTTTAAATGCCACGGCCTACCTGAGCATTGTTTCTGACCATGTTCCCTTTATGACCACCATGTACCCATCCTCTGATGGCTACTTCCAGCAGGATAATGCACCATGTCACAAAGCTCGAATCATTTCAAATTGGTTTCTTGAACATGACAATGAGTTCACTGTACTGAAATGGCCCCCACAGTCACCAGATCTCAACCCAATAGAGCATCTTTGGGATGTGGTGGAACGGGAGCTTCGTGCCCTGGATGTGCATCCCACAAATCTCCATCAACTGCAAGATGCAATCCTATCAATATGGGCCAACATTTCTAAAGAATGCTTTCAGCACCTTGTTGAATCAATGCCATGTAGAATAAAGGCAGTTCTGAAGGCGAAAGGGGGTCAAACACAGTATTAGTATGGTATTCCTAATAATTCTTTAGGTGAGTGTACATGCTTAACCTTGACAACCACATTTTAAGTTCAAAGTTAGACTGTGCTGTTACCTGATGAGAGGCTGCAAGGAAACTCTAGTGGCCCCTTCAGGCAGCTCAAGCATCTGCAAAGCTTACTGAGTTCCTCAGTTGAACGAACATGCCCTCACCCGCATTGACCAGAATGCATTTTAGCTGTGACCCTTGCACAGTGTTAATTTTGCCAGCCTTTTTAAAATTAGTATTTTGACTAAATTACATTGCTTTAATCACATTTATGTCATTTGAATAATGATTGAGTTGACTTATTGTCAAAACGATGAGTCACCCTATTTCCTTTTTTGTGTTGCACAACGGCTTACAATGCAAACTCTCCCCACAGAGAAGGTGACATCCAGTTGACCTCTAGATGGTTACTACCAGAATACATGTATATATTTGTAAATTCAGATCTGTGCAAGTCTTGGACTGTCTAAGAAAAGCCATCTATCAAATAAGTTGTTTACTGGTTTTCAGAAAAGGCTAGTATTTTGCGAAAATCACCTCAATGTCCTTCCGGGTACTTTTCTCCAGTAGTCCCATTGTCAGTTCTTCCATCTTCTTGCAGGATTTGCCACAGTTCTTCTTTTGACTTTGGCAGCTTTTTTATCTTTTCCCTGTTCAAGTGATCTGACATAGTTTTAATTATGTTGAGTTCAGGGCTCTGAAGTTCTCCACCACACTGTGGCCATAACTGACCTCAAATCTAAATCAACATGCTTGCTTCTTCCCAGGGCCAGTCTGCTTTTCTGCAATGATGCATGAGATGAACCCTGTGAGGTCACTGGATGTCCATGGATGACTTGTTGAATTAGCAGGTTTTAGTGCTGAGACTTGGGTTTGATTACTTCATATTATTGAGATTTTCTAATTACTGTTTTGTAAACGTAAACATGCATGTTTACTTGAAATTATTTAACCCTAACCCTTATTTGTGAGGTTAGTCGCTACTGCTTTGCTTATCACCTAACCACCATTTATGTGCATTCATTTTAATTTGAAGACTTCATTATTTAATTGAAGTTAGCCCTCATTTCATCTCTGTTCACATTATCAACCAGACAATTGTGTTATCTATTTACCCAGAGTAGTAGTGGGCTGCTAACTGTTGCCTAAATGCCTAATTCTACACCAGAGCTGTTTCACTAAATCATTTTAATAGTTTAGTTTTTGAAGGTAGATAAAGCACACTTACAAATACATAGAACTATCAATCTATAGAGCTCCCATCTGTCTGAGGCTGTGGTTGAGTGGTGATGCCATGCACTCCTCCTCCTCTAGAGTCCCGGTGCGCATTGGATTATGGTAATTGTATTTAATTATCAGGTTTTCTTCACAGAACTAGATTGAGTATTTGCCTAATTAAACTACTCCCTAAAGCCCAGCGTCCCAGTTAGTTCATTCCACAATTCTCCTGTGAATAATTGGTCCATCTAAAGAAATAGCTTAAAAGAGTAAAATAGAGAAAAAATAAAAAAAGAACAACCAAAAAAAATATAAATTGACTAGAATTGAATCCATCGGATTAAAACGGTGTAGACTCAGTTAGTTATTTTGTAATAAATGAATTAAAAAACGTTTGGTTAGTTGCTATGCCTACTGCACCACACAAGTCATGGTGGAACTGTTGTTACGGCTACTAGTCTAAACGTGACCCTTGTGAGTTCAGAACTAGCCAATGAATAGGCTAACAAGTCTTGTTTTCAGTCCTGAATTTCTGTCAAGTTGAGTAACCATGCTTTCCGATTTACATGAACAGTATGTATTATCTAACAAAAACTCTGCACTGTTTAACAGTTGTAGGTTTTCAGAATGTAAAAGTTGATGAAATATTTGGTAGGATGTTTTTGTTCCTTCTTGTTCAGACAAAACTTTGACATTCTGGAAGGAGAACTTGTGTAATTTTGAATCAAATGTACTTAATAATGAGTGTATGGGTCAATATTTGCAGTACTCATAACCTGGTCTCTTTAACAAACAGGGATCTTTTAAATGTTAAATATGGAACACTTTAGGCAGGAGGTAGGAAGGATGGAAGACCTTTAATGAAATAACTATAAATGTAACAAAAACAGAAACAATGTTAGTGGCACGAGAAGCAAATAATGACATAAAAGATAAACTACGGTGGAAGGAACTCAAATAGGGCCAGTGATCAGGAAAACAGATGATGGCAATAACATCAAAGTGTCTGTGCTTCAAATGAGGGTAAGAGGGCGTTGGATCTCACTGGCACAGCAGGCTTGCAACATTTTTCATCTTCTTGACAGTAGGAAACTGTTAGGGCCTTCTAGGCCTTGTAAAGAAGGCACAAGGATTTATACAAATATTATATATATATATATATATATATATATATATATATATATATGTATACAGGTGCTGGTCATAAAATTTGAATATCATCAAAAAGTTGATTTATTTCAGTAATTCCATTCAAAAGGTGAAACTTGTATAATGCATACATTCATTCCACACAGACTGATATATGTCAAGTGTTTATTTCTTTTAATTTTGATCATTATAACTGACAACTAATGAAACCCCCAAATTCAGTATCTCAGAAAATTAGAATATTGTGAAAAGGTTCAATATTGAAGACACCTGGTGCCACACTCTAATCAGCTAATTAACCCAAAACACCTGCAAAGGCCTTTAAATGGTCTCTCAGTCTAGTTCTGTAGGCAAAACAATCATGGGGAAGACTGCAGACTTGACAGCTGTCCAAAAGACGACCATTGACACCTTGCACAAGGAGGGCAAAAAGACAAAAGAAGACAAAAGGTCATAGCTAAAGAGGCTGGCTGTTCACAGAGCTCTGTGTCCAAGCACATTAATAGAGAGGCGAATGGAAGTAAAATATGTGGTAGAAAAAAGTGTATAAGCAATATGGATAACCGCACCCTGGAGAGGATTGTGAAACAACACCCATTCAAAAATGTGGGGGAGATTCACAAAGAGTGGACTGCAGCTGGAGTCAGTGCTTCAAGAACCACCACGCACAGACTTATGCAAGACATGGGTTTCAGCTGTCGCATTCCTTGTGTCAAGTCACTCTTGAACAAGATACAGCGTCAGAAGCGTCTCGCCTGGGCTAAAGACAAAAAGGACTGGACTGCTGCTGAGTTATGTTCTCTAATGAAAGTACATGTTGCATTTCCTTTGGAAATCAAGGTCCCAGAGTCTGGAGGAAGAGAGGAGAGGCACAGAATCCATGTTGCTTGAAGTCCAGTGTAAAGTTTCCACAGTCAGTGATGGTTTGGGGTGCCATGTCATCTGCTGGTGTTGGTCCACTGTGTTTTCTGAGGTCCAAGGTCAACGCAGCCGTCTACCAGGATGTTTTAGAGCACTTCATGCTTCCTGCTGCTGATCAACTTTATGGAGATACAGATTTTATTTTCCAACAAGACTTGGCACCTGCACACAGTGCCAAAGCTATCAGTACCTGGTTTTAGGACCATGGTATCCCTGTTCTTAATTGGCCAGCAAACACGCCTGACTTTAACCCTATAGAAAATCTATGGGGTATTGTGAAGAGGAAGATGCAATACGCCAGACCCAACAATGCAGAATTGCTGAAGGCCACTATCAGAGCAACCTGGGCTCTCATAACACCTGAGCAGTGCCACAGACTGATTGACTCCATGCCACACCGCTTTGCTGCAGTAATTCAGGCAAAAGGAGCCCCAACTAAGTATTGAGTGCTGTACATGCTCATACTTTTCATGTTCATACTTTTCAGTTGGCCAACATTTCTAAAAATATTTTTTTTGTATTGGTCTTAAGTAATATTCTAATTTTCGGAGATACTGAATTTGGGATTTTCATTAGTTGTCTGTTGTAAACATTTGAAAAATATCAGTCTGTGTGTAATAAATTAATATAATATACAAGTTTCACTTTTACTCCTCCATGAACTGCCACCTTAACGTGGTGGAGGGGTTTGAGTACCCGAGTGACCCTAGGAGCTATGTTGTCTGGGGCTATATGCCCCTGGTAGGGTCTCCCAAGGCAAACAGGCCCTAGGTGACGGGTCAGACTAAGAGCGGTTCAAAACACCCCTTAATGATGAAAAATTATTTGAGTTCCGTGACGTCGCCCGGTATGGCGCAGCCGGGGCCCCACCCTGGAGCCAGGCCCGGGGTTGGGGCTCGCACGCGAGCGCCTGGTGGCATAGCCCGAAGGAGCGACGTGGGGCCGCCTTCCCGTGGGCTCACCACCCACAGGAGGGACCATAAGGGGTCGGTGCGTAGAGGATCGGGCAGCAGTCGAAGGCAGGGGCCTAGGCAACCCGATCCCTGGACACGGAAACTAGCTCTAGGGACGTGGAACGTCACCTCGCTGGCGGGGAAGGAGCCTGAGATAGTGCGTGAGGTTGAGAGGTTCCGACTGGAGGTAGTCGGAATCACCTCTACGCACGGCTTGGGCTCTGGAACCACACTCCTTGAGAGAGGATGGACTCTTCACCACTCTGGAGTTGCCCATGGTGAGAGGCGGCGGGCTGGTGTGGGTTTGCTTGTAGCTCCCCAGCTCTGCCGCCATGTGTTGGAGTTTACCCCGGTGAACGAGAGGGTCGTTTCCCTGCGCCTTCGGGTCGGGGATAGGTCTCTCACTGTTGTTTGTGCCTATGGGCCGAACGGCAGTGCAGAGTACCCAACCTTCTTGGAGTCTCTGGGAGGGGTGCTGGAAAGTGCTCCAACTGGGGACTCTATCGTTCTACTGGGGGACTTCAACGCCCACGTGGGCAACGGGTGGAGAGTGCCTGCCTCAAGTGGAGGAGTTTAAGTATCTAGGGGTCTTGTTCACGAGTGAGGGAAGGATGGAACGGGAGATTGACAGACGGATCGGTGCAGCTTCTGCAGTAATGCGGTCGATGTATCGGTCTGTCGTGGTGAAGAAAGAGCTGAGGCGCAAGGCGAAGCTCTCGATTTACCGGTCAATCTACGTTCCTACTCTCACCTATGGTCATGAGCTTTGGGTCATGACCGAAAGGACAAGATCCCGGATACAGGCGGCCGAAATGAGCTTTCTCCGCAGGGTGGCTGGGCGTTCCCTTAGAGATAGGGTGAGAAGCTCGGTCACCCGGGAGGAGCTCGGAGTAGAGCCGCTGCTCCTCCACATCGAGAGGGGTCAGCTGAGGTGGCTTGGGCATCTGTTTCGGATGCCTCCGGAACGCCTTCCAGGGAAGGTGTTCCGGTCCCGTCCCACCGGGAGGAGACCCCGGGGAAGACCTAGGACACGCTGGAGGGACTATGTCTCCCGGCTGGCCTGGGAACGCCTCGGTGTCCCCCCGGAAGAGCTGGAGGAAGTGTCTGGGGAGAGGGAAGTCTGGGCATCCCTGCTTAGACTGCTGCCCCCGCGACCCGGCCCCGGATGAAGCGGAAGAAGATGATGATGATGATGATGATGAAGTTTCACTTTTTGAATGGAATTACTGAAATAAATCACATTTTTGAAGATATTCAAATGTTATGACCAGCACCTGTATATATAGTATACAGTGTGGAGAACAAGTATTTGATACACTGCCGATTTTGCAGGTTTTCCCACTCACAAAGCATGTAGATGTCTGTAATTTTTATCATAGGTACTCTTCAACTGTGAGTGACCTTGAGATGCTTCTTACGGAGCCACTCCTTAGTTTCCCTGGCTGTGTGATTCAGGTCGTTGTCATGCTGGAAGACCCAGCCACGACCCATCTTCAATGCTCTTACTGAGGGAAGGAGGTTGTTGGCCAAGATCTCGAGATACATTGCCCTATCCATCCTCCCCTCAATACGGTGCAGTCGTCCTGTCCCCTTTGCAGAAAAGCATCCCCAAAGAATGATGTTTCCACCTCCATGCTTCATGGTTGGGATGGTGTTCTTTGGGTTGTACTCATCCTTCTTCTTCCTCCAAACACAGCGAGTGGAGTTTAGACCAAAAAGCTCTATTTTTGTCTCATCAGACCACATGACCTTCTCCCATTCCTCTTCTGCATCATCCAGATTGTCATTGTCAAACTTCAGACGGGCTTGGACATGCGCTGGCTTGAGCAGGGGGACCTTGCGTGCGCTGCAGGATTTTAATCCATGACGGCGTAGTGTGTTACTAATGGTTTTCTTTGAGACTGTGGTCCCAGCTCTCTTCAGGTCATTGACCAGGTCCTGATGTGTAGTTCTGGGCTGATCCCTCACCTTCCTCATGATCATTGATGCCCCACGAGGTGAGATCTTGCATGGAGCCCCAGACCGAGGCAGATTGACCGTCATCTTGAACTTCTTCCATTTCCTAATAATTGCGCCAACAGTTGTTGCCTTCTCACCAAGCTGCTTGCCTATTGTCCTGTATCCCATCCCAGCCTTGTCCAGGTCTACAATTGTATCCCTGATGTCCTTACACAGCTCTCTGGTCTTGGCTATTGTGGAGAGGTTGGAGTCTGTTTGATTGAGTGTGTGGACAGGTGTCTTTTATACAGGTAACGAGATAAAACAGGTGCAGTTAATACAGGTAATGAGTGGAGAACAGGAGGGCTTCTTAAAGAAAAACGAACAGGTCTGTGAGAGCCGTAATTCTTACTGGTTGGTAGGTGATCAAATACTTGCAATAAAATGCAAATTAATTATTTAAAAATCATACAATGTGATTTGTAAGTAGGAAAACCTGCAAAATCGGCAGTGTATCAAATGCAGTATCTTTCAAAAGTGAGTACACACCTCACATTTTTGTAAATATATACACGTCTTCTTATGTATGATGGTACAAGGTTGGCATTTGGAGAGTTTATCCAATTGTTCTGTGCAGATACTCTCAAGCTCTGTCACGTAAATGGGGAATGTCATATACATATACAAACAGTATCTCCATTGATGTTTAAACCGCTGGCAACAAAAGTGAGTATACCCCTCACATATTTGTAAATATTTGTAAATATTTGATTATATATTTTCATGTGACAACACTGAAGAAATTATACTACAATGTAAAGTAGTGATTGTACAGCTTGTATAACAGTGTAAATGTGCTGTCCCCTCAAAACAACACACAGCCATTGATGTTTAAACCGCTGGCAACAAAAGTGAGTACACCCCTAAGTGAAAATGTCCAAATTGGGCCCAAAGTGTCAATATTTTGTTTGGCCAACATCATTTTCCAGCACTGCCTTAACCCTCTTGGGCATGGAGTTCCCCAGAGCTTCAAAGGTTGCCACTGGAGTCCTCTTCCACTCCTCCATGACGACATCACAGAGCTGGTGGATGTTAGAGACCATGCGCACCTCTACCTTCCATTTGAGGATGCCCCCCAGATGCTCAATAGGGTTTAGGTCTGGAGACATGCTTGACCAGTCCATCACCTTTACCCTCAGTTTCTTTAGAAAGGCAGAGGACTCCAGTGGCAACCTGTGATGCTCTGGTGAACTCCATGCCCAAGAGGGTTAAGGCAGTGCTGGAAAATGATGTTGGCCAAACAAAATATTGACACTTTGGGCCCAATTTGGACATTTTCACTTAGGGGTGTACTTACTTTTGTTTTCAGCGGTTTAGACAGTAATGGCTGTGTGTTGTGATACTTTGAGGGGACAGCAAATGTACACTGTTATACAAGCTGTACACTCACAACTTTACATTGTAGCAAAGTGTCATTTCTTCAGTGTTGTCACATGAAAAGAAATAATCAAATATTAGCAAAAATGTGAGGGGTGTACATACTTTTGTGAGATACTGTATATACAGAGACCACTGCACCTTTTTGTTTCCTTTCCAAAAATTACGAAAGGGAAGGTTTTGAGTGAGGAACAGAAGGGTTCAAATTAAGAGACCACTGCAAATTGAATGCTTCTGTTCCTCACTCAAAACCTTCCTTTTCGACATTTTTGGAAAGGAAAGAAAAAGGTGCAGTGGTCTGTGTATTCCTTCTAGAAACTCTGGCAATATGTCCCTAACTGAGAGCAAATAGCTAACATTTGTCTTGTTTGCAAACAGCTTTTGAGTGTACACACTTTCGAAGCTACTCCAGCAGGTGTTTTTGACAATTATATTGTCTAATTTGTTGAGTTCTTTCTTTTAGAATATGCAAGAGGAAGAGCAAGAGGTAACCTTTGAACTTATTTTCATCTGTTGATAGTGTCACCGTACATATTTAGCTGTCTGTGAAATTAATAAAATGTGACTATACAAGACTAATGGTGTTGCATTCGATCTTGTGTGTTGAACTTGATCATTTATGATATTACATCCATTGAAGAGAATGGTATGTAATATTTTTTTTTCTATTGGCCAAGTAGATGTTTTTTAAAAGATGTACTTAGCCTTCGTGGAGAGTATCTGGTCATCTCTTTGGAGATCCAGCTGTCACGTCCATATGGACCGTTGTGCCGTGTGGGTGCTTTTGCAAGTCACATTTTTATGAGCACGTTGGCTACTGTTGTCCTGCCGCCCAAAGCAAGTGCTACTGCCACCCAATGCATAGCCCAGAGTTATGTGAGAGAAGGTAAACCGCCGGTACTCACATTCATCACCCACTGAGCGGTCCTCTCCGTGCGAGCAGGCAGCGTTCATTTCCCGCTCTGCTGAAAATAGTTACTGCTCATGCCAAATTAGCCCTATACCTCCTAAACACCACTGATTTCGTAATTATCTACGCTACCATTAGCTTCTGAAGTAGGCCTTTTGAGATAAATCACTCAACATTTGAAATGCATTTTGTAGGCTATGCTGAAATATAGAATGCCAATGAAGGAAACTCTTTAAACTGCTTTGCGATTTAACCATATGATGTGCGATCCACACCAGCGCCGCTGTGCTCATATTCAGGTCTGTTTGATTTATTCATGATGTCATCAAAAAGCACTGACTCTCTTGCTCCAGAGATCCGATGTTGTACTCACGGAGAGAATGAGAGCTGCTGTGATTCTGTGACTTGGTCTTGAACATTTGGTTCAAGCCTTGTTTTCTCCTACCGAAGGCCTAGGTCAAATGGCCACGGTTCGCCACTGTTTCAGGAACACCAAGAAACAGGTGACGGGCCGACAGACCTGATTATGTTCCCCAGAATGGCCGATGAATCATAAACAGCCACAAATTAATATAATGGATGGCGGGAGGGGATCGGGAGGGAAACTCACGCCGGGCCAATGTCTCTCACCCTGTCACCGCCGTAGCCGGATGTTAATGCGGTAGGGTGGCCCCCACTAGCCATGTTATTGGTGGGCCATATCGCAAGCAAGCAAATGGATCACTCCAGTTGATGGACGACATCGACCATTCCCCTGGTGTCACCTGGCGAGAGACAAACCATATCTCAACGCAGGCCGCTAAAAGGACAACATATTGCATTTTTAATTGCACCTGACGGATGCTTCGACTACAGCGACGACCAGGCGCACCATTTCAAAGAGTGTTACACAATTTTTTTTCCTTCTTTTTTTTTTTTATCACACCACCTTATGTCCCCATTAGCCTGGCACAGAAGCGATGCGGGTGACAGGGATACGACGTGGGAAAAAAATATATAATTAAGAGTTTAAGAGATGCGGATTCAAGAGTTAATCAGGTGTCCTGCTGCTGCCATACTCTGTCACCTCTGAGGGAGATTCGCAATGACACAATGGTGTTCCTGTGGTTAAAAAAGAACGCTTATTCTTTCTTCTTCCGCCTCCCACCCAGATGGGGGAAAGGAGAACATGAAAATGATGACAGGACAAAAGGAGGAGTTAATGTCCCACATAAACAACCATACAGTACCTCTTAGGAATTACGTTAGTATGGAATAATTTTGTAAACCACGATTACGTTCAGTATGAACATAAATTGAAGCCATTATGTTTGCTATCAACATATCCCCATTGCTTTTGGTCCTTAATGACTCTCCGTTATGTTGCTCTTAAATGTTTTGCTGTTACGTTGGTCCTCAATGTAATCAATTCGAAATGAAAAATGCCTTGTTAAGAAAATATATGTATATATGTATGGTATATGTAAGGCAGCATAGTACTGGCGTTAGGGTTAGGATTACGATTAGGTTATGGTTAAAGTTAGGTATCACAGTAATGAGGTTAGGGTTGGAATTAAGGTCAAGGAAAGGTTACAAACAGAAAAAACGCCTGCCTAAACAACACCATTTCTATACAAAAACTTCTTGCCACTTGCTGGATCTAATCTAATTCTAATTCGCAGTCCTCGGTTTGAAAGTTTGAAATGGCCGCCCACAACACCCTGGCAAACAGACACTATATTTAACTATGAATACGTTCATAACAGCCTCCAACAGGCCATTTCTGATGGCAGGTAAACAGCAATTCTCTTAGGTTGACACTGAACAAAATCTCACGTCTTCAAGGGCCGATAGCATTGCCGTATTAACATAAGAACTGTGGATATTGCACAAAAAAGGCACTGCTGATTTTCCAAAATAGTTACATATGCACATAGTTACTGCGACGATGCGTTGAGAATAAATCATACTATAAAAATTATACTCCTGTCCAAAATGTGGATTAAATTAGAATATGTCTCAGTAATCACAAAAGTAAATGCTAGTGGTTAAATGGGAAGATGTGCTTGGGATTCGTCACAGCAGGGGAGAGGCGTTCAATCAAAGAAGACATTGAACAACTCTAATTGCATAGAATATAAACTCACTTTAAAACCTGTGTGTTGGCTCTCTATTTTCTTGATACGTCTACTGCAGTCTACTAAACTCGTATGGCCTTGTTCTAATACAGCCCATGTATGTCTCCAGTCCCTGTTGAGACCAGAGCAAGTCCCCAGTATAAATCCAAAACGGGTGTTCAGTAACATCATGCATTGTCACTGAACTCTGCCCCTTTACTTTCTCATATTTTAGTCATACTTTTTTTTGTATTTGTCGAATGATAACATGGCATGAGTGACATTGAAGTCCAGCGAAAGTCCAATTTATGGTCCAAAGTCAAAAGAGGAGAACGAAGTAGATATCTCACTACTCTCGTGCCAAATGATAAGACGGAGTCAGAGCGGGTGGGTGTCTGGATCCGCCAGCCCCAGCTTCTGCTTTTATCCTCCTCTCCCACAGTGGGCAAGCTCAAGCCCCTGCCACGGATTCTCCAGGGCAGCCAGATATCGTTTGATTCGCTTGAGTTCCTCCGAGCGCCGGCCTGAGGGACGGCTGCACCATGGAGAGGGAAAAAGGTTGACTGTAATTAAGAGTAGAAAGCACTGAAGCTCATGCCCTCGTTCAGCTAATGACAGACATGTGACACAGGTGGAGCATCGGGAGGACACCCTGGGAGGGCTTTTGAGCCTCGAGTTGGCCTCTGCAGATCTCCTCCGGGTGTCTCAGGTGGTATCGCTCTGTCACTGGTCCGCTCATGCATTCCAGTGAAATCCAGTGGCTTTATACCTGTAACGCATTTCAGATGTTCTGCCGGGAAACGTGTCCGTGTTCATGTCCGATGTGATTGACGATGAGACATGGATGGTTAGAAAATGAGCTGCGAAAATGTTTAGCACAATACGGCATAAAATGCTTGTGCTTTGTTTGCACAACACGCGCCAGACCAGTGGATAATAAAACTCAGGCAGAAAATGTCAATCTCCAATTTGGATGATAGGGTATACACTGGTCATGGTGACTTTTGTTGCTAACAGCAGCTGTGACCCGCCATCTACCAACATTACGGTCTGGTAGAGTTAATTATATCCATCCCAATGCTAGTTTCCACCATGCTAGTTTTCAGAAAAATGCCCCTTCAAAATGACACGGTTGAGAATATTTCGGTCCCCGTGAACTGCAAGGACATTGCAGCCCTTTTCATGAATTATTCATGAATTCATAAATAACAGCTCATTGAAAAAGTGCCTGCAAGGATTCCAACACAAACAAAAATGTCGGCTCACATCACTCCCATCTTTAAGAGGTCTTCCTTGCTTACCTGTTCCTGAAAGAACTGACTATGCAATTCTCCTGTTGATCTCCAAAGCCCTAAATGGAATCAGACCTGACTGTCTGTCTGATCTACTCTCCCCCTTTGAACCTCTACCCACACTATGGTCAAGCCACGCCAAGCTGCTTCATGCATCATAGATCCCGCATTGAGAAATCTGGGACCCTTAGTTCTCCACCCACACTCTTGATCTTTGAAGCTCCCTTCCTTGAATTGTTTCTACTGGCTTTTAAAGCAGGTCTTTAAGACACATATTTATCAGCTTTCTCCTAGATTCATTATGACAAGAAACAATATAGATATTTATTATTGCATAGTTGTTTTTCTGTTGTTTTCTTTCTTATTTTTTTTTATTGTTACCTTGAACTTACCACTGAGACTATTCTTGTATAATGAAAGTATTTTACAAACGCAAAACTATAACTTTTTTTTTTTAACATTTAAGTTCACACACTGTTTGTAATGGTCACGCTGTTGTATCAATGAACCTTGAAGTTGAAATGGGAAAATGGGTTAATGATGGGTTATTTTAAATAAATAAAATAGTGTTAGATTGTTTTGTTGAATGTGGCCCATCATGGGCTCATACATTGCTCAGAAATACTAAAAATAACAATATAACAGAAACCATTAATTTAGGTTACATTTTTCCAACAGACTCTTAAGAAAAAACATCTTTTTTTTGAGAACATATCATAATTATTTGCTCCTAGCAATTCCTATGAAGCAAATTTAAAAGACATACTATATCTTCCCATTAATATTTCGAAAATATTTCCAAGTTTATCTGTGTCATTAGAAGCTCTTAACTGGTCATCATTGACTTCCAGTTCCACTGAGGTATAGTAATGAGGTGACACAATGCCAAGTCCCTGAATCATCTATCAACATCGGGAAGGTCAGTGAAGACACAAATGAAATGAGACAAAAGGATTTGAGACCGTCATCAGGCACTGGGAATAAAACAATAACTACATTTCCAAAAATGCTAATGTTTATTATATGGACAATAATTCAGAGGTTTAAATACTGAAATGACATCCTGCCTGGAAGAGGACCCACAGGTTTTGCCCCCCAAACAAAGTGATGAAGGAAGATCGTTAGAGAGGTACATTTGTTTTCCAAGTATCACAGTTTGACAATTGCAGATGTTGCCAATTTATTACCGCAATTAGACAGCACCTCCATGCCAACAAACTATTTAGACATCTTGCCAGAAGAAAGCTCCTAGTCTCATCAAGTAATATCAGCATCTGGAGTTCACTAAACATTACCGGACCTTTGATCGGAAAGTTCTATGGTCAGATTACTTCTTGATGAGAGTAAAATACTTTCTAAAAAATGGAATATTCCTATATATTTGTTTCACAAGAATTGTTGCCGATGATAAATATGTTTATTCCAATTGTACCTAATTTGAAGGCTAGATGTTTTGTCATTTTAATGCATAGGCCTATGTTTTGGTCATTTTATCAAGGGGCCTATATGTCTGGGGAACATTGTATGTTTCAGGTGTATTTGTGAAAAAGCCTATGACAGACAGTGGCATGATCAATCTCGTTTAAGAGACACAAGTGAGAGCACTCTCTCGCCACGTTTCTTGGGATGTATTTAATTAAAATTCCAAACAGATAAGTACCCCTATTCCGGTTTAACGAGCATTCAGTACATTTACATTGATTTTAATTAGGCCTCCTCCCGGCAGTGTATAACTCTAAGTCTACTCCCTTCTGCTGCAAGGAAAGAGAAAGAGAGAGAGAAAATGTGCATAACTAACTTCTACTGTAGGGAGAGAGATGAGAGATAGAAAGAGAGGGAGATGGTAGACTGTCAATCCCACTGCTTTTGCTACTCAAAACATTTTGAGGAAACCCTCAATATACTCACTAATATACTGTGGGGAGAACAAATATTTGATACACTGCCGATTTTGCAGGTTTTCCCGCTCACAAAGCATGTAGAGGTCTGTCATTTTTATCATAGGTACTCTTCAACTGTGAGTGACGGAATCTAAAACAAAAATCCAGAAAATCACATTGTATGATTTTTAAGTAATAATTTGCATTTTATTGCATGACCTGATACATCAGAAAACCAGAACTTAATATTTGGTACAGAAACCTTTGTTTGTAATTACAGAGAACATGAGTTTCCTGTAGTTCTTGACCAGGTTTGCACACACTGCAGCAGGGATTTTGGCCCACTCCATACAGACTTTCTCCAGATCCTTCAGGTCGCTGTGCAATACGGTCTTTCAGCTCCCTCCAAATATTTTCTATTGGATTCAGGTCTGGAGACTGGCTAGGCCACTCCAGGACCTTGAGATGCTTCTTACGGAGCCACTCCTTAGTTGCCCTGGCTGTGTGTTTCGGGTCGTTGTCATGCTGGAAGACCCAGCCACGACCCATCTTCAATGCTCTTACTGAGGGAAGGAGGTTTAGATTCCGTCACTCACAGTTGAAGAGTACCTGTGATAAAAAATACAGAATCATAGCTGGCCAAAAACGCAATTTGCATTTGACTTTGGAAATTTGATACAGTGCCTTTGGAAATGGGTTTCTAAACCATTGCTTATTACTTCAATATGACTGGGCTACAGCTCTACATTACACGCTAAATGTCTGTCAGATATTCAGTCAATCTAATTAATTAAATAAATCTTGATCTTCCAGAATCAGACTTTTTATCTGAACATAACTTATTTGTGTTTTATTCATGTTTTTAATTGTTTCAAAACATTGTTTAAAAATAAATGGGGGTATTGAAATTGTTGTATATAAAAATTAAGAGATCTGTAGCTTTTTGCGCATAAACTAAATCTGCAGTAGTCGGATGACTTGCTCCACAATCAACATTGTCAAAATGTAGCAGTAACCCCCCCGGCATGCGAATGCATGTTTGTAATCGTGAACACCCACATAGAAATAAGATTTACCTGCGTGAACGTAACCTGCGATTATTATGGACACCAGTGATGGATTTTCAAAACGCAAATGAGAGAGAGAGAGAGAGATTTTGTGACTTCGTAATGTGAAAATCACTCATTCAACCAATTTGCATTGAGAAAGTGACAAATGTTCTTGTGTTGTGTCCCTCTGTGCTGCTGTGATCATGCAGAAAAGAAAGACAGCCACAGCATAAACAAACAGAGGTCAGACAACATTTTAGCCAAGCACAGACAATCTCAAGGCCAAGCCCCAAATGTAATGAAGAGGTTTAAAGACTTAAAACTGTAGCCAACCTCATCGGATGTGGCCGCAAGTGAGAATTTGCTGGAGCATTGCAGGAAAATGACTCTTTGAATGGTGCAGAAAGTACCTCGATCAACTGCAACTGCAGACAGTTTCCTAGCATGTTTCAATGAAAGGTAAGGGACCCACTGCTAACAAAGAGATGTAAGCAACTTCAACTGCAATTTGCCAAAATATAAATGAGCATGACACAAATCATTCTGGAATGTGACAAATTTATAGCATTACGTACTGTCTTACAAACAGTTCCCTCCAGAACAATTGGGAACATTTTTGCTTTACACTCAAGGCTTATGAAGACATTTTTAAAGATTAATATAAAAGTACAGAATGTCACCATACATTTTTGTCTTTTGCAGCACTTACAATTAGGTCCGGAAATATTTGGACTATGACACAATATTCATAATTTTGGCTCTGTACGCCACCACAATGGATGTGAAATTAAACAACTGAGAGGCAATTGAAGTGCAGACTTTCAGCTTTGCTTCAAAGGATTTAACAAAAATATTGTACAGTATGAAACGTTTAGGAATTGGAACCAGAATGAGGCAAAGTAAAAGAATGATGTCAGGACTTTTTCCACCTTTACTATAACGTGAACAATTCAATTGAAAAACAAACTGAAATCTTTGAGGGGTAAATAAATTGCGTAAATGTGCACACCCTTTAACTAAAACTTTTAGAAGCACCTTTTGATTTTATTACAGCACTCAGTCTTTTTGGGTAGGAGTCTATTAGCATGGCACATCTTGACGTGACAATATTTGTCCACTCTTCTTTGCAAAAGCGCTCCAAATCTGTCAGATTGCGAGGACATCTACTGTGCACAGCCCTCTTCAGATAACCCCACAGATGTTCAATTTGATTCAGGTCTGGGCTCTGGCTGGGCCATTCCAAAACGTTAATCTTCTACTGGTAAAGCCATGCTTTTGTTTATTTGGATGTGTGCTTTGGGTCATTGTCAGGCTGAAAGGTGCATCTTCAGATTTCTAACATATGCCTAAAGGTTTTGTGCCAAAATTGTGTGGTATTTGGAACTGTTCATAATTCCCTCCACCCAGCTGAAGAAAAACACCCCCAAAGCATGATGCTGCCACCACCATGTTTCACTGTGGGTGTGGTGTTCTTTGGGTGATGTGCAGTGTTGTTTTTGCACCAAACATACCTCTTGGAATTAGGGTCAAAACGTTCAACCTTGGTTTCATCAGACCATAACACATTTTCCCACCTGCTTTTGGGGGACTTGATGTTTGTTTTTGCAAACTTCAGATAGGCTTGGATGTTTATCTTTGCAAGAAAAGTCTTCCGTCTTGCCACCCTACCCCATAGCATTCATATGAAGAATATGTGAGATTGTTGTCACATGTAGCACATGTTGTCACATGCCGGAAATTCCTGTAGTTCCTTTAATGTTGCTGTAGGTCTCTTGGAAGCCTCCCTGAACAGTTTTCTTCTCGTCTTTTCATAAATTTTGGAGGGACATCCAGTTCTTGGTAATGTCTCTATTGTGCCATAATTTCTCCACTTGATGATGACTGTCTTCACTGTGTTCAATGGTATATCTAATGCTTTGGGAATTATTTTGTACCCGTCTCCTGACTGATATCTTTCAACAATGAGGATCTGATGCTTTGGAAGCTCTTCACAGACCATGGCTTTTGCTCTGAGATGCAACTATGAAAATGTCAAGAAAATCCTACTAGAACAGCTGAACTTCATTTATGATTAATCAGTCACTTTAAATGATGGCAGGTGTGTAATAACTTCTATTTAACATGAGTTTGAATGTGATTGGTTAATTCTGAACACAGCCACATGCCCAGTTATAAGAGGGTGTGCACACTTATGTAACCAGGTTATTGTAAGGATTTTATTTTTCATTTTTCCCCCTAGAAGATTTCAGTTTGTTTTTCAATTGAATCGTTCACATTATAGGTCACATTAAAAGTGGAAAATGTTCTGACGTGATTTATCTTTGTCTCATTCTTTTACATCACATTTTAACAGGGGTGTGTAGACTTTTTATATCCACTGTATATGTTTTACCAACTAAGAATAACAGCTCTGCCAGAGTACCATTCCCCCATTTTATTTGAGCATTAGCATTGGAACATTTGGCTCACGGGTGTTTTTAATTGATCTGGTGTTTCCTGTTTCATTGATTGTTCACACATAAAAGAGCTGTGAATGTGTAGTCTCAGTTCTATCCTTTGTTTTTGCCTTTGTAGTCTGCATTTGGTGTCAGTAGGCATATTCCAACATGAATACTATGGAGCTGTCTATGAATGAAAATACAGTAATGTTGATGCTAAAAGGAAAGCAGAACCCAATTAAAACCACAACATAAAAGTTGGGCATAGCCAAATCAACTGTGGATTTTACGGAAAAAGAAAGAAACCACTGTTGTCTTCAGCAAGCAGCAACAACCAAGGTCAGCCAAGGAAAACAACAGCAGTAGATGAGAGAAAAAACACCATTGCTGTGAAAAACAACCCTAAAATTGGCATTGAAATCACCAACAACCTCCAGAATGCTGGGGTGAATGTGTCGTAATCTACTGTCAGCAGAATTACAAAAGGCTAGATTGCAAGATCCAAACCTCTGATCAGCACCAAAATCAGAAACACCAGAATAACATTTGCTAAAAAGTACAGAGATCCACCAGAAGTTTTGGAACAGAGTTTAATGGACACAATGAGATGAATGTGAACCTTTATTAAAGTGATGGGAAGGCAAAAGTGTGGATAAAAAACAGGAACTGCAGATGATCCAAAACATACCACCTCATCTGTCTATCATTGTGGAGGTAGTGTCATGGCATGGGCTTGCATGGTGGTGGTAGTGTCATGGCATGGGCATGCATAGCTGCCTCTGAAACAGGCTTGCTCAACATTATAGATGATGTAACAAATGACTGATTGATGGCAGCAGCAGAATGATTTCAGAAGTGTACAGAAGCATCTTGGCAACCAATGTACAAAAAGGCCACCAGACCCACTGGACAGCGCTACACAATGCAACAGGACAATGAACCAAAACACACTGCCAACACAACTGCCAATCCTAGCTTTTTCACTTCTTACATTTGCTTTGAGTTGAATTGCCTCAATACTTAACACATAGACATTTTTGAAGGAATTCTGGAAAGGGCTGTTTTTCATAGTAGGTAAAACAAATGTGTTGATACACTCTGAAATAAAAACAGACATTCTATACTTTTGTATCATCTATTAATATTCACCTTTTAATCGTATTTTCATATGCCTTGAGTGTGCAGCATGAATAACAATATTGTCCCAATAATGGATGACACTGTAACTTTCCACCAGACAATACAATATATTTTTCTACAAAGTAATTTAACTACAAACACATGCTCATTTACAGGAAAAAATGTATAAATAAAATGACAGTGAAATACAGACCTAGCTATTCGTTGTTAGACATTAAAATATATTACATTTTATGGTAAGTTTGACATTACTTGGTATCGGCTTTAAAACTGCATTCACATTACAAAGGAGTACTTTATATGACATTTTACTTGCTACCACGCTGCCTGTAAACAACTGTCTAATTTACGGTAATGCCTTTACAGTGTAGTGAGGAAGAGCAGAGGAAGGAAGGAGGCATGGATAGAGAGAGGTGAGTGTTAAAGGAAAAGGTGAGAAGGTAGGGAGGGAGACGAGGGAGGGAGGGAAACATACCGAAGCAAACCTTGACTACCACTTGCTACCCAACACCATGGCTGGTTTGTCCTGGGCTCCACTTGTCCACTGGCAAGCTCAGTCCAGACGGCTCTCATGTTATATTTTCCTTCTGCTTATTAAGCTACTTGCTTCGCTTGGCAGTCAAGGGAAAAGCTCTTAGTACAAGTATTCAAAGAGATAATGATTTTTAAGGTTAACCTTGTGCGTGCTATACTGTGTCCATCTTTCTTTGCTGTGAATGAGGAGAATCAATGAAGATTTAGTAAAGAGGATAAGGGCTGTATCGGTGAAAGGCCAAATGGATCACATCACTGAGTGAGAGAGGGAGTGTGTAAGAGAGAGAGAGAGACAGCGAGAGTGTTTGAGACAGCGAGGGCCTTTGTGTGTGTGTGTGTGTGTGTGTGAGTCTGTCTGTCTGTCTGTGTGTGTCTGTGAATTTGTGAATCTGTTTTATGGGCTTTGCTTGCCTGCTTGTGGGTGTTTGCTTGTGTGCATGTGTGTGAAAGATGCAGTTGGCCGTGAAGGGACTAAAACAGTGACTCAGGAAGAATGTGAAGCATCTCAGTAAAGTCACGTGTTTGGGATGTTTCCTCACCATATTCAATGAGCCAGCAAAAACATGGAGCACTTCAACAGGATTCTCCCCTTTTCTTTGCATGGCTAAGACATACACCAGGAGTTCATGTAGCTACTCACTCTCCCACATGCTATACCTCAACACAGGCACATATGTACATCCAGATGCTGAAGTTTTGCTTCATGCTCCTCCGATTATTTATTTTATGGAAGCCTGACATTTTGATATTTGTACTAGGCTTGTGTGTGTGTGTGTGTGCGTGCGTGCGTGTCAGCTTTGATGAGGAAATCACACTGACTACCACTCGCAGACACAAAAACTACAGAGATACCAGAGGATACAGACAGACGAGCTTTTTATCCCAACGTAAACCAATCACACCACACAGATGGACATACAGACACTTTCAAATTCCCACTTAGACACGCTCGCTTGCACAGCAGCAGACAGACAGACCGACAGACAGATGAATACAAAAACATGCACTCTCTTACGATTATTAATTGTCGTTGGGTCATTTAGTGAATGCACTTAGTGCCAGCACCATAGTCGGTCGAGGTCAATCGTGAAAGGAGAAGGGATCCTGTTTTCGGAGAACATCGGGAGCACTAACTCTCGCGCACACACAGAAACATGATGACACGCACCCGCTATCGATAGAGCCAAGCACCGTCTCACACCTCGCCTTTCTGAGCAGGCCTCTCCCACTACTTGATGGATTAATTGCTCGGCCCGCTACTGACACGTTACTGAAAAGCAGAGGAGCTTAATCACTTTTGGATAATGATCAGCGCTCATTCAACTGCCATTCGGGATGTCATCTGCCGTTGCGGGTTGCTTCGCAGGCTTTCTGAAGCCTTGTCTGGATTTAGACTTTAGGCTTTCAGTCTGTCTGTGTCTCTGTCACTCCGGCTTTCTCCTTTCTGTGTCTACAGCCTATCTCGCTTCCTGTCTCTCTCTGTGTCTCTCTCTGTCGGTCGCTCTCCGTGTCTTTCTCTGTCTCTTTCTCTCACCACCTTCTCTAGTGCTAAAGCAGAGCCGACCTGATCAGAATTGTATGTATGAAATGGGGGCTTATGCTTGGTGTAGTGACCGTGGTTGTGCAGTCATGTAGAACAGGTACTGAAGTGCTGCATTTGAACAAGAATTGTGTTTTGGTGGAAACACATGCAGGCTGAAGGAGTCTCATTATAATACAATATTTGTTTTTATTGGGTCTTTTTTCTCATGTAACATGCACAAGGTAACGTTTTCTATAACAGAGCTTCTTTATCAGCAACATTGTTGCATCATGTATCCAGTAACCACACAGGCCTTCTGATTAGCTGGGCGCTTCCATCTAGCCACACTGTCTAGACACTCATTCAGTATTCTCTATTGAAGACCATGTTTAATTTAGTGTCCTTGTTACTGGTTCACATAGCATTGACCCTGGCACTAGACACTGGCAATTCGCAAGGCTAATACAATTAAACTTCTGACTGGCTTGGAGGAGAGATGAACTGTTTTCTCGAAAAAATCATTAGCGCCCTATCATTAGCACACCGCCGAGCTAAATCGAGATTTAAAATTGTGTTTGGCACTTTGAATCAGTCTTTACGGGCATGGGACATTTAGTTATGCTAATAATATGTTTTCGACACAGTTGGTTAATTGCGATCCAACAAGGGCGTCCAAAGTGCAGTACCTGACATTTTCTTCCATTAATTGCAGGTCAAATGAGGGTTTCAAAAAGGGGAGAGTGTACTTGAAAGTTCTTAGCTTGTGAAAGTTAGTAGTTTACAGTCTGTTCTATCCGTATTGCATTGACTTCATTCACTCAACAAAACAAGGACAAGCAAAGATCAGAGTGACGTAAACAAACTTGACAATGCGTTAGGATGAGTTGCTGTGAACGTTGAGTATTTTCCACCTCTGGTATTCTGCTTGAGGTTGGGCGAGCAGGGAATTCTCAGAGTTAAAGGTTTTTATGAAGGTGGCATAGTGTAAGTTGACAGGACAAAAGTATTCTCCGCAATTTCAGATGGTGCCCCAGTTATTCAATGTGAATTTTAAAAGTATGCTGTCATGGATGGGGACTGCTCCCTGTCTGTGTAGTGGCTCCAATCTAACCGAGCAGACCAAGTCTGTCTGACAACACAAGGACCCTGCAGGAACCTTCACACATGCACACACACAGACAGGCACACAGACACACAAACTTCACCACAAACAATACAAGTTCCTAGCTGGGATGACAAGATTTTCTCCCCCTCTCCCTCCCTCTCTGTTTCTCTGTTTCTCTCAAGTTCGCTACATTGCCCTGTCTGGCAGTGCGATCTTGCTTGGCTGAACCATCTGCTAACAAACTTAGAAGGAAAAGGCCAGTAGCCTCAGACGCGACCCTGCGAGGGCCAGGTTAGTCCTCTGGGCTGTTCATGGCCAGACAGGTTACTGAGGTCATCTGAGCCAAGCCAGAAAATATGGACACTTGGACCTCAAAGGGGAAAGATAATAATTGCTGTAGCTCTGTGACCCCCTTTTCCTTCTTGATTTAGCATTCACCTTATTCATATCTTCAAGTGTAGTCAGGCAGGGCGAAGAGACAGCTAGTAAATCACATTGTAGCAAAGTGACTCAAGTCGAGCTTGTCGGCTTGCTGTAAAGAAGCTTTGCACTTACAGGGGGAAGGATGCTAACGAGAGTATGCTAATGCAAATCCCAAGTCATTTAGTTGTAATATTAGCGAACAAAGCGAACAGCTGACGTGATATAAATAGCATCCATTATTTAAAACATAGGTCCCTTGTGTTCACTTTGGGGTCATCCATATTGTGATGAATGGTAAATAATGAAGACTCGAGCCCAGACAATCTTTTCCATGTTTTTGCATTTATTTAACAAATTCCACTGTCAACCTCTGAATTAACAACACCACTCCGAGGTGGAAATGTCAACTGCTAATGACGCTATGGCCATCTGGCTATGTGTTTAATTCGGGGTTGAGTTTATTGTCACGGTATACAACAGTGGCATCTAAGAGCTGGATTTCCATAACTAAATAAATGTACAAATAATTAAATAAACAGCAGGTGATACATTTCCTTGAAATGGCGGCAGGGAGCATCATGGTTATTTTAGAGCCACTGTTCATATAAATGTCTCTCCAGTATTGCTTGTCGTCTTCACATCCCATCTGCCCTGGTTTAGTCAGTAGCCTGTACGCTAAGATGGAGCTTATCCTGAATCACAAGTCAACTCCTAGATCCTTTCCATTCAGTAACACCTCCTGTAGATCTGAGACAACTGGATAGGTTGAAGCAGAATTGAATTAACTTCAATTTGGCTAGGTGGAATTGTTTTGCCAAACCTGCTGCAATCGATTCATTTCAGATCTACACGAGTGCCTAGGGAGGAGCGGTTCATTTGGGATTCAGGGATGGGATTTCGGGCTTCACAGAATCAATAAAAATAAAAATTAAAAACCTAGAGGCCCCTGCTATATCGAAAACTGGCAACTGGGTCTCTACATCTGCCTCAGCCACCTTGTGATTCTGTGATTCACTCGTCGCCCCGTCGGGTGAGTTATCACAGTCCTCCCGTCTGTCTCTCTGCCTTTTTTCAGCTGACCGAACCCCTATAATCAAAGCAATGGGAACGGAGACACGGTAGGATTGAGCCGGTCAGGGGCCAGGTCTGGCAGTACCGATGGACCTAGAGAGAGGGGTTTCATGTAGCACACAGGCATGCGACTGATGGTGTTGACGATAGAGCAGAAAGGCCATTCGTACCATGTCAGCACGTCAGCTGGCACCATGTTGCCATTGTTTAATTGCTGTCTGTTTTACGTAGAATGGCACTCCTCCAGAATAGGTACAGTGTAGGGACGCGTGCCGCCGAATCCTTCTCGTCTGGCCTGAGAGAATAAACGGTTGTTCACGCTGTGGCTTATACCATCCCTGTAACACATGTCATGTCTGTGTTTTTTTACAGGTGATCCTGATTCTGACCAAACTCTACGACTTTCACCTGGGCAGTGTAACAGAGAGCACGCTTTGGAGGTAAAACCGTTTCCTGCCCTATTTCCTTTCCTCTCTCTCTCTTTTGTCCTCCCTCTGCTGACTCACATTCAGATTTATAGGTCCTCTTCCCCCTCTGTCTTTCTCGATCCCTCGTTCCCTCTCACAAAGAGCAGCACTGAGCTACTGAGCTTTGGGCAGGCCGCCTGAGGTGAACAATGATTTGTCTCCAGTGCTGTGTAAACGGAGTGCGCGTTCAACGCAGTGTAGCGCTCTCCCTCTTACACCTTCCCAGGGAGACACGTAGAAAGACAACAAAGAGGAACAACAGCTGCATTAAAAATACACGGACCAAAAAGAGATGTGTACAAGTCCCTTATGAGTCAATGGGAACATATAACCACCATCAAGCTATTTTCGTACCCGATGGGTTTTGGGCATTATGTAACACTTTCCTTTTCTCCACTTGTATCTTCTTTAACTCCATTCGATAACGGTACTATCAGTTTTCTAGAAGCGCCGGGAATTGGGATGCTACTAGAGTTTGCGGTGCGTTCGTTGATCTGTCAGCAGAAAGTTGAATGATTCCTGTACGATTACACTGATTTGTTTAAGGGTCCCAGACTGGGATCTGTATTTCGTTAGGGGCTGTACATGGTAATAGAGAGAATGTGTGAGTCAAGCAAGGCAGAGATGGGAATAAAGGAGGATTTCAGGGATGTTGTTTGGGATGCAATGGTGAAATTTAAGAGGCCACAAGGTAAATTTGTACGATAGAGCGAGAGAGACCGAAAGATACTCAGAATCACCACCATTTGCGAGGTATATTAACACACACACACACAGAATTCTACTTGGTGCATTGGTGCTGCTAGAAGCAGACAACAGAAAAGCAGAGCAAAGAATAAACGCATTGAGTAACAAGGTAACGCTCAGTTCCATTAATATTTTGAATATTGTTTTGTGCACATAATACTGTACTATGGCCAACTCCAGTGCCGACTCCAATAATTGGACGTGTTTAGTTTGACAGCTACATTACAGCTCTCCATCTGTATGTGCCTATGGGATTTCAAGGTTAAAACCCCTCATCATTGCACACACGCGGATCCACCTTTCAGGTTTGAGTAGGTTTTCAGTGGGTCATTTAGGCTGAGGTCTGGCACGCGTATCGGGGTACGTTTCTAAAAAGTAGTCAGTTGATAAAAAGTCGCAACCTTTTCCGTAGATCTTTAACACAAAAAAGCTGGGGTTCCAATACATCACTGTGCAGGCTGTCTACGGTAGGTGCTGTGTTTCCATTTTTTCGAAACTGGGACAGCAATGGTGATATTGGATTTAGACCTCATGCGACTGACATAGTTAAAATTACACCTTGAGGGTCCGAGGGACAGTGAGGAGGTTAGAGAAAGAGTAGCATATCTGTACAATTTTATTATAACAATCTACATAATGTATTATTAAAGCAAATGTCTGGCAATGAAATCACCTTCTTGTAGGCTTGCGGACTGTTAGGACGTTGTGGATGGGCATGTGGAGGGTGGCCAGCGGGTGGCCTTTTAAATTCCTGTATTCCATGTATTTATTTTACCCAACCTTAAGCCTTAATATATTTTTACTACTTACACAAAGTTCTTAAATTGTTTCTGTTTGAACCATGCATGGAACTTTGTCATTTTAGGGGCAAGGCCATTTTAATAGATTCTGGAATTTGTTTCATTCCATGCATTCACATGACAAAGACAAAGAGGCAACGGTATTGACAGTTAAGTAATGTTAAGGCTAGCTAGCCAGAAGGCTAACATTACCTCAGTTACACAAAAGTAAACCGTGAAGTATACTTTAACATCACAATAACCTGCGCTAATGAGTATGACCTGAATAAACAAATATAGTGACTTATTTGTGTGCGGACCAAGTCATTTAGTTTTTTTTATCTTTCACCACAACCGCTGCCATGTCGAGTGACGTCAAACCTAACGTTACTTTTCCAAGCTTTTCCAAAACCGAGAGGTTTGATTCAGTTAAGCACTAAATAATTCCGATATCTATCGATAACTAGCTAGCTTGCTTACTTGCATGTGGTCCGTTCTTGTGGTTGTTCTCAGTTGTGAACTGCAAACAATCTTACAAACAAACCAGAAACCAGGCAAGCCTAGTTCAGCCGGCCCGCAATAAAATGTGCAGCTCTCTCAAGAATTTAACCCAGATCACCCATGTGAAAGACTGTGTCGTAAACCACACATTAACATCATGCCTGTAATGAATGGGTCAAGGCAGGGATGGGCTTGTTCCAGAAACGGGGCGTTAGCGGTTTATTAGGAGAAGAACTCCTGACGGGGCAAGGCACAGTCGGACAGGCAAGGGTCAAAACCACAAGAGGCAAACTAATACAAAATCACAGGACTAAAGAAGTCCAGAAGGAAGAAAATCAGGCTAAGGTCAAACACGGGAATGAGTCGTGGATGGGGGGTGCGTTCATGAGTCGTGGAGCGGGGGTGCGTTCATGAGTCGTGGAGCGTGGGGTGCGTTCATGAGTCGTGGAGAGTGGGGTGCGTTCATGAGTCGTGGAGAGTGGGGTGCATTCATGAGTCGTGGAGCGTGGGGTGCGTTCATGAGTCGTGGAGCGGGGGTGCGTTCATGAGTCGTGGAGCGTGGGGTGCGTTCATGAGTCGTGGAGAGTGGGGTGCGTTCATGAGTCGTGGAGAGTGGGGTGCATTCATGAGTCGTGGAGAGTGGGGTGCGTTCATGAGTCGTGGAGCGTGGGGTGCGTTCATGAGTCATGGAGAGTGGGGTGCGTTCATGAGTCGTGGAGCGTGGGGTGTGTTCATGAGTTGTGGAGTGTGGGGTGTGTTCAGGAACAGTGGAGCGTGGGGTGTGTTCAGGAACAGTGGAGCGTGGGGTGTGTTCAGGAACAGTAGAGCGTGGGGTGCGTTCAGGAACAGTGGAGCGTGGGGTGCGTTCAGGAACAGTGGAGCGTGGGGTGCGTTCAGGAACAGTGGAGCGTGGGGTGTGTTCAGGAACAGTAGAGCGTGGGGTGTGTTCAGGAACAGTGGAGCGTGGATTCGGATCCAAGCCGGAGGAGGGCGTGACAATGCCAAGTTTGAATATTTCGTTGGAAACCATTAAGCATTGTGTTAAACTGAGTAACTTTTCTTATTAAGTTTACCTCCATCACAAATAGCATCTATGAACTGTATGGTTTTATCCACTGGCCGTTTTAAAAGCTTATTAGCAAGTAATTTTTCGCTAGACACCATTAAGCATTGTGTTAAACTGAGTAACATTTCTTATTAAGTTTATCTCCATCTATGAACTGTATGGCTTTTGCCACTGGCTGTTTTAACAGCTTATTACCCATTCATGAATGACATTGGTACAGTATCTATCAATATAGGTGACGATAACTGACTTTTTTGTCAAGTGAAAACGTGTAGTAAGTGTTTGTCTTTCCTGAACAAATCCTAATATCCACCAGAACAGTTTTATTTTAGGCTTCCTATTACGAAGCTACATAAAGTTATAGCTAGCAAAGTTTTTGTCTGTCCTGAACCTCAGGCATAATGCGTTTTGACTGTTACGGGAGTTCCGGAGCCCGCGTCTCCAACCACTACGCTATTTAACAAGTCCTGTCAGTCAGTCAGTGACATTGACTCTTCTAGGCCGGCTCTGCTTAAGTGGTCCGGCAAAAAAAATTGACAGTAGCACAGGCACAATGGCCATGGTGGTGATTTTCAGGGGCTTCACGGCCTGAGCGAAGGGCAACGACAGCCATGGCAGGTTCAGTGGTAGCTCGTCCACTACTTGAAAAAAATAAAACATAACTCTGATAAAAGTGTGGTAAAATTGTTTATGTTTTATTGTTTAAAATGTACATATATATATATATACACTCACCTAAAGGATTATTAGGAACACCATACAAATTCTGTGTTTGACCCCTTTCGCCTTCAGAACTGCCTTACTTCTACGTGGCATTGATTCAACAAGGTGCTGAAAGCATTCTTTAGAAATGTTGGCCCATATTGATAGGATAGCATCTTGCAGTTGATGGAGATTTGTGGGATGCACATCCAGGGCACGAAGCTCCCGTTCCACCACATTGCAAAGATGCTCTATTGGGTTGAGATCTGGTGACTGTGGGGGCCATTTCAGTACAGTGAACTCATTGTCATGTTCAAGAAACCAATTTGAAATGATTCGAGCTTTGTGACATGGTGCATTATCCTGCTGGAAGTAGCCATCAGAGGATGGGTACATGGTGGTCATAAAGGGATGGACATGGTCAGAAACAATGCTCAGGTAGGCCGTGGCATTTAAACGATGCCCGATTGGCACTAAGGGGCCTAAAGTGTGCCAAGAAAACATCCGCCACACCATTACACAACCACCACCAGCCTGCACAGTGGTAACATGGCATGATGGATCCATGTTCTCATTCATACGCCAAATTCTGACTCTACCATCTGAATGTCTCAACAGAAATCGAGACTCATCAGACCAGGTAACATTCTTCCAGTCTTCAACTGTCCAATTTTGGTGAGCTCATGCAAATTGTAGCCTCTTTTTCCTATTTGTAGTGGAGATGAGTGGTACCCGGTGGGGTCTTCTGCTGTTGTAGCCCATCCGCCTCAAGGTTGTGCGTGTTGTGGCTTCACAAATGCTTTGCTACATACCTTGGCTGTAACGAGTGGTTATTTCAGTCAAAGTTGCTCTTTTATCAGCTTGAATCAGTCGGCCCATTCTCCTCTGACCTCTAGCATCAACAAGGCATTTTCGTCCACAGGACTGCCGCATACTGGATGTTTTTCCCTTTTCACACCATTCTTTGTAAACCCTAGAAATGGTTGTGCATGAAAATCCCAGTAACTGAGCAGATTGTGAAATACTCAGACTGGCCCGTCTGGCACCAACAACCATGCCACGCTCAAAATAGCTTAAATCACCTTTCTTTCCCATTCTGACATTCAGTTTGGAGTTCAGGAGATTGTCTTGACCAGGACCACACCCCTAAATGCATTGAAGCAACTGCCATGTGATTGGCTGATTAGATAATTGCATTAATGAGAAATTGAACAGGTGTTCCTAATAATCCTTTAGGTGAGTGTATTTATATGTATATATGTTTTGTTTTTTAAACACACTATGTCACCAGAATGTGGAATGGCATTGCGTATCAGTTGCATGCCTTCGGGGGACAGATTTTGTCACATGACTTTTATAGCAAAGTCTTAACGCTTCTCTTTTGGGTGTTGAAATGACCAACCGGGTCTCTGAATTCTTGAAGGTACGCAGTTCTCTGTGTCAGGTATATCCTAGATGGCGCCAACGAGCAAGCAATATAGCCACTCCGTCACTGTCATCACGGCGATACCACAGGACTATAAAAACAGAGGTTGGAGAAGACAAGCTGCAGAATCAAATTATAGAGGACAGAGGAAAGCAATATACTCATAACTTGGAAAAATATACTTGTTACTGGAATAAAAGAAAGCATGGCTGTGTGGCTGAACATTTCAGGAATGTAGCTATTGATTTAGTTATGTTTTCTATCAACCTGCCATATCTTGGTTTTTTTCTGTATAGTATGTAGGGTGAAATGCAGTTGTCGTGAGCTAGACCTATGCCTGCCACTATCACAGTATAATTTATTCTTACCCTACATTTTAACGCACCAAATTTCTGTCAACAATGCAGATCCACAATGCATCTTAACACTAACTAAAATTGCATGCAAAAAGCCAATCACATAAAAGCCGCCAAGTGGGTTGAGGATTGTGAACGCACCTACAGTCAAGTGATGCCACACAACTAACAGTTGTGAAAATGCTAATCAGTTAGACCTGGGGTAGGTGTTGATATCATTTTCTGTCGCTTATGTCATTTGCTCAAAGACCTTGACGTTTTTTGTCATGGCTTTTGTTGGGTGAAAAAAATATAGGAAGTGCAGTTCACGTTGAACAGGTTGTAGGGGGAGATAAGCTGGAGTTTACATAAACCTTGGCGCCAGTGCTGTAGCTACTGTTCTGTAATGGTCTCACCCGTCCATTCTCCCGGCACTGACAGCCGTGCTGTCACGACATTTTTGCCAGAATTCCAAACTAATAATGTAACAACAACAAAAAAATGATGATTAGCTGTTGCTTGAAAATTGTAAAAAGTTGAGAATGATGATGGCAACCAGGTTTCAAATAGCTTGCTGTTTGCAGTTGCAAGAGACAGTCAAGCAGCAACTTTGTTTCAAGCAACCAAACTAGCCTTAATTTTGCTAGCCTAACCTTACCAAACTATTTGTTTTGAGTGTTTTGACTGACAAATAAACCATGGCAGCACATGGCACAATTAAAACATCAAGACTTAATGTAATCGTGTGGTGTCAGTTCTGGCTTGAGAAATCGTTTTATTTAGAGATTCGGTTTACTTTACTCCTGAACTTGAAATGACATATCGGAAAACTGTCATTTAGTCACACTAAATTAATTGGAAAATAATGAAATAATAAGACTTGGCCATCAATATTCGTTTTCCCTTTATGCAAGTTTGGGGAGAAAAAGCCAATTTTGTCTGGCCCAGAGCGATGCAGCAATGCCGTGGGCAATGGTGGTTTAATCTCACTATGATATTCCCACATGAATTCAAAGCTGTAAACATGAAAAAATACAAAATCATTTTGTAAATAAAGTTGAAGCAAGAGCACTTCCTCTTGGTCACAGAGGAGACCCTGTTGAGATGAGGCTGCAGGCGATTGAATGGTGTCTGCGGGTCGCCCAGAGAACACAGGGCAGATCTGTGTCTGTAAAATGGTGTCAATTTTGTACTGTCACTAGTATGATCATATTTATTTTTTAAAGTTATATATTTTAAATGATATGGTAAGTCCATTATAAATTGATTTGTAACATTGTGAGAAAAAAACATTCCAATCCTCCCACTTCTATAGAATATGGAAATAAATCATATATATGTTCATATTTTTTTATAATTGTACCAGCTCAGCGATGTAGGATTCTGTTTACCTTGGCCTTTGCAGAAATATGCATTACTAGTTATTGTTTATGACCATCCTATGAATATGTTTAATGAATGTTTTTTATTTATTATTTTATTATGCCATTAACCTCTTGATAAATGCAGTAGCATTGAAATGTCTCTAAACCGTGTTATGCTCGATTCCTCTTTTAAAATCGCTGCACTGTTACTGGGATTGAGAGGCCAGAGAGACCGTCCGAGAATGTTTATATTGTGGCGTCCGTGGCGTCCATGCTGACTGCCCAAATGGCAGGACAGATGCTGACTTTTTTCATAAAGGTCAAGGCACCAGCCAACGCCTTCAAGTATCTCAAAGTCAGCCTGTCAATTTTAATGAACACTCTGACCTTAAACAATGGAAACAAATCAGTCATCCCCGTGCGTAATAGTCAAAGGAGTGAGGCACATCTCCGTGGAACAAAAGACGGACCTCATATCATAAGAATAATTGCAACGATGCTTTCTTCGGTCATTCAGATCTGCCTCCTCCTTCTCATTCATCCCTCGGTTGCTGAGCAATTTATCACTCATTAATAATTCAGTCTTGGCAAATAGGTACACAGGTATAGAAATGGAGAACTGTTTGTTATGCGCCGCGTGACGAACTGCGTGTAAAGCGGCCAAGTACGAGTTTCATTAGCGGGTAATCTACGGGGACTTTGGTGCACCCTTTTCAACATTTGTGTACATAGCCCAAAACAATAATCCCTCATACCGCTGGATCGCCTGTGTGCATTCACAGTATCCTAAAGAAACAGCATGTATCTCCTCACTTACTGACTCAGACAGAAGGCTGGATGAAATTCAGAAAGCAATGTCTCCAGGTATTCCCTCGCGCAAATCCATCACGATGGCACAGTTTCTTCACAAATTAGACACATCACCCTCTCCTCAAGGAAACTCGATTGAAATAGTCTTTTTTTTTTTTCGAGGGTGTGGAAATGCAACACTCCAAACTAACACAGCTGACGAAATCCCCAACATAGCACAACAATCAATCAATTAGTTAATCAATCCAATGTATTTCTAAAGCCCTTTTTACATCAGCAGTTGTAACAAAGCGCTTTTACAAAACACCCGGCCTCAAACCCCAAGGGGCAAGCAACAACAGTGTTGATGCACAGTGTCTAGGAAAAACTCGGTAACAGGGGCCCAAACTTAGAAAGAACCAGACTTCTGGAGGGGTTATCAGTCCTCATCGGGCTGTGCCGGGTGAACGTTTTAGGAGTACTTGTTGTACTTATTAATGAACGCATGTGGGCTGTGTCCAGAGTCTATAAAACCTAATCCAGGTCAGAAGCATGACCACATGGACAAGGACCGGAACAACCTTGGGGGTGGAGGAATGGTCAGGTATCGTCTTGATCTGCAACAAAACCAGGAGGACTTAGGACAGGGACAGCAACAAGGGTTTTGAGCCTGCTGGTACCTCTGAGGTGTGATCCAAGACCTCATGTCCATCTAAGTTTAAACAGGGCAGGAGACAGGGACAATTTAGAAAATGCATTCCTTAGATTAACAAGGATATACAGTGGATAAGGAAAACCGACCCCCCCTCCCCCACCCACCCCCCAACCCCCCGGCACAAATATAGAAGCGTAAAACCTTCGGGGTGGGACAGGGATGTCCGGTGACACTGTGGCCCTGTCCGGGCCCAACAGGCAGTCATTCTCATTTCAACTGACCTACCCTCTCGATTCAATTTATGTTCTGGGGAATATCATCCCTGCTTGTCTTGGTCTCAATCTCTCCGGGTCGTTAACGCACATTTTCACACCAAATGATCATGATGCATTTGAGACTAATTATTTTCATCTAATTGGCCTCATCCTTGCATTCAGTGCAACAGCTCGCTCCGTCGGATAATGCAAACCTTCTCCTCGCTCTTCTTTCTTCTCTTTTGCCCTATTATTCTCTTGATTGCGGTCTTAATGATGTGCTGTATGGCAAAGTCATTATGCAAAGTCATTATGTGATAATAACTGACAGGAAGTGATGTTAATACAAGGGACTGCAATTGCGTAACATTATGCAGTGATATTATACTGTTCTGAAATGGGATTGCACTGTACTAGTTGATCTTAAATCAGAATATTTTACAGTCTGGAAAATTATTTAATGTTGTGAGAAGTGCAAAGTGGTATTGTTAAGATACAAGGTTAGATTAATTGTGTACATTTAAAATTAAGCATATTATATCATTCAGTCTCATCAGAGCATTTGTGCTTACTTTAGCCGGCACATGCTCTTAACGAGATTTGTTCCAACTACAATCTGCAGGTCAGCATCTAGGGTGTTTGGATTTGTAGGGATTCCCCCGCAGTCACTGAGGAGCAGACAGAGAGAGAACATCAAGAGAGGCGGGGAGGGGGAGACAATGGGAAAGACAAAAGGGCCGGGAGTGAAAAAGACAAGATCTAGAAAAAAAGACAGAGACAAGTGAGGCCGATCTGGGCCCGTCCTTTCCATCACTCCACTACCATTTACACCCCTTCTGCCCCCCCCCCCCATCAGGGTCAGGCAGGGGTGAGGAGTGACATCCTTTCAAATTGCATCATTTTGCTGAGCGAGCATGCTCACCGGCCAGCTGATATTTCACAGGTCACTGCCTATAATAAGGCCGATGTCGCGGAGAGAAGGGGACCTACCTGACCTTTTACAATTGGACTTGGAATTTACCTCAAAGCCCCAGAGGCCATATATAACTTTTTCTTGGAATACAGTACTTTTTTTTTTTTTATCGTCAGTCTCGATAAAGAAGATTTTTGAGGGTGAATTGAGGGTGATTTTTTTTTGCATAACACATCTATGTGTTATAATATATATATATATATATATAGTTTCATGATTCACTGTAGGATTCTAATGTCAGTCAGTCAAGTCACACACAGTGCCATTTCATGTCAGAGCTGCTCAGTCTAGATTATTCATAAGCAGATGTCATCCTGGACTTGGTTCAAAGCAAAGGATTTTGCAAAGATGGTCCTTTGTGGCAACAAATAGGCTTTAATCGATGGCATTGTAAAGATATGGAATAATCCCTTTATATATCTGCATCTTCCATTTAACAGTGAAACTATAAGGGAGTAGAAGAGTGTTGTTCTCCATTTATTATTTCTAGTCATTTCTAGTCATTAATATGGCCGGCCATTTCCCTTTTCTGTCCCATTGCCTGGGGGTTGATACATTCATCACCCATTATATTATTGAATAGGTCAATTATTTACCTCCTTCCTCAATATTAAAATTCTTACCTTTTTAATTACATGCGTGTGGGTTTTTCCTCATATTTTGAAGCACAATTTACTTTCTGTCATAATAGTAAATGGTTGGATTTCATCACCAGCTCAAACCCCCAGCAGGCTTATATCATAGGTTGTCAACACAATTACAAATCACGAGAAGCTCTGTTTTGAAGCCCCAGCTCTTGAATTTCTCTGCAGTAATTAAGTTAGGATCTCATCAAGCCACCAGATGTGGCAGTGACAAAGGCAAAGATATTTTCCACTTGAGCACGAATGCTTAATTGATTGTTGTGGCACCAGAAGTGTCATTCGATTTATACGATCCTGTGCCTCATTGATGTGATCCCCCATTTTTGGGATGATTTCAGTGCTGGACTGGTCATGAATCAGAATTCCAAAGGTGGAATGAGTCCTTCATCCAATAACTTTCTAGCCACTAGTTCAAAACATAAACTGACCAGTGAGTGCATCAAATCTCAAATCAAATACACAAAATGTGTAACAAAAGGAATATGTACACAGTGAATAACAAGAAAGCTAATACAAAATAAAACGCATGTGGTTATGTTTGAAGAGCACTGGTAGTAAGTATATGTGTTATATAAAGAGCAGCAGTAGTAAGTCTTACGAGTTAGCTGAGTTAGTTGAGGTTTATGTACAATATGTAAAGTACAGTTGAAGAGTACCTATGATGTAAATTGCAGGGCTCTCTCATCTTTTTAAGTGGGAGAACTTGCACAATTGGTGGCTGACTAAATACTTTTTTGCCCCACTGTATAGGTGGGATTAAGGTGAGTTGAGGTTTATGTACAATATGTAAAGTACATATAGGTGGGATTAAAGTGACTTGAGGTTTATGTACAATATGTAAAGTACATATAGATGCGATTAAGGTGACTAGACAGCAGTATATTAAAAAAAAAAACGTTTGTGTGTATGTTATTAGTGTACAAGTGTGTGTTTGTGCATGTGTCTGTAGCATTAGTTTGTTGTGACTGTGTGTGGGTGTGTGTGTTTGTAGAGGATACTGTCTGTCCAGTAAAAGTCAATATTAAAGTGCTAGTATAAAATAGTAATTCTCTGTGGATAATGGTTTTATGGTTTCAGGTTAGAAGCTTTACAGAGTATACATGAGTGGATTATGAATGCAAGCGTGGGGCTCCTGTGTCAAAGATAAATAGGGCAAATGTGTTTGTTGCCTAAACTCGCCAACAGGGGCAGCGCGTCAGGAAGTACAGGACCCAGTAGCAGAGGAAGGTGTTCAGTACCAGGGTTCTGAGATTAGCGAGTAGCCCAGAGAGCATGCAGCTGAAATTGACGAAGAGCATTCTCACATAGTATTCACCTGGTCCAGGTGAGGGCAGTAATTATTGCAATAGGGAGTAATTATTGCAATAGGGATCACATTCTTAGTGGTTCTCCTCAAGCTGTTTGGAAATACTTGCTGTGTACAAGACATTCCCGTGTCCAAGTAGATTGGTGCTCATATGATCCACCTTTCAATGCGTTACACGGCTACAAATGGGAGTTGCTTCTGGACAATAGCCATTGAGTCTAGTTGTCTTGGCGTTCATGGTCACAAGGACTACGGCTGTCTGACTGAAACTCAGTACTATGAACCGAGGGTCGGGGAGAGGTTGAAGAGGTCCAGTTAAACACTTGCGCGGTGCCCAGGTATTCCATCTGGCTGTGTGAATGTTAACCAGTTCAAATGTAGAACCTTGGCGACAGTGATGGAGATTACATGGTTGCCTGGAACAGTCGGAGCTTCCACGCACAGCTCAGTCACTTGCCTTGAAGCAAGTATTTAGCTCATCCGGGCGAACAGATACGGTGTGGGACCGTGGACGCCTTCTGTGTGCCGTTCCAATGTGAAAATCACGTTCCTAACGTCACTTTACCAGGGGTTCCAGCTAGCTGCTGATGTAGATACATGTGTTGTGCTTTGCTTACCAATTGCCCCTTTTCGTGCAGCGGTAAATCCATAGAGCCTCAATGGACGCCAGGGGCTGAAATCCATTGAAATTATGGATGGGCCGGGGCCGACGCTGCAACAGAGTTCTAACAGTATTCTGTGGACTGGGAGAAGGTGAAAGGGAAGTGTCAGGAGAGACCAAGAAGACAGCCTCTATGCCAGACAGGCTTATCTGATTCGCTGCAAACCTCCGGCAGAAAACGACATTAACCATTTTAATGACAAAAGATTTGTCCGAAATCTGCTTTTCTCAGCCATGTCATCCTGAAGGTTCGGGCTAGCCGCCACCACCCCCCCCCCCCCCTTTTAACTTTCTCCCCACTTTACTTTCCACTTCATATCAACTCAGCCCATCTCCTTGTGTCTGAGTTTCCACATGATTGGCTCTGAAACTACTCATATGGAGAGGGAGCAGAAGGACACAGATAAAGGACATAAGAGGTGGAATATGATTTCTCACTTCCCCTCTCTCTGAGACGTCTCCCTTTTTTGTAGATCTATGAGGAGTGTAGCTGGAACCCTTTGAGTGGAACGCAGCAGGGCGTTAGGCTGTGAGTGTGTTTGATAGTACACTATCAAGAACACTATCAAACACACCTTTTAGAAAAGCACAAGTGGAGACATCTAATATTTCCGCATTGCCTTTTATCCGTCTTATTTAACCCAGGAATCCAGATGAAAAACCGCCCTAGTTGCAGGTAAACAATTGCATTTGTTTGCCATTCATTGTAAATCGTGATTTAAACCTGACAGCAGAGGGGAAATTATATAGTATTGGATTTTGCATACAGAGAATGATGTGCATCAATCAACCGGAGTTATGGCTAGATGTAAATCAAGAGTTTGTTTGTGGCCCCTCATTCATTATGACATAGGCTTTGAAAAGCCTGGCGACATTCTATACAATCATCTCTAAGTGCTCACGGAAATAGGAACAAACCATTTATTTCCCTCACTTACACTGAGTTATTTTAATATTTTCTGTGTGATTTCTCACACTTTTTTTTCTTTTTTTTTAAGTGGTGGTCTTGTAGAGGCTTAGAGCTACTTCAGCAAAATCTGACTAAAGGGAGGCAGATTATTGACTTTCTCAAAATGCCTGGGGGCAGGTTAGAGCAGATGATGCGTGAGGTCACCACTGACCCCTGGCACTATCTTCCACAGTCCACACCTTTTTCACATCATCCCCTTTGGCTTATAGTAAAGAGAAATGGAGTTGTGAAATTCTCCATCCACAAACGAATAGCTACAGGACTGGTGCCAGCAAAGAAAGCATTTGAATTGTAAAAGAAATAGACTGAAAGTTGTTTCAATAAGAAATATGTATACAATGGGCCTTTTTAAAATAAAATGTATACCAATCTACTTGACATATAGATTTGTTTTGTCATCATGAATTTAAACTATGTGAGTAACACTCTTGTGGTCAGAGTCCTTCTTTACCAGAGAGCTCACCTATATTCCCACATCTGCTGGAAGAACACACATTCTACTACTCTCCTTATTCCTCTGACCCTGAGGTGTCACTTATCATCAGTAACAACACTCCCGGAGAAACTCTTGTACGAGTTCATGACGCTCAGTGCTGTACCATGCAGCTGGGGAAAGTAATATCCTTAGATATTTCATAGTCGGCTTCAGACTCAGCTTCCTATGCCTCTAAATAATGAATGAGAATCAGTTTTGCTTGTGTCGTGTCTGCCCAGCAAGAGCAAAGAGCCCACCTGACAATTACACCTCAAAGCCTGCTCCAGTGCCCTGAACCTAAGCTTGACTCTCTCTACCAGGTTACACACAGAGAGCGTGATCATTTGTGAAGAAAGCGCAGAACACGTGTAAAGGTGCTGACAGGACAGAAGAGGTTCTGAAGTGACCACACGTTAAGTCAACACGGTTACGTTTCAGGTGCTTGGCAATGGGAGAGGAAAAGCAGACGCCGTTGACTTGCTTGAAGATTTGTCTCTGTTTGACCTAAAAAGCTCTCTTCGCCCTCATGCAAAAATAATCATGCCTGGAGGGAAACCTCAAACTTTTATTTAAAGATTCATTCTGGAAAAAAGCTTTCTGGAATTTATAGAATAGAAGGAGAACAGGAGGAGAACAGGAGGAGGTCAAGTCAAGGCCCTTGAAGATGCACCATCAGTTGTGAAGGACATTGTTTGAACATGACAGAAAAACTCACAAGGCAGCATGTGAGGCCACTTAAAGACATCTACAAATGTCACATTTTCTTCATCTACAGTTCTTCAAAGCACTTGGCCAAAAGTGTACTGGTGAATTAAATGAATTATGTGTATTCATGCCATGAAGGCCCTGCTTAAAGTGCTATGGAAATATGGGCCCATAGTGTGGGATCTGTTGGGGGGTCAGGGCCCATTATCTCGGGGAGGGAAATTGTTTTTAATTACAAATTCACAGCATGTGATAAATCTCAGCATTTACTATTGTTTATATATTGATGAAACCACTATATAAATGAATGTAAGCACATAACTGCCAACTTAATATACAATAATAATAACATCAAAACATAATATTTTGGTTCTCAGTTTCAAATTTCTAACACATTAATGTGGGTACATATAATAGTCGCTGACTTTGTATATAAGGCAGGAAAGTAATGTACTTTAGATTTCTTACACCCTATAATCAATGTCTTGACTATTTCTTTGATGGTGATACAGCACATTTGAGATGTAAGTTATGTATGTTAAAAGAGCCGTTTTCTGGCACAGAGATGATTAATAATTACCTCTTAATTTTTTTCATTATCACCTGTGTTTGTGTTACTTTTAATATTTCAAAATGTTCTTCTTATAAATACATTATTTTTGTTGTTAAACATCTTTGTTTGTTTATGGGATAATTGCAAAAGAAAGAGGTGTGCTTAGTTCAGTTAACAAGCATCCACAAATGAATTACATAGAGTTCCTTTGGAAAGGATTAAGACCTGTTCGCTTTCTCCACATTTTGTTGTTTTATATGTTTAATTAAATTAATAGTTATTCATTTTTACCATGATTTTACAAGAAGTAACCAATAATGAATGGCAAAAACATGTTTTTAGAAATGTGTGCCAAAACAAAACTTCTCTTGCACATATTTAGAGTATTCAGAACCTTTGTTCAGTACTTTGTAGAGCCTTTGGCACAGCATTGACAGCTTTGAGTCTTCTTGGGTATGCCTCTACCAACAATATACACCTGGATTTGGGCTTTCCCCCAAATTTTTCCTTGTAGATCATCTCAAACTCTATCAGATTGGATGGGCAACATGGGTGAACTGTGATCTTCAGGTGACAGATGTTTAATGGGGTTCAAGCTTTGGCTGAGCTACTGAAGTACATTTACAAACTTGTCCTGAAGCCCAGAATTTTCTTTGCTCTGTGCTTCAGGTTGTTTTCATGCTGAAAGATGAATCCTCCCCACTACCTAAGGATCTATGCACTGGGGATCAGGATTTCTTCAATAATCTCTCTTTTTTTAGCTCTGTTCATCCTTCCCTCAATCCAGACCAGTCTCCCAGTCCATGCTGCTGAGAAGCATCCCCATACCATGATGCTCCTACCAGTATGTTTCACCGCAGGGATGGTATTAGCCAGGTGATGAGTGGTACCTTGTTTTCGTCAGACATATCACTTGGCATTCAAATACTTCAGGTGGCATATGTCCTCCTTTTACTCAGGATTGGCCCTCCGTCTCTCTACCATAAAGGCCTGATTGATGGAGAGCTGTAGAGATGGTTGACCTTATGGCAGGTTCTACCAGCTCTGTCAGAGTGAATGGCTTTAGCTATTATCTTTAGCTATGGTTTTTCCAACTAAAAGAATTATGCCGTAACACATCTCAGAGGTCTACAAAGAGTTCTTTGGACTTTATGGCTTTGTCTTTGTTCTGACATGCACTGTGAAGTGTGAGACCTTATATAGACCGGTGAGTGCCTTTCTAAATCGTGTCCAATCAATTGCATTTGCAACAGGTTCTACAAGTTCTACAGCATTCTCTAGGATGATGAAAGGACATAGGATGTGTCTGGGTCTAATTTGGAGTGACATGGCAGAGGGTCTGAATACTTATGCACATGCGTTTTTCATTGTCAATAAAATGGCACAGATGTCTAAAAATTTGTTTTCAGTTCAGTGGTTTTGTACTGTATGTAGGTTGATGTAAAAAAAACAAATGCATTATTGATTAGTGATAACACAACAAAATGTGGAGAAAGTGAATTCTTTCCGAAAGCACGTGTATGTTTCCAGTTGACTACGGATCTCCTAAAAAACCTTTGTGGTTCCCGTGGATTAATTTGTTGAGAAACAAATTCATTATTCAATTCAAAGTTCATTTCCAATAATTGCTCCGCCTATAACATCATATTTCATCACGTGCTCACTTGTAAGCATAGCTTGGTTATGCATGCCATGCCTAAACTGAAATGAAAATATGTGACACTTAAACTTTCATGTCTAGTTATTTCTCCTGTGTCAAGCAACTCATGGCATTCTAGTGGTTGTTGTATAAAGTTCCATTGATGTCAGAAAGGCTATGGCTTAAGTGCTGTGAAAGTACTGTATGACTTGTGAGAAGGAAGTGTTCACGTCAAATCACTTTCTTTTCCATCCTGTGTCCGTTAAGTTGACAAAACAATATTTTTTTCTTTCCTCTTGGTTGTCATGTCCATAACATCCCATGACAGCAAGAGTTTGGTACATTTGGGAGATTTAAACTTTCATGTCTCATAACCCCCCCCCCCCCCCCCCCCCTTGCTTGGCAACACGAGACCGATACAGTAGCTGGAACTCACTCTTGGTTGTTATCTAACATCTTCATTTCACACAGTGGGAATATTCATTGTCTTCCCAGTGCACTGTTGTTATCAAACAGCCAGAGTGCCTAGGTGGTAGAGTGCATCTGGTCACACATTCCCCTGTTTGCAGTGTTGTTGTTGTTTTGTTTCACGCATGGCCTGTTTCATATTTCCTCTTGCATTCTCTGCTGCCTGTTTCTCATTTCTCGAGGTCACCCCGAGTGTCGAGATAAAGAAGAAAAAACACATCTCCTCTCACCGATAGGACTCAATCTGTAAATGTGTGTGTTTTCTCTCCATTATTCATTCACGCTTGAGTTTCCACCCTCCTCCTGCGTGTCGCTCACCGACCAGCCACTGTGTTCCACCAGCAAACACCTGCAAATATCTCTCTCCCTACCCTTAATGTGGCAATTCTCCAAAGTCATTTTCAATTACGCTTCAATGAATTCTGTTATTAGTGAGGAGATTCTCCTGCAGCTAATGTGCCTTAGGTTGGTGTTTGTGTGTGTGTGTGTGTGTGAGTTTTTGTGTGAGTGCCTCGACGTTCAGTATATGTTCCAGCAGATAAACACTCTGACAGCTTGTACAATACTGGTCCCCTTCCCGAGATAAGCTATGCTGATGGCAGCGGAGATTATTAAAAGCTATATTTGCTGTCTTTGCCCTCGACACCTTCCACTACTGACACATTCTTCATTCTTTTTTCCCCTCTTCATTTCCCCCTCCCTTTCTTTCTTACTCTCTCTCTTCTTTTTTTTTTTTGTCTTTTGGCATGTGTGCGCTAGTAGGATGGATTTTCATAGTCATCATAAAACTTTCAGCTCAGCTACCAGCTCTGAACTCAAAATGACAGCAGTTTGCTGATGGGAGTCTCTTGATTTATGACAGAGAGATGATTGTTAATGGTGTATATTAAGGGTGTAGATTAGCCTGAGACAATGTGCTATCACAGTTCCCTTTACTGGGGGGCTTTATTATCGGTTTATTCTTTCTTTATAGGCCCCTGAATCTGCAGAGTATTTCATATCACTTTCTCAGCATTGACAGGACTTCTCTAATGTGAATATATTGTTGTTGTTGAATTTAAAGCTCTTTTTTAATCCAAGAATCTAGCAATTATGAAGAGTTATAGCAATTTTTGTTTTGAATCGTTCCAGTCGGCTTTCTCCCCTGCTTAACCATTCTGTTTTGCCCATTTAGTCAATTCCTACCTGTCTGTTATCTTAGCAACACTATTTATCAGTGACATGATGGTAGGTCATTGCCCAATTTCCACCTGTGGCCATTTGCCTTTGCCATACAAATCTTAGCCACTAAATTCTCATCTCACATTTTCTGAACCGTACAGAAGTCTCGGCATGCATCCAAGTAGTCGATTTGTCCTGCATAGATCTGGCGGTCAGATCCTGATTGCTTCTGTCATTCCCATGTGGTCTAGGTGGGAACAAAAAGGCCTAATAGTCAGTCAGAATAAAGCTGTAGAAATGTTTAACAGAACATTCAGACGTTTTCTTCAGACGATCTTAAGACTGGGAACCAGAGCTCGGCCTACTGTATGTCCTGAAGAAGTTTAAAAATATCAGTTAGAAGGAAGATCATATGTTTAAAGCCTGAAGGCTTGATCTTGCCTCAGGGTTCTTAGCAAAGGACTGTACTGTTTGCCTCATTTCTCTCTAAGGAAAGGACTTGCACTGTTGCAATGTCATTGGGAAGTTTTCCATTGTGTTAACCTTGCTTCTGACACCAACAACATGACCATGTCAAATTTATGACATGATTCTGTGGAAAGGGTAAAATATTTGGTTGCTGGTTGCCATTTTTGCCATTTTTTTGGTTTTCTCTGGCTTGTCTTTTTTGCGGTCTCTTTTAGCCATGCAAGCATGCAGTTCCTATTTCTTTAGTTGGTCCAAGGCCAGCCAAGTCAGCTAAGCAGAGAGACCTCCGCCCGTTCACTATCTGTGCAAGACAGATCAGCAAACTTTTGTTTCGCTGCTGGAACACTACAGGAATAGGACTTCTGAGTTGGTTGCACTCCTGTACGCTCCAAGCTTTATCCCTTTTGTTTTGTGTGGCACGAGGGACTAAGGTGATTTGGTTTTTTGGAGTTTTGCCCCCCTTTCACTTTGAAGTACAGGGCTCTTTGCTCTCTCCCTAGAGCATGGTCTCCACACAGTGCGTCTGTTCACCAACCACTGAATTGTTCTGCTTTACTAGCAGCCATCTGGCAAAACCTCACAGCAGTGCCCAATGCGATTTCCGGCCAATGTGTTTTTTTTTTTTTTTTTTTACTGTTCACTTGATCTTCATGGAGGAACATGCACATTTACCCCCCTGCTCTCTCTGTCTACCCCCTGCTCTCTCTCTCTCTCTCTCTCTCTCTCTCTCTCTCTCTCCTCAACTTGATGATTTGTCCTTACAGATGAAACATGGTCAGTGTTGGGGTTTTACATGTTACAGTCTGCAATATGAAGTATATGGTTTCAGTGTTTTTACAAGGAATCTTGAAATGTAGATTAAGCCTTCATTATTTATTAAGCCTTTACATTCCTGTATCTTACAGTGAGTATGCCAACACACCAACATTGCTCTGTGAGTACCTACTGTAAACAGTTATCTAGTATTCTCTAGGTGCATTGTATTCAGAAACAACAGTCTTGCATGAAATTCTCAAAGTTAAGTTCTTAGGCTCTTGCCTCAGACTGTTGACGATGAGAATGGTTGATTAAAAACCCTTTCCAGCACCCTATTTAACTACAAGAACATCATGACTTCTTTAATGCGGTTAAAGCATTTAATCATAATTTTTAAGTACTTCCTCAGGGTTTCTTCCTCGATGTTAGCAGTCAACAAGGGCACAGAGTATAACACCTGTACCCAGTCCCCTCTGCCATTAAAATAACTTCCAGACCACCGCTGTCTTCCATCAGCAAGACAAAACACAGCTATTTTCAGATGCCCGGGAAGTGTTGTAATTTTCTTAAACTGTTATTCTAACAAAATGGTATTACTTCTCTACTGCACCCTGAATCGAAAGTTTCAAATGGTTTAGCTTGGAACATCGCTTCCCTCTCTGTCTCAGTCACCCTCAACACATTCTGTCCAGACCCTAACCTAGACGTAAACGACAAACAACTGGCAAACAATGGCCTCGGCGGACGAGGGCAAATGAAGATTGCATTTGGGAAAGGAAGTATTTCGTCGAAAATCGAGAGAAGCCCGGATTTTCTGTCACAGCAGACATCTTGAAAAGCTGTGGTTGCTTGCTTATTACGTGTGCAGTCTCTCTTCTCAGCTGACATTCATGGCTAACTCAAGGTAGCACACACGTTGGGGTCCGGAGGACGCGTTGAAGGCATTTCGTATGATCGCCCCTTCTGTCTGTTTTAGACCCAGGCACACTAAAAGCCTTGGTACATGAGGCTGGAACTAAGCAGTGAACAGGAAAATAGATGCATATAATACCACACAGCAGTTGGCTATCTCTTCAATTTATACTTCACAAGCCACTCAGGAAGCACACTGTTTCGGGGTTGTAATGTCCCTGCCTGCTCAAACGCGGCCCTTGGGAGCTCCCTAGTGCTCGGAGGCCCATTCTACATAATAGAATTTCCTCCACCGATTCAGTCGTCACCTCGTTCAATTCCCTAACTCTCTTTTAATATCCTGTGGAAGCCGCGGAAGCCATCAGCACGCCCACATGCTGTGTCTGTCTCTCTGGTTATTCTACTTTGCAATCATTGCGACTGTCTCTTCCCAGCACTCAGCAATGAACTGAAATGAGAAAGATCTTATTGTAATTTCAACCGAAACTCCATTACTGGCGGAGCAGCACTAGTGGCTGCTCGGCTACGCCATCATGAGAAAGAGAGAAAAAAATACTAACCAAAAAAACTGAAGAGGTATGAAGTAAGAATCTGTTCCCATTCATCTTTCGCCGCTCTCACTGTGTATTGCACATTACTGCTGAGTCGGTGTTGGGTCGCTTTTCTTCCTGTTTTATTTTTTCGTCTTCACTCAATAATCCGGTAATCACAGACACAAGGTAGCTATTCTTAAAAAGTAGGCCTAAAGAGGGACCAAGGATGTCGACTGTAGTGGGCAAGCCGATGACTGATGATTCCCTGCTTAACTTTTGTGATGGATGATGGGTAAATGTTAGCAGTTTCATGGGATTATGTTAGCTAACAGCTCATTCCCACTGCTAAATTATTTAAGGCCCCTGGATTCAGGGCACATCCACATGTTTTTGCATTCGTCATATTTCATTTCAAAGTAGTAATCAGGGGAACCTATCAATTATTAACTGTGCTCGGCCTCCAGACATCTGTGGAGTGTTCGTTTTTTTTTCTGAGCACCCATCAATGCATGTTTAACCTCTTTCATTATGCTGTCACGGGGGTTACACCACAATGTTTTTACCCTGCTGCGCGTCATGGCTGGATATTTGGTTTGTACGTTTATAGGATCAAAGGTCCTCGAACTTTCTTGATCACTGTATTTATAACTGTAAGAAAGGTGAATACTTTACGATGTTCAATTACACGGCTATTTCACATGACAACAAAACCAGGAAAATACAATGGGGTGCTGGTTGGTAGCAGGGGTTGGTATGTCTGTCTGTCTAGCATATAAAACTGCCTGTCTGTCAGTATTTCTTCATGAAGTCTAAACACATTTGTTTCATTTACAGATCAACAGACTATGGATCAACTTACGAGAGGATGAATGACAAAGTGGGATCTAAGACAGTTCTGAGCTACCTGTATGTCTGTCCATCCAACAAGAGAAAGGTAAAACATAGTTTTTCAGTGAAATGTTCAATAGTATGTCATGCACTTGGGAAATATGTAGAATGTTTGCGTTATAATATCTGAAAATTGAAAAAGAAAGGTTTTGCAATATTTATTCACCAAAAGATATTCAGAGAGCTAGCAAACGGGCATCCTAAAATTTTGAATTTTATTGATAAATAGAAGTGATGTATTATAGCATCAAAAAAAGTCAAAGTCTTGGATTTAAGTATACCATGTACAGTATAGCTGAGACAAGGTTGCACTGGGGCAAATAAAAGCTTCTTGAACTAAAGTCAAAATGGGAAATTTATTAGCAGCCCCGAGTGCAACTTGGACTCACAAGTTAGTAATGGACCGTCTGTGAAGATTTGGTTTTTCTTGTAATTTCTACGCATAGAGATAAGGGTAGTGTTGATTTCAATAAAACACTCCCACATGTAAAATATATTCTACATATTTATCCTTCAACCTTTTCTTTTAGTTTTAACTGTTAAAACTTTTTTGTTTTTTTTGTTTTTTGCTGCTGATGGTATTCGTTCCTTCTGGTCAAATGCATTTTTTACTCAAAGTTAGCTAGAGATATTAGACTGGGGATCACTTTGAAGTACAGTGAAAGTCAGTTGCAAGCTACTGGTACTGTAGTTCACCGGTAGATGGTTGCCTATACGCAGTTTTCACGTATTCCACCTCAAACATTCATAAACGGTTTAGACATAGTAGCCTAGATAAGCAAAATCACAATATCTGGCAACTGATGTCCCCCGTTTGTCATTATGTGGGCACGTTTGATCAGCCTAATAATTATAATTGTGCCTTATGGATTTACAGACATACATTTACCAAAACTTTGGTGATGAAGTTGAGTTACCTAGGTTTATGAAGCAGCAGGAGTCTGCAAATACTGTATATCCAATACTGGCACATTGCTTTTCTGTTAGATGCAATGATTGTGCCTGAAGCAGTATTAAAGGGGAATTACAAAAAAAAGGTGTACTGATTACTTCCCATGAAAAAAAATTCCTTTGAAGCGATTGGACTCATTCAATTGTCTAAGTAGTATAGATAGAAAACATAGTGCCATACTTTCTCTTAGACACTAAGTACCTAAGGAAATGTTTCAGGCTAGAGAAAAAAAGATTGTGCCTAATTAAACGAAAAATGAGGAACATGTGAAATGTACAAAACAAAAAGCTCTCATTCCCGCAAAAGGTTAACATACAGAATTTTGAATTGTACCTTTTTAGGCTTTGAATAAATATTTTCTTTCAAGCTTTCAAATGCTTGTAATTTGTTGCATTTCTCAAGTTAAATGGACGTATTCAGCTTACAGTACACTGCCTTATCCTGACAGCTTGCCTGGACTTAGAAAGTCAATTTAAGATTGTTACTAAGCAACACTTATACTTAGTCATAGCCTCAGAAAGTTTTGCCAAGGCTCATGGCAAAATACTGAGACCAGAAAGATGTGTCAGAAAAGCTTAATGTATTCAAGCTATGAATACGATTTATAGGTACACTTGCACTTTCTTTGACCTAAGTCTCTTTTCACTTTGGGAACTACATCATGTATTCCATATTATAACACAGGGGGCCTCTGTCACTCTTTAACTTTATTAAGGGTCACGCTAAGGTCCTGTACTATCTAACTTTCTGTGGATAAACTTTTGTTTGTGTTGGTAATGTGAATGGAAAAGGGCTCCAGCTGGCTTTCTGGGCCTAATATCCCAAAGAGAGTCAAATCAGTCGTTAGATCGCTAGCACTGACCCTGAAAAGCCCTCCCGGGATGGAGAGTTTGTGGGATACTGAGCTGATGCACTTAACCCAGGACCGCCTGGGACTCGGTAAAACAGAGATATAGTATATATCTGGGACACAGTATACCCTGTTGACTCTTTTTCCATTGGCTGGCCAAACTTGGTAACGGCCCTTATACTCTAGTTGAAGGCATTTCCTAGGTACAGGGATAAAGGCTAACCAAGCCAAAGACACATGAAATGCGTGGACAGATAACAAATCTGCTGCAGGGAACTTATCCCTGCCATGTTTCCTAACACAGTGGTAGACTGTGCATGTGTCATTGATTAGTCACGTGAGAGCATTGAAGAGACTATGGAACCTTTGTGTTTTCTACAAATTGGTCTGAGATCTGCACTCTGTAGCCAAAAGTCTCCCCAAAATGTCATTACACAACTAGCAGCTGTGCACAAATGTACATGCTCTTGCTTAGCCTACAACCTCACTGGACAATACTCTGACCTGATCTCACCTCCCACTTAAAGGTGCGATCTGGTCACCTCTTTGAAATTGCCAAGCACCTCCAAAAACACACTGTTTTACAAGGGATCTCCCCTGATCTAAAAGTCACGTCCCCCTACATCCAACCTCAGACATATCTTGACCAATCACACTCTCAATCAAATTGAAATTCAGGTGTGCAGCTCTGTTATAACAGGCTAGAACTGGATGTCACTTTTATGTAATCTAAACCAATGATCTGTTTGCAATTATTTGTACATCATTTCACCTTACAATAATGTTTTAATTTAGAGGGCGGCTGAACCAATTCCAGTGTTTTTATAGCTTTTTTGCAGGGCAATAGTCATTTGTAGGGCAATAGTCCTGACATTTGTGGCATTGATCTAAAAAAGAAATCAATGGTTTTCAATAGTGATGTGGGACCTGAATTGACAATAAAACCACCTGACATGTTACCGACAGTTTAGAAAGGGCTGGCACTGTGCTTTACTTTGCTGTTTCATTAACTAATCCTAAGCCATTGCAGACATCCTCTTCGATTTTGAGTTGAAATTAAGCACAAAGTGACATCTTGTTCAAACATGAGCAATAGGCAGCCTAGCAGTTCATCAATCCGGAGGCAGTAGACAAGTTATTGTGGATTCAAATCCTAGAGTTGACGTACTTGTACATAGGTGTAGAACAGTCTAAGGACCAAGTGTTTGACATAAAATGTCAATTGTAAAACTCCAGGCAAGCAAAAATTCAACCAAAAAAAGTGTTGCGACCAAATGAGAAAGAAAGAGGTGCACCAGGTTATTCTGGGCACACCAGGTACAGTAGTTGTCAGTGAATACTGGTTTAATGTTTCTCAATGTCTCAGTTTACTGATGTATATCTTCAGATTTTATAACTTCATTTTTACAATGGAATCACTAAAGGTCTAAATAAATTGTCAGGCTATTTATTTTCTTGAATGTGTGTATAGAGCTGCTCCCATCCTAACATAAGTCTTTACTGAACCTACCAATCCAAGGCCATGATGTGCTTCCGTGTGTGGTGGTGAAGTAACCGTTAAATTAACATTAACATAGTTATATTAACATGCATGGCGAAGTGGAAAGAAATTCCAAAAGAGTGGCAGTGTCAGACAAAGTATCATTAGTAATCAGATGTATTAAATGAGAACACTACATGATATGTTCCTCTTCAAGTTAAGTGTAATACATTCTTGTTGATTCAAGGACAGAGCGATAATTGAACTAGGACATTTTGCAGATGGTCTTATCCTGAGTAACTTACTGTTAAGTTAACACATTAATCCAGTGATATGTAAAACAATAACATTATAGTGCAGTATACATGCCAACATTACAATCCAGCTGCTACACTGATTTTGTGAAAATTCTGCATATCATTTAACAAAACAAAATAAATAAACTAAAGCGCAGCTTAAGTAAATGTTTTTAAAGTTTGATAATTAACAGCCATAATTCATACCCTTAGAGACTGGAGAACATTAATTTTAAACTGTTTAGATGGTTGTTTTGTTTTTGGAAATAAACTCAACAAATGGAAATGTCATGCAGATTAGAATATTGAGAAAGATTCATCTACCAGCATTGAGGAATATACATTGGCCGTGACCAGCTTCATTATGAAATGTGTTCACAATGTTGTTTCCACAGTATAATTTCTGACTTACCCTAACCAGAAGCAAACCAAAAATCCTAGTTAAAGCCTGTACTATAACAATCATTTTCAGGAGAACGTGCACCAATGACTCCACGACACTGCTCTTGCAAAGCTAGCCAGTATGAGCTTCAAAGATCTGTCAGGGTTGCAGATTTTTTTTATAAAAGGCATGTTCAATTTGGACTCTCAACGGGGAACAGAATAAATCCATCAGCATTGTGCCAAACCATGCCTCCCTCCCAGACAATTCAACAATTCCCTTTGAGCTCTTATATTGATCCAACCAGGAAGGCTCATCCAACCAGGAAGGCTCATCCGGCTGTCTCTCACTATCCAAGGCTCGTGTGAGAGACACTTTCAATGAAGTGTATACTCACAAAGCCACCCGACATGACAGCCTCCACATCTGTCCTCTGAGAGTGCCAGCCAGCTGATGGGCATCGCTGACATCTTCACTGACACCTTCGACCAGTTCTTGCCCGGTCCACCTTGCTTAAGGGCGTCCACCATCATCCCAGTGGAAACAAAAGGTGAAGGGAACGCGCCCTAAGCTATGTCAAACTGAGATACAGTAGAGGGTCTCAGACATTCACCTCCTTGAGGACAGTAACATGTCTCCGGATCATCCACACCACCAGTTTGTCCTGAATTGGGTGGAACAGCTGCACGGGGACAAAATAACAGAACAGCAAGGCCCTACAGCAACATCAAGACAGTCCAGTCACTGGGGCCAGTCTCCCAACCACCCCGGGGCATCTATCCAAAGCACTGCCCGACAAACGCCTGGGGCATTTTAAAGGACACACACACACACACCCCGGACATGCACTTTTAATTTGCTTAACTCTTGACAGAAACTGTGTTTCTGCTGGACCATGAGATTCAATAAGGATAGAGGCAGTTTGTATTTGCAAGGAGTTAGGCTGTACTGACTGACAGCACTCAGGCACTGACCCACATTCTTCCAGACTAGTTTACACCATTCAGTAATGCTTGGTTACTATTTATTGAATAACTAAAAATCCTCACCACCCCACCAAAATATATGTAAACACTGCAAATCCTTAATTTGCCACTTTGTTTGCATCCTTCTTTATCGACAAAGTGGGCTTATTCGTGTCCTTATTGTAACAATTATACTTTTCATTTGGAACACCAGCTCATGTTGTCGTGAACTAGTCACGAGATCCAGCAGTGTCTGGTTGTCCTCATTAGAGCACCACTTTTTACACATCCTCCATTGACCTCTGACTCCTTGACCTGCAATTCCGCTCACCTACGATCTTATCTCATTATTTCGATTTTACCATGAACTGGATGGATGAGCCAAAGCCTGCTGTTGATAAGCTGGGATTTTTTTTTCCTCATTCCTCATTGTGTCTGAATGGCTAAGCTTAGCATCTGGTTACCTAACACATGCAGGGATTTTTTTTAACTGGATATCTCTATCTCTTCAGAGACAATGGGTAATCACCCTTTAATTGCTGTGACGAAATAATTGTTCATCTTATGCCTCCAGGTTTTTGTGGAAAATAAACAGTGTGAAAATCAATGGGTTTCCATAGGACATGATTCTGTTAATGCTGTGGACTACCTCCTCAACTATTGTCTAAAGGAAAAAAATCCCAAGGCTTGACCTTTCTAAGAGCAGATAATAGATTTGAATGATGGGTCTGACATTTAGCTTCAAGCTTTTTAAATGGAGACACCCATCAGCCTTATACCCAGGTCTTCCTCCATACAGCTTTTATTATTTCAATTCATAGGATACATATTATACATCATAGATGTGTATATTTTTAACTCCCTCTGCAACACCCTGCAAATCTGTTGTGGAATAAACACATGATAAAAACAAGTTCTACCCACTGAGATGGACGGAACAGAATCCTAGTAGAGAAAGACAATGACAATGATCCCAGTGAGAGAACAAAAAGAAAAAAATCTGTTTGAGTTTTCTCAAATAGCCTTGCCGTTGAAAGTAATTAATTCAAACCAGTCGGAACATTCTGGAACATTTAAACGTGAATGGTTATTTTTGATATCCCATTCATGGCAAGTGACCGTGTTTTCCCTGCTTACACAGAGCTCGCTCACAAGATAGGCCGCAATTGATCCTTACTTGACATGATTAATCTGTGGTGAGGCTTCCTCTCTTCCTCTCCATCCCGTTGTTGGCAGTCATCAGATGGCTCCGGTAAACAGTACGCTTCAGAAATTCAGAGAACATCACACTGACCATAGCGCTTCTCGCATGACGATTAGCTTGGTCACTCGACTCACACCCGACAACTGGCTGAACATCAGCAGATAACGTTAAGAGGTTATCCATCCCACCTGTATTGATCACAGCTTTGTTACCCACCTCACACCTCTTTGTTCCCGCGAAATGCATTGCAATTACCAAGTGGTTGTGGAGAGAAATCTTAATTAGCTGTTGATGCTATTGGTCTGTGTGATTTCTAAGGGAAAGTGTTTGGAGAAAAAGTCCTCACCATTTTGGGCAATTGCTCTACAGCAAATAAGTACCGTTGATGCACTCATCACATGAGTTGTGTTTATCACGTGACGCAAACATGCTACACTTTCTCTTGCAGAGACTTAATCACCCTCATATTTTTACCTCAGAATTATAATTATTTTCTGAGGAAAGTTATGCAGAATGATGCTGTTCCTTATTATGTAATCTCCCCTAATAGTTGTGTGGCAACAGGAACAGATGGGCATGCCCATACCCATATAGATCCTCATTAACAATATGTGAAGGAAATGATCAGAAACTTGTGAGAAGGCTTTTAGTGTAGTTATGTTACCTATCAAATTTACTTTCACGTTTTGTAAGAGAAAAACTCTTTGAAAGCCGTTTACTCGTGACTATGTCACATGGCAAATAATATACAGTGATGGAAATCATCGTTGTCAGTTAATGCTTTTCCCGGCTTCTCTCATTGTTTAGTCTTCTCAACATAAAGTTTATAAAATGAACCACAGTAAATTCAACAGTGCTAAAGGCTATGCACAGAGTACATATGCACACACAACTGCCTCAGCAACAACCCCTTAATACAAGAGACACTTCTTAATACAAAGCGTATCACAGGAAGTCCAAAAGAGTTCCTGTTCAAAAATGTCAACGTTTGCCTAAATTGACATTAGAGAAAAGAGAAACTTTTGAGTGTCCCCGTTCCGTAGAAGCAACACTTAACAAGTGGGACAATTCAAGGACTTCTACCATGTACTCCTCTTAATGGACACAGAGAAAGGTTCTGACAGAGGAATCCAAAATGCAAGGTGAAATGCAATTTCCTCCTTCTAATAAATGCTGTCGCTTAATACAATATTATGGAAAAGGATTAGACCTTAGAAACTATACATTATATGTGACAAGGCCCTAAGACACTGGGAGAAATAGACCCTCCGGGACATTAATGAATGGCAATATTGGAAGGCACGGACAACAACAAAATTGAAGGAATATAAAAAGAAGGGAAAAAACGAGTGTGGAGTCCGCAGTCTGTTTATTGGCTCTTAATGAAAAACAATTTATCTAAATCACCACCAGGGAGGATTCCTAGTTAAAGCTGGGGATAGAGGGGTGCTATTTTGTCAGTGACAAATGTGCTGCTGTTTTTTCCAATTCAAATCCTGTTGTAGGGAAAGAAAACACAGCCGTTTGGCTGTGGCACTAGCCATGCCAAGGCTTCCCCCTTCTCCTTTTCTTTCTGGGTTTAGTGGTTTGATCATTAAAGGCAGGCGTGAGTTGTGGTTCCTGGTTTAAAAGATGTAGATGTTTCACTGGGAACTGGCTGTGATTGGAACATAATGAACTGCAATAAAAATATCTGCCCACAAATCATCTTACATGAAACATAGACGCACCCAATAAGGTCAGATTTCATAATAAAATATATTATAGTGAACTATTTATATATCTGCATTATACTGACATCCAAATAATGGGCTTTCTCTTAATGCAGCGTTGTGCAACGCTGTGTTTTTATAGTTTTCTTAGCTACATGTGTACAGGAGGGAAGCAAGGGAGTATTCATCATAAATGATGTACATACACTTCACCCGGGATGAAGATCCTTACAACAAAGCCAATTGAAATACTGTTCATCTGACTCCATCAGAGAAATAATGTTGAGCAGGTACAAATTATATTGGTTGGATTAAAATCATCAGACCTGTTTGGATTATCACAACAGCACCTATATATAAGAGTAACACAGAAGATAGAATTCCAATAAAACCAGAGACAATAAACCAGCTGGCATACAATTGCATACAGTTAATTAGAGTCAGGTTGGGGCAAGGATGCCACTACATATTTTTTTTTAAAGGGATAGTTTGACATTTTTGCTACTATAGCCCTTTTTCTGCTTTGTCTGCTTTCAGGTACTAAAAGTGAGAATGACCGGTCGTTTATAGTAACATGTCATGATAGTTGTTCCCATAGACTTCTGTTAATTGTGCTAATTCTTGTTAGCAACTGCTTTTAAACTTCATGCAGGTATAAAACATGTTATCACTGAATAAATCTGACTATGATGAAGTAGTGTACATACAATTATTTTGATCAATCTCTTTAAAATGTAAATTTGTGTTGTTATTTGTTGGTTTTAAAGAGCTTTCTTTGTTATTGCTTTCTCAAGAGGCTTATTTTTATGAAATTTGCAGCAATACATTTACATTCTTTTCTTTTAAATCATGAATACAGGAAAGGAGTATTTCTAGCGTGAAATTAGTCCACTCTGGTTACATAAAGCAGTCCAGACTGTGAACATTCTTAATTGCATAAATATTTGTATTTATTTCTTATCAATTACCTACACACTGCTCAAAACCAATTTCCCTGGCTAGACATGTAGCTACGCATGGTGGAGGGGATTTTTATCGACACATGTTCTGCAAAACAGCTGTCTCATAATTGCAATAACACAATAGCACACCATGTATTCTAGATCAACTAGTCTAAAGTACGTATCGCCATATGTCGTCCCATTAATTATCATGGGAACTTTTTTGGTTCTACTTTCTCTCAGCACCTCTCAGCTGACGTTCTGCTCTATTGTGGGATTCTGAACAGCCTCTGTCTAATAAAAGATAATTACTTATTTTGGAGAGAAGTGACCGAGCGACAAAGTGCAATCCTGATTGATCACAGGAACGTCCACTGAGAGTCCCCCCTCTTTCTGTCGCTTTCTCTGCACAAAGTCATTTATTGACATTTATTTTGTTTCTTTGAATTTGTTTGGTTGTACTTAGTTTTTTTTCATTTCTATATTTATTCATTTCTAATCCATAATTAAAGCCATTTTCACTTGGTAATTTTGTGAAGAACTTAGTGATGCATTTTGTTTTTGTAAGAATAGTGCTACATACATGACGGATATTGCTCTCAGTGCTCCTAACCCCATTCATCCTCTTTCTACTCTCTATACTCCTCTCCCCTCTCTTTACTCCCTCATCCAGATAATGTTACTGACCGACCCTGAGTTTGAGAGAAGTGTGCTCATCAGCTCGGATGAAGGAGCCAACTATCAGAAGTACCGCCTCAGCTTCTACATACTCAGCCTGCTGTTTCATCCAACACAGGAGGATTGGGCCCTAGCCTACAGCCATGACCAGAAGGTTAGCTCCATGTCTCTTTTTTTTTTGTGGGGGGGGGTTCTCCACAGTTGTTTACAGTGTGCTTTGGATTTCAGACTGTCATGCACAGTTGCCTAAAGCTCAGACTTGTTCCTGTCTACTGTTTTTGCTATCCTCTCTTTCAGTTCCAATGGCATTGTATTTCCGCCTCTGTACGATGCATGATCTTTTCTTACGTTCACATTGTAATACTGAAAAATATTATGCAGGTTATTGTTATTTGTGACATTGTTTTGTCCCTTATTACTTTGTAACTACATAGTTCCTAAATGTACTATGAACATGTTTACCACAAACTAAAATCAGAGCAGTAATATCATGCATCATTGCATCATTATTTCTGGAGACTGGACGGTGTCTTTCACATTCACGTGCTGACAGTTATTCCAATGGTGTTAGTAAAATTGTTATACATTTTCTTTAACTACTATTTTGAAATTCCTCTTTGATTGATAGCTGTATAATTACAACAAGGGTTGAGATGGTAAATCACAGATAGTAATATGGGACTTAATGTCCAGGGATGCTTTTATCAATATTCTACCCAGTTTCCAGGTATCCAAATTAGCTGGACGCAATTAACACTTCTTAATATAATGAATTAACAACACAGTGACTACATTTGTAACTAAAATGAATCATCATAACAGCAATATCATCTTCATCCTCCTCATCATTGTCATCATCAGATACGTATGCACAGGTAAAGTCCTCAATTTGCAGATTACTTAATCTGCAAAAGCACACACGCAATTTTACATGAATGACTAGACCAGATATTCATATCTCATCTGTACCATTCAGTGTTCTGAAGTGTAATGCCTTGGAGAACTATAGCACGTATTCCCCCATCCGCATGGACGTCACATTCCATTAACCCCCTGTGAAGTAGACCTACCATCATAGTCAATGAGTCTGACCTGGCTACCAAAATGGCTATCGCGCAGGGGAGTCTGATGGAGGTTGGGGAGGAAGAAGTCTGACACCTTTCGTTTCTAACTGACCACAATATCAGTCATACCAATGCCTGCTGACATCTCCCACAGATGTTGCTCAAATACGAGTTCATAGTGGAAAGGTATATTTTGCAAAATAAATCAGATGCCATTTCAGATAGAGTTCCTATTTGCTAACCCTTCTGTTTGTGATGGGCCGTATCTGAGTATACAGGTTCCTAACAACCTTTTGTACTGCATTGCACCCTTTATAAAATGTTGATGTCTGTTTACTTTTCGTTTTGTGGACATAGGAAACTCAGACAATAGAAGTATGGTACACTGGGCTAATAAATGTCTCATAGATTCAATGTGGAATCAAATGGTTATTACTGTATGTAATCCATTATTTCGTGAGTCTATACAGTTGCAACTTTAAAACGTTTATGCGTAAAGTACACTTTGTCACTACCTGAGTAAATGGTTATAGTTCCAGTTCAAAACTTCAGGTAACCTATTGTCCCTGCGACACCTTGGAACAAGAATTGGAGATTAAAACAGGCATGGATGGTCCCACGATTAGTTTTTAGCTTGGTTCTGGTGGTGGCTATTTGGCAATGTGTTGAACATCAGTTGGATATCGGAAAATGGAACAGATCTAAAAGCTAACTTTTTGCATGTAAGCATAGACAAACTGTTGTTGAATTCAACCAATACTCTGCCAAATTCTGGAAAATTGACATAACAGCCACAGCCAGCAACAACATGTGGACCGCACTCAGTGTTCTTCAAAGAGACACTCAACACACTCCATGTTCTTCTTTGTCAGCTATGCCGACTGTGCTGTTGGCACTGAAACATGGATTAACATATGGGAGATCTACAGCAATGTGAGAAAATTCCTTCTTCACTCTGAAGAACATAGCTAGGCCTATTCAGTGAGCACAGACAATGAAAAGCCGCTTATCCAGCTGGCATTTGAGTGGGATGTGACAAGTACATTTCGACAGGAAAAAGGAGAATGAAATCCAAAACTTTTCATGAAGTTCAACGCATCATGATTCAGGAAGCGAGAACTAAATGGCAAACTAAAACCCTTTAGGTACCATTGTCTATCATTGAATTCATTGTGTTTCCTGCATGTAGCCTGCACCTACTGTTTTTGGCAGAATTGTCTATATAATTAGTTGTAATTTTTGCCTTGACATTTAAATGGGTTTGTAATGTCATTATTTGCTTTTACAGATCTGACTATCATGTGCATACACACATTTGCAGTATGCATTACTTAATGAGTATAGGGACATTGACCGTTATCGCCTGTTAGCCGTGAGGTTGGGAATCATTTACACCTAGGCGTTGTGTGACATGCTACTCCAAAACCCAATGTGAAAAACCACATAAGCTTCTGTTTCACCCCTTTCCAGCCTTCTATAGTGTGTGAGAAATCATCTGATTTCTATTGCAAAAGGGCATATCTCTCTTGTTACAAAAGAATGCTTCTTGATGCGCACGACTACTTTTTCTGATATCTTTGAGTAAATTTGAACAATAGGCCCTACCTACCTTGTTCAAGTCAATCAGTGCTACCACAAAATATGCGCTAGTTGTCACCTGTCCTCCCACCAAGGATTAAAACAGCCACCACAGGCATATTATCCTGGAGCCTGGGCCTGGACTAGACTGTCCTGAGGTCTTGACTGTCAAAGAAAATCACCTCTGGAATGTTTCCTAGTGACTTCCTTCATAACACAATGGAGTTGTCATCTTAAGGGCACCCTAAGGGCAGAATATCAAAATCCTGAGGTATTTGTAAGTCCAATTTTAAAGGGGAGCAACTGCAAACCTGATGAGATTCAGTGATTTGTTTCTACAGAGCCTTTCTTAAGGTATTTACATCCCTTCACTTTCTCCACGTTTTAACTCTACTTTACTCTACTCGACTTAACTTATAATTGATTCAATATAGTATGCATAAATGTATATATGCAGTATAGTTTGCCAGCCATTACCTAAAGCCATAGTAATGATTTCATGAGCCAATAACAGCTCTTGCAATAATAATTCATTAAAAAGTGGTTTATAAATACTTTATAAATTATCAAAATACAATAACGAAACACCTTATAAGAAATCTTATTAATCAGCAATACCAGTGTTTACTAATTAATAAAATACTTTTTATGAAACACTAACATTATATTTAGTAACCAAAATATAAGAGCAGAGCTAAACCGTCCGAAATGTAATTCGATGCTCAGAAAAGCACCGGTAGCACCAATATGTTGGGTGAACATTTTCCTTTTCCACTATTTTTTTCCACTCAAACCGATGGCAAAGGTTTGACTTAATATTGTTAGACATTGTGAATGACTGGCAATTCAGATCAAATCTGTTCAATTTTTTCACAATGAAGGCTCACTGTCTGGCTGTGCTAACGTTACTTCATCTACACTACCATTTTCTTTTAAGTGACTTTCAGTTGTTTAATACACTTCTACTTACAATATGTACATAATGGAAGCAAAACCACATATCCCCAAGTGACCACAGAAACTACAATGTATACTAAATACTTGAACTCAATGGTCCCACCAAGTTAATGATTTGATTAACATATCCTTTATATAATCCATTTCAGACCCAAGGCCTTATCTTTCAGGTCCAACGAGGTGTGTGAGCGAGATGCAATTTAATACTAGCCTTGTGGCGTTAGGAATAATCTCTTTTAAATTCATAAGAATGGACTATAACTCGTGTTGAGGGGACTGGTGCATTTTAAGTGGTCTGTCTTCTCTGCTCCCTTGAGATGTTTGCCGGTGGCTCCCAAACCCTGCTTACCCAATACATCTCAGACTATAAAAACATTCAAAACAATAATGTATTTGCTTTCTTGCTTTGAAGCAAGGGCTGGGAGTGTCTTACATGAATAACTGAACAGCACAAAACAACTCTCTGTCTGAAGTTGTCTAGCATAGCAGCTTGTCAAAAGGTTTCCAAGACAAGCAGCTCTAATACTCAAGTCAATTAGGAGACTTAACAATTGAAAAGACCCAGAAGAACAAACTAGAACAAGAAAAACAGAATTTGAGATCTACTGTATCTTGCACTGCTTCTACAGTCATGTGAAAAAGTAAGTACACACCCTGGAAATGTCTTTCTTCGTACATATTAGTACATAATGTAATCTTCACATCAACACAACTGACAGATAAATGTAATGTAAGCATACAAATAACACTGAAATATTATACATTGCATACATATATACATACATATATGCATAGATCCGCTTCATCCGGGGCCGGGTCGCGGGGACAGCAGTGATGCTCAGACTTCCCTCTCCCCAGACACTTCCTCCAGCTCTTCCGGGGGGACACCGAGGCGTTCCCAGGCCAGCCGGGAGACATAGTCCCTCCAGCGTGTCCTAGGTCTTCCCCGGGGTCTCCTCACGGTGGGACGGGACCGGAACACCTTCCCTCATTTCGGCCGCCTGTATCCAGGATCTTGTCCTTTCGGTCATGACCCAAAGCTCATGACCATAGGTGAGAGTAGGAACGTAGATTGACCGGTAAATCACCACAACAGACCGATAAATCAACCGCATTACTGCAGAAGCTGCACCGATCCGTCTGTCAATCTCCCGTTCCATCCTTCCCTCACTCGTGAACAAGACCCTTAGATATTTAAACTCCACGTGAGGCAGACACTCTCCTCCAACCTGAAGTGGGCAAGCCACCCTTTCCCGACTGAGGACCATGGCCTCGGATTTGGATATTCTCATCCCCACTGCTTCACACTCAGCTGCAATCCGTCCCAGTGCTTGCTGAAGGTCCTGGTTTGAAGGGGCCAACACGACAACATCATCCGCAAAGAGCAGAGACGGAATTGTGTGGTCCCCAAACCTGACACCCTCCGGCCCCTGGCTGTGCCTAGAAATTCTGTCCATAAAAATTATGAACAGAACTGGCGACAAAGGGCAGCCCTGCCGGAGTCCAACATGCACTGGGAACAAGTCTGACTTACTGCCGGCAATGCGGACCAAGTTCCTGCTTCGGTCATACAGGGACCTGACAGCCCTTAGCAAAGAACCCAAGACCCCATATTCACACCCTCCGGTCCCCCTTCTTAAAAAGAGGGACCACCACCCCGGTCTGTCAGCCCAGGTGATGGACGAGTCCACCTCTGAGCTCTCATCCTCTGTTTCCTCAATGGAAGACGTGACGGCGGGATTGAGGAGATCCTCGAAGTACTCCTTCCACCGCCTGACGACATCCCCAGTTGAGGTCAACAGCTGCCCACCTCTACTGTAAACAGCGTTGGTAGGGCACTGTTTCCCTCTCCTGAGGCGCCGGACGGTTTGCCAGAATCTCTTCGAGGCCAGCCAATAGTCCTTCTCCATGGCCTCACCGAACTCCTCCCAGGCCCGAGTTTTTGCCTCCACAACCACCCGGGCTGCAGTCCGCTTGGCCTGTCGGTACCCGTCAGCTGCCTCAGGAGTCCCACAAGCCAACCAGGCCTGATAGGACTCTTTCTTCAGCTTGACGGCTTCCCTTACTTCCGGTGTCCACCACCGGGTTCGGTGATTGCCGCCTCGACAGGCACCGGAGACCTTACGGCCACATCTCAGAGCGGCCGCTTCGACAATGGCAGTGGAGAACATGGTCCACTCGGACTCAATATCTCCATCCTCCCTCGGGATCCAGTCAAAGCTCTGCCGGAGGTGGGAGTTAAAGATCTCTCTGACAGGAGACTCGGCCAGACGTTCCCAGCAGACCCTTACAGTACACTTGTGTCTGCCGAGTCTGTCCAGCTTCCTCCCCAGCCATCGGATCCAACTCACCACCAGGTGGTGATCAGTTGACAGCTCCGCCCCTCTCTTCACCCGAGTGTCCAAGACATGTGGCCACAAGTCAGATGAAACGACAACAAAGACGATCATCGACCTACGACCAAAGGTGTCCTGGTGCACTGATGGACACCCTTATGCTTGAACATGGTGTTTGTTATGGACAAACTGTGACTTGCACAGAAGTCCAATAACTGAACACCACTCAGGTTCAGATCAGGGGGGCTGTTCCTCCCAATCACGCCCCTCCAGGTGTCACTGTCGTTGCCCACGTGGGCGTTGAAGTCCCCCAGTAGAACAATAGAGTCCCCAGTCGGAGCACTTTCCAGCACCCCTCCCATAGACTCCAAGAAGGTTGGGTACTCTGCACTGCCGTTCGGCCCGTAGGCACAAACAACAGTGAGAGACCTATCCCCGACCCGTAGGCACAGGGAAACGACCCTCTCGTTCACCGGGGGGAGCTGGGGAACTATAAGCAAACCCACACCAGCCCGCCGCCTCTCACCATGGGCAACTCCAGAGTGGTGAAGAGTCCATCCTCTCTCAAGGAATGTGGTTCCAGAGCCCAAGCCGTGCGTAGAGGTGATCCCGACTATCTCTAGTCGGAACCTCTCAACCTCACGCACGATCTCAGGCTCCTTCTCCGCCAGCGAGGTGACGTTCCACCTCCCTAGAGCTAGTTTCTGTGTCCAGTGATTGGATTGTCGAGGCCCCCGCCTTCGACTGCTGCCCGATCCTCTCCGCACCGGCCCCTTATGGTCCCTCCTGTAGGTGGTGAGCCCACAGGAAGGCGGCCCCACGTCGCTTGTTCGGGCTGAGCCTGACCAGGCCCCATGGGGAAAGGCCCTGGCCACCAGGCGCTCGCATACGAGCCCCAACCCTGGGCCTGGCTCCAGGGTGGGGCCCCGGCTGCGCCAAACCGGGCGACGTCACGGTGCTCGAAATGTAATTCATCATTAAAGGGTTTTGAACCGCTCTTAGTCTGACCCGTCGCCTAGGACCTGTTTGCCTTGGGAGACCCTACCAGGGGCATATAGCCCCAGACAACATAGCTCCTAGGGTCACTCGGGTACTCAAACCCCTCCACCACGATAAGGTGGCAGTTCATGGAAGGGTTTATATACATTGCAATCATTTATTTATCAGAAATGTAAAAAATTTAATAATGTGTAGACACAAATACACCTCTGCTGTAGCATCAATAGCTGTTATTGGTGTCATTAGCTGAAATAACTTCATGTAGCTGCTTCTTGTTACTGTGTATCGTTCTTTTACATCAACTGGGAGGAAATTTTCCCTCTTTTCTTTACAGTACTGTTTCAATTATGTCATGTTCAAGGGCTTTCTTGCATGCAAGTCTCCTCACAGAATTCATTAAGATCTGGGCTTTTGATCCTCCAATTCTTCTCTTATGTTGTACCTTTGCTAGTGTGTTTTGGGTCATTGTCCACTTGCAAGATCCATGTCCGTTCAGCTTCATATGGCCTCACTTTCTCATCAATAATATGCTGGTACAATATCAAATTCACGGTTGACTCTGCCACTGAGTGATGGCAAACCCTAATGCCACTGCCCCCATGCTTTACGGTTGGTATGAAGTTCTTCTGTTCAAAGAGAGTGTTCGTTTTTGCCAAACTTACCATCTGGCATCTGTCCAGAGCATCCCCAAGATAAGCCCAGCACCCCCATTAGCAACCCCAAGAATGATTAGAGAACCTGTCGACATGCACCACTTGAGCTTAAGGCCATCTTTCGACCGACTGCTTTTGAAGGAGACAGGTGGCTGGAGCCAATTCTTTAATGAAACACATGTCACTGGAGTTCAAACAGCAGTGCTTGAGTGTATGGCACTCCCGGTGACATGCACCCCCTGTCCTGACCTGTCTTCCCCCAGTAAAAAAGATTATAACTTGTATTATTCAGACAAGTTAAAAGAAGGATATTAAATGGGTAACCACGCCTGGAACATGATCATGAAACTATTCACAATTAATACCCTTTTTCACCATGATTTATCTTCTAAGCAGTCCGTCTGTGAAATATAAAAAAGAGGTTTCGTAATATGTTATGTATGTTATGTTACATTGTGCTGAATGGACACAGGGAATAACACAATATTTACATGCACTGCAGATCGCCAAAGCAGCCATTAGATGTATGGGCATATTGTACAGGTCCAGAAAAAATTAAGAGACTACTGCACCTTTTTCTTTCCTTTTCAAAAAAGTCAAAAAGAGAGGTTTTGAGTGAGGAACAGAAGGGTTAAAAGTAAGAGACCACTGCAAATTGAATGCTTCTGTTCCTCACTAAAACGTTCCTTTTCAACTATTTTGAAAAGGAAATGAAAATAAATTTTTTCTGGAGCTGTCTAGAACTAGTGCTGTCAAACAATCTCAATTAATTGCATTATCTTTTGTAGTTATTTGTGAAGACTCTATGAAGGACCTAAATATTAAATAAGTGAAGGAGCTGACTATTTCCAAGTCAGTCCATAAGACCCGGGTGTCACAGCCTTTAAATATCAGCCACCCAACACACCACGCTAACTCCCCAGCATCTATTTGTAGCCAATGCAGATTTAAATAAAAGGTTGCTGGTCTCTAATCACATAGTTCAATAGCCTTACTGAAGGACCATTAGTTACATCCAAGTACTTGTGTCTTTATTAAATTCAACCAAATGCATATAATATTCTACTTGAATAATAGGCAAAGCCATTTTAGGCTACATGAATAGGCAAAAGTAGTCCAGGTGGTTAGAGAAGTTTATCTACAAACTTTAATCAGAGTAGATCTGTAATTAATGCTGAGCATGGAACTTGTTTGTTATTTACACTTTCAGAATGTGTTATGGTGGAAACGTGACTGGTGATGACAAAAGTGCTTAACTTAGGCTAGCATGAACATTAATCGAAATGATTTATCGCTACAAGCATAGTTTCAGCAGGTAGATTCACGCACAGCGTCTGGAAACTAGTTGAAGAAGGTCAGAGTAAGGGGAGGTTCAACTGTTCATAGTCAAGAACCGACTATTAACGTTACATCCTGATGTTGATTTTTTTATTAGTTACGTTTTCTAACAACTTTGGTACAAATGAACCCAGCTGGCTGGACTGTCTGGAGAAAGCATTACAGCGAGGGTTTTGTGGACGACTTCAGTCTCTATAGATATCTTCAACATATTTCATGTTGCTTGTTAATTATAACTACAAATGCTGAAAAATATCACAACTTATCAATATTAGCATACATTCAATTTTTGAAGTATAACATGGACATTTGTGGTTTTGGGTGGATTAAGCATAAAAAAAATCAAATGAATATATCTACATTACGCATATTGTCACATACATAATAGCACGTCGTTCCAAAATCTCCCATAGGTGTTTGATTGGGTTGAGATCTGAGTGTGAAGGCCATAGCATACGATTCATATTATTTTCTTACTCATCAAACCATTCAGTGGCCCCTGTGAATGGGGGCATTGTCATCCTGGAAGAGACCAAATTAGGAACCATCTGTCAACGTCATTTAAATCTTTTCCTCTTGCCGCCTTGATGACAAAATTGCGGTCAACTAGGCCGGATCAGCATTTTTACATAAGCCCCAAGCATGATGGGATGTCAATTGTGTCAATATTTATAAAAAAGAACTGTATTATACAATCACATTTTTCAATTGCACAAAAGAAATCTACACCAATCCAAAACACATTTTCTTCTCTTTCTTGTGATGTAAGAGTTGAGATTGTGTGTTAAATCTCAAATCTCTTAAATCGAGGCGTCATGTTTTTATGGATACAATGAAAAAATTTTATTCGTGAGATATTGAGACGTTTGGAATACAAAACATTGGCCTTTCAAGTAAAGCTGTTTGCTGGTTGAAAGATTATCTTAGTGATAGATCACAATATGTTCAGCAATGGCATGATTTTGGACAATATTTCTGTAAACACTGGAATGCCAGTGCGATCCATAATCCACATTATTCTTCAATCTTTATGGACTTGTGGAAATTAACTTTATAATCATGAACATTACTGTCATCTGAAAACTGTGGTTTATACTACACTGCCACAAACACAAGAATCTGAATACAGGTTTGTCCTTAATTGTCATTACTGTTTATTTTCTGACCTCATTCAACAGCCTGTTAGTACCTTAATAATGGGAGCTGAGACATAAAGTTAGGAACATTGGAAAGCAAAAAAAAAAAAAAGATTAGTGGGCAAGATAGAAAGTAGAGTAGTCAATTTTCCTTATTTGTTGCGTTCTGTATTTTGCCACCTTCCTTCAGTGGTGATTTTAGCATATTCTAAATGGCACACCACAGGCCTAGCAATTCGCAAACCAAGCCTATAATACGACATAATAACGTCTTTATTATTCAGACCTGAAGCTCATAACTAGAAAGTACATCTTCCAACTTTAATCAAGCAGTTAATTTTGAATATGTGATAAAGCTGACTTGGCTAATAGAGTATTGTGTACAGTTTTCTTTGTCTATAACAAAGATTTACCATCTGGTAGAGCGATAGGATGGTAGCTCTCCAGGAGCAGGATAAAGTAGCCCTGGTCTATAACATTAGTGCAGCGGCCAGAGAGTATAAATGAGAATTAGAAAATGCCCACTGACATTTCCTGCACACCTCCAGGAACTCAATGTCCTTTTCCTGCCTCATAAAAAAACGTCCTCACCATACCTCTCCATTTTTTTTGTGGAAAAGCATAATTTAACAAACACCAAATGCCAAGTGGGTGACCAGTGTTCGATCCTCGCCACGGACTGAACAAAGTGTGCATTAACATTTGTTCAGGATGGCCACAAACTTTGCTGGCTACAAGCTTCAAGCTACGTTATAGTGAGCTTAAAATAAAACTTTTTAGTTATATTGCGACTATTCATGGTGGATTGTTAAAGTACGCATCCATGCCTGCTTTTTGGGGAAATATAGACCACAACCCATGCGCAGCAAAACAGGAAGGGTTTCCACAATTCCCGTGTTTTCACTTCACGAAAAAGTCAGTTGTCATCACCTATATTGATAGTTATTGTATTTTATTTTATTTTCAATGCCATGAAATAGCTTTACCTCTGTTAAGTTAATCTTCAGTCTTGCTAGCAATTCCTCAATTCTTATGACTATTCCAAATAGTAAGTAGATACTAGTAGGCCCGTTACTGGCTAATAAAACCATACAGTTCATGGATGCTATTTGTGGTGGAAGTAAACTTAATTAGATACGTTAGTATGTTTAACACAATACTTCATGGTGTCTAGCTACAGTAAATATTCAACCTTGCCGTGATGTTAATGCGTGACAAATCTAATGTCGAGACGCAATTTTCGAATGAGTTAGTATGTCCCAATCGGTCTCAATACTGGCATACTAGCTTACTATATACAAAACAGTATGTACTTCACCATCATCTGCGAAGTACATACTTGTAATATGTAGTATGTGATTTGGCATTCAGCCTATGCTTTTGATTTCCTCGTAGTTCACATAGCGTAGTGGTTAGCTATTCAACTAATAAATGTTCTGTTGCCCACATTGTTTTCATTATAGGTATTGTTTAGCTATTACTGTTGCTATCCATCTAGAGTAATCTTTGTACAAGAGTACACTTTAGTTCCATTAATACATGTTTTGTTAGCCACGTTATTTCAGCGGAAATGTAATAGCTGAGGTAAAAGTTGCATTTCCGCTGTTTAAATTGCAAAATGGTTAAAGACACATTCTGCCACATAGAAAATCACAAATTGAAACCAGCAAGGACAACAACATGTATCCCTTCATATCGTGGGCCGGCTGAACTAGGCTTACTTCGTTACTTTTCCATATATAGTTTTCCATACAGAAATGGAGAGTAAGCATTCATGTAAATCATATTTACTCAGTACTTGTCTGTGAATCCTGCCTGACAGCAGGTTATTACACATCCGAACATGTGCTGTTCAGAAATTCAGAAATCTCTTCTTGCTACCACCATCCCCGTCTCCATCCAAAACACCAGAAAACCAAAATGACTGCAGTGCCTCTCCTCTGACCCTCTTCTCTTACTGCTACTGGCTGTGAGTGCGCAAATCCATCAGGAAAGCTAGTGTTTGAAGGCCTCCACTCAAACCCCTTTCTAACTTCATTTCTGCCGAAACATCAAAGGACAAACTTTAAAAAGTATGGATGTTATTAAGTTTTGGATCAAATGCCTGCACGCGACATCAGCACTCCAGATTAGAGGGGCCTCATATGTGTTTTATACAGTAGCCTAACATAGCAGTTATTGTACCTGGTGCCTTGATCAAGAGCATAATGTTAGGAGAAACTATCAGGTCTGAAACCAACAACATTTGAATTAGATTTAGATGGACTGCAAGTAGATGCTGCTAGTTATTGTGGTCATTTGAGGGGAGAAATTAACCATGACACAACCTGATCTAACAAAGCGACTTGGAAAAAGTCCTTCACCCTTCTTAATTTAAAATCAAGCACTGTCTATTTTACAGTAACACGCTGAACATCCAACACATTCTAAAATTGCGATAAATTGCAATTAATTACCAAGGTATATGCAGGTAATCATGAATCATTATGTTAATCGACTGATAGCACTATTACACGGTTTTGTATTCGCTTTTTGAAAGCAAACAATTAACACATAATAAATATATATGAATATCTTATTGTCCCAGAGTTGCACCCGTGCATGGATGACTCGGCTACAACAATGACAGGTTCCCGCCCCCCGCCTACTACATCAGCGTTGCACCAACGTCCCAATGGCAAGTCCTGGAACCTCCCAGGGGCAGTCAGCAGGGCCAGTCCGCCTCCTGCACAGCTGCATCCCTTCAGAACCTCATCCGGGTGGAGGTGCGTAGACCTGGATGAGAAGCCTCTGAAGAAGATGCATTGGGAGGAGTACAAGGAGCTGGAGTGGAGGAGGTAGTGGCAACAGAGGGCAGAAAGTGGGTGAGCCCAAGCCGTGCTGCCCTCACCGATGCTTGGCCCTTGGCGAAATGGGAGCCCAGGCAGGAGACAGGCAGTTCGCCGGAGAATGATGGAGAGGCCGCCGAGACCTCGACCGCCCGCGCCCATTCCTCCCAAACCGGCACTAGGAGGACACCCCAGAGACGCCGCCGCCTCCCCATCACGGCGGTTTGATTTCTGTCGTTTATTAGTCCCTCACCACCTCCCCTAAGAATTCTATTTCCTTTAATAAAATGCCCACCAGGACACTAAAATCATGTTTTGTGTCTGCTCGCTGTGTCCTACAATGTTTCAGTATAGAAAATACAAAATGTAAAATACCAGATGTAATTGATCATTTGACTGGGAATGCAGAATTGCATTGTACAATTGTATACTTACTATACACACACAGTTGTATGTGGACACACAGGATCTGCTCTTTACTGCCTTACCTCTGGTCACAAAGTCGGGCTTACTCAGTTTCACACACAGAATGGAAATACGTACTGTTAAAATAGCAGTGCCAGTAATGTAATTTTGGTTGCTCAAAAAAGTCTGTATTTTTCCATAGATGTGTCTTATATAATGCAGAAAAGCACAATGCACATATATTTTCCAGTGCACATTCTGACCCGCTGCAGAATCAATGTTGGTTTGCTGTTACTCCCAGCAATGTGTAGGTGTCTGGCAAAAACCTATGGAGGAAATGTAGGGACTTTATTAAATAAATATATACACCATGATATAATTAAATAAAAAGGGAAATGTATCAAATGATAAACTAAAGAAGGCATAGAAAACATAACATATTTAATGGTGTATTTCTACATTTAATTATTTATTTCACAATTTCATATTTCACAATGTATTTATTTCATGGTTGCAGTCACATGTGCATTGACATTGTGATATATACCATAATTGAATCCATCATTGAACCTGTCACTTTCACCCGTCATAGTGGGAAGGGCGGGCTCTACTGAAGACTGTTTTTGATTGGTGCATGGACTTCATTCTGTGGCGCTTAGGCATTTACATGGCTGCACCGGATGACTTGGTAAGGAAAATGCTTCTTTAAACTGCCAAAGATATTACAATCTTTGGAGATTAAATCAAAGAAATTGCAGAAGAGGCTGCAATGCTGGAGTCCCTGTCAGACCAGGACAAAGATTAAATTGTATTAGCAAACATTGAAGAACTTCGACAAGGGAGCATGTCACACATGCAGAGCTCCAATTGCAATGGACGTTGAATTGATGCAACCGGAATGTTGAATAACAGGCATCCAGATTGTAATATCTTCAGTAGTTTCAATTTCATCTGCAGTGGAAAGCATTTTCCTCACCAAGTCATACAGTGCATCCATGTTGATGCCTAAGCGCCACAGTGTTGCCAGATGTTGCAGAAGAAACAAAAAACCTGGATCAAAGAATCCCCAAAAAAGCAACTTTGTGCAGCAGAGCATGCCACAAAGCCTTTTTTTGGACATACTTAAGTAGGTGTGCTGGCTATTCTAATGGTGGCAAATACCTGTTGTTGAAGTTAGGTTCAAATTATTCAAATTCAGAGAACATACAAAAACATTGTTCTCTTAAAGGTGGAATTACATTATAAACCAACCTCTCTTTCACCAGTTTACTACATAAGTACTATAATTATACTATATTATTTTCATAACGGAAATGTATTTGCCGTCATTTGCAGACAAAAGTGAATTGATTGAACACACTTTGGGGGAGAGTACACTAAAACTAATTTGGGGAGAGTACACAATCACTGGTAGTAGCCAGAAATATGTACATTAGGGAACCGGGCTGGACTGTAGATTCGGACTTTACAGCTTTTAATTAAACAAGTTTCAGTTTTAGGGTGCCTCATGGTCAAAACAATACACAATCCCTAAAAAAAGCAACCCATAACTATTTTCATGCAACTTTCTGAAAAAATAAGCCCAAAGTCCCTTCAAGCGGACATGGCAACCCTGGTAATGAAGTCAAATGCACCAATCAAAAAACAGTTTTCGGTAGAGCCCGCCCTTCCAACTTTGATGGGTGAAAGTGACAGATTCAAAAATGTCAGATATCACGATGACTACAACCAGGAAATAAATACATTGTGAATAATGAAATAGTTAAAATAAATTGTTAATTGCAGAAACACCACCATATATTTTATTAATACATTTATAATTTAATTGATATATTTCCCTTTTTATATAATTATTTCATGGTTATTTCCTGATTAATAATTATTTAAATTATTTTCTAAATCTATTTATTTAATGAAGTCCCTGAACTTCCACCATAAAAACCTTCTCAAACCGACTAATTCATACTTTTAAATGGGGTGCCTACAGAAAGATAATGTTATCTACACCACAAGGACATGTTACTCCCACATTGACCTCATATCTCATCCAATTGTATAATTGTAAAATAAAGTTTTGTTTTATTACTTTTAAGACCATCAGTCTTGATTGAGTGAGGTGTTTTGTCTCGTAATAGTGTGGTCCCTTCCTATATTTTTTTAATTAAATGCTTATTTTCACAATAGAAGTCCTTGAGAAATTAATGACAAATTATTAAAATGATAAATTGTTATTCATTAAATATATTGTAGTTAATGGAGAGTAATTACATAATTTTTCTCACTTAAACACACTATGCTTGGATTATATAGGCACAACAGCACAAAATAAATGGTTTTTTACTACCAATTTCCCTAAATAACATAGAAGTCCTACTCTCAAATCGGTACTGTAAGTTGACATGCTCACACATACGCATTCACACGCACAAACACAAGTAGCTTAATGCATTGTAAATTATTGGTCTTCCATTATCTGACTGGAGGGCCAGAGCCACTTACAATATTTCTGAGAGTAAGACACATAGATATATAAAGCATTTGGGCAATGTGGTTTCTGCATTATGATTTACGTGACGCTTCAACTTCCGATGTCGTATTAGTTCTTCGTTAAAATGACATTGGGTATGAATAATACATTTCTAAAGTATTTAAAACTCAATGTCAATATGTAGGGTAGAATATCAGTATATGTTAGTAAAACATGTTATAATGCAGTAAATGGGTCAATGGAACCCAGATAGGGGCATCCAGATGACATTGGCCCAGGCGTTGGATACAACAAAATGACAAATCTGTCATGAATAATTTTTGTAACAGGCCCACAATATGATTTTAAAGTCTGATTTGGAAATACTTTTACTTCGTAATGTTTAGATGGTGTCCTTTTCAGGTTTTGAAGACCTAATTTACATTAACATCATTTAGCAGACACAATTAACATCATTTAGCAGAACAGTAGAGAGTGATTTCATTTCTATGCATTTTTTAAAAAATACTGTGAAATATTCTGATAAACAATGGTCTTAATGTAATGTTACAATAGGGAGATGCATCACGATATGTTCCAATGTCTTTAGTAGTGGAACCTTGCAAGGGTAGGGGCAAGTCTGGAACTGTAAATGTTTCCAGTCAGGATCGATAATCACTATGAACCGTTGTTAACAACTCACAGTTCCTCTTCTTGAAAAGTGGTGAGATGAACCAATCAATCAAATGTATTTATAAAGCCCTATTTGAGTCAGCAGTGCTTTTGCAAAACAGCAGGCCTTAAACCCCAAGGAGCAAACAACAGTAGTGTTGAATTTCAGTGGTTAGGAAAAACTGCCTATGAAGGATGACATTTAGGAAGAAACCTAGAGAGGACCCAAGCTCAGAGGGGTGACCAGTCCTCTCCTGGCTGTGCCGGGTGAACATATTAAGAGTACAAATTGTAATAATTAATAAATGCCAGAGTCCAGAGTCCAGAGTCTATTTAAACTTAGTCCAGGTCAGAAGCATGACCAGATGGACAATGACAGGGACAACATGGGGGAGGAGGAGGTGTCAGCACAGTGGCAGCTGAAATCGTCAGGTATCGTCTTGATCTGCAACACAACCAGGAGGATTTTGAACAGGGACAGCAACAGGTCTTTCAACACAGGTACTCCTCAGGTGTGGGCCAGGACTTCATGTCCGACTAAGTTTAGAACAGCATGAGACAGGGAAAATTTAGAAAATGCATTCCTTATACATACAAGGATTTATATTGGAGAAGGAGAACTGACCCTACTCCCCGAGAACAATAATATAGCAGCGTAAGACCTTGTGACTGAGACAGGGGGGTCTGGCAACACTGTGGCCCTATCTGGGGGAGGCCCTGGAATGGCATTGGAGGGAGGGCATCCCAGTCGCGATGAGAGCCCACCTGGCAAGACAGCAAGGGTGGACAGTAACAAGATTTCTGGTCACCTTCACGCCCCCGGGCCAGACTACACCTAATCATAGAGCATGCCGTAGAGATGAGTCTTTAGTAGACACTTGAAAGTTTGCACTGAGTTTCCATTTCTAACCTTATTTGGCAAATCATTCCACAGAAGTGGAGCTCTATGAAAGAAGGCCCTGCCTCCGGCTGTTTGTTTAGAAATTCTAGGTACAATTAGAAGGCCTGCATCTTGCAATCTAAGGTTACGTGTAGGTATGTATGGCTGGATCATTTCAGCAAGGTAAGTAGGAGCAAGTCCATGTATTGATTTATAGGTTAAGAGTAAAACCTTAAAATCAGCCCTAACCCTAACAGGCAGCCGGTGTAAAGAGGCTAGTACTGGAGTAAGGTGTTCAAATGTTTTTGTTAGGATTCTAGCAGCCATGTGCAGCACAAATTTTAAGTTGATTTGTTGATTTGTCAGGGTAACCGGAATGAAGAGCACTGCAGTAATCTAATCTAGAAGTAACAAAAGCATGGATTCGGTTTTCTGCATCAGTTTTTGATAGAAAGTTTCTGATATTTGCAATGTTTCGAAGATGAAAAGCAAGTCTTGAGACACATTTTATATGTTCATCAAAAGAGAGGTCAGGGTCAAGGGTAACGCAGAGGTTTCTTACAGTTTTTTGAGATACGACAATGCAGCCGTAGAGGTTCACAGTGAGATCTGCCAACAAAGCTCTGTTTCTTGGGTCATAAAATTAGCATTTCTGTTTTTCTTGAGTTTAAAACCAAGAAGTTCTCTGTCATCCACTTCCTAATATCTGAATCGCATGCTTCCAAAGTAACTTATTTTGGGGCTTCTCCATCCTTCATTTAAATGTTTTAGCTGTGTATCATCAGCATAACAGTGAAAATTGACATTGTGATTCCGTATTACATCACCCAGAGGCAGCATGTATAGTGAGAACAATAATGCCCCCAGAACCGAGCCTTGGGGAACACCAAAACATAAATTTGATTCGTCAAAGGATATGCCATCCACACATATGAACTGACATCTTTCAGATAAATAAGATTTAAACCAGGCAAGAACATGTCCATGTAGCCCAATATGGGTTTCCAGTCTCTCTAAGAGAAGGGAGTGATCAGTAGTATCAAAAGCAGCACTAAGATCAAGAAGCAACAGTACGGATGCAGAACCTATGTCTGAGGCCATTAGAAGGTAATTTGTTACCTTCACAAGTGCAGTCTCAGTACTATGATGGGGTCTGAAACAAGACTGGAGCATTTCGTAAATGTTATTTGTCTTCAGGAAGGCATTCAGTTGTTGGGAAACACATTTTTCCCAAGATTTTTGAAAGAAACAGGAGGTTCGATATTGGCCTATAATTCGTTAATATGTCAGGATCCAGATTTTTTTAGAAGAGGCTTAATTTCTGCTATTTTAGTGAGTTTGGTACACATCCGGAGGAAAGGGATCAATTTATTATGTTCAACATTGGCTGACCTAGCACAGTACGTCTTTTGAAACTCATTGGTTGCGGAGCAAGTGGATTTCTTGTTTTAACAGTAAATGTAATAAGACAGTGATCCGATATTCCAGTATTTTGGGGGGAAATTATTAGATCTACATATCTATTTCTCGTGATAGGACTAAATCAAAGGTATGATTGTGGCAGTGTGTTGGACCTGAGAAATGTTGGATAAAACCCATTGAATCAATTATGGCTTCAAAGGCTTTTTGAAGAGGGTCATTGGACTTTTCCTTATGAATATTGAAATCTCAAAACATTTGCATCTGCCATGACTACAAGGTTAGACAAGAATTCTGCAAACTCATTGAGGAACATTGTGTACGGCCCGGGGGGCCTATAAATAGTAGCTATGTAAAACAATTTATCTGCCTGGTTAACTTTCATGAGTATAACCTCAAAATAATTAAAACCAGTGATGTGTTTGAGAGTAAATTTATATTTACTGTCATAAATATTAGCAACACCCCCTCCTTTTCGGGGTTTGCATGGGGGATATGATCACTAGTATAGCCAAGAGGAGAGGCCTCATTTAGGGCAGTGAATTCATCAGGCTTTAGCCACGTTTCACACAAGCCAATAACATCTAGTTTATGATCAGAGATTAATTAATTTACTGCAAACTGCCTTTGGAGCAATGGATCTAACATTTAGGAGTCCCATTTTGAGATGCAAGGTAATACAGTCATTTGTATTTGTGAGGAAGGCTTTATCTTAATAAGGTTGCTATTGTTAGCACTACCTTGTTTAACTTTTCTCAGCCTGGAACAAGTCACAGTGGCAATAGTTAAAACTGTACTAACTACTCTGGCTATGCTATCAACAGACTCCACTATGCTAGCAGGCTGGCTAACAGCCTGTGGCCTTACCTATACCTATCTCATGGTGAGGCTTTTGGGGTGAACAGAGTATGAAACAAGGAACAGACAGTACCAACAGACGGCCAGGTTTGAGTTCATACAGCTTTATTCTTGTTCTTTAACATTGATTAATCTCAAGCTCCTACGATCACTGATTTGAAATGTTCCTGAAAACTGCAAGAGTATCTAAATGGAATCAATGCAATGTTTTAATTGAAATAATTGCGGGAGGTTAACAAGTAAAGGCTCCCAGCCATCATAGCATTGTATGAACTTTGTTGATTATAGCTAAACAATATTTGTATTACTTGCTGGCTACTTCTATAGGAAGTGTGTTTTTAGTTTTGAATTAAGGTGGTTAAACCTTCTGTACCAGTTCCTTCTAAACTGCCACACCAAGCTTTCTGAGAAGACAAATAACTAAACCCCAAAGCACACATTAGCAGTGCCTTGTGCACTGCTGGTGCAAGGGTATGCTTGCTACTGTTCACAAAAATATTCTATAGACGTACTATTTCGAACGTCAATAATTATTTTCAGTGTTATCCTTGTCTGCTTAGCTTTGACTCAAAGAAACCTGCACGCGCATTGTTGGGAGAAAAGTAGATCACAGGTAAAATACGCATGGTGGCACTCATGTTGAAAAAAAGAAAACATATATAAATGCTTTGATGTGGGTTGTAAAGTTCTACCATGCCCTCTGTTTTTAATTATATTCTCATTCAGGTTTCCAGTGTTCAAATCGGTTAATTTCGAGTGTGTCTAGAGGATATACCTAAATGACTGACGTGACTTTGCTTTCACAAATTTCCTGTAATGTTTCTGTCAGGCCCCTGTAGTCTCTGTAACACGCCTCAAAACGCCCGTCGGCTCCCTCTCAGACACACAATGTCAGACGGAGGGTGTCACTGTGCCACAGACATCAGCACTTAGAATGCTGGCGTGCTGTTTGCACTGATTTGCCTTTCCTTTTAACCTGAACATAAGAAAGAGTTTGAAAAAGTTAGCTGCAAACTACCAAACTTTCCATGGATGCAGAAACAGAAATATGTCAGAGTCAAACATGGTCACAGTCAAATGTTCAAGTCATTGATGCATGCAGTATTTACAACTTAGCATCATACTGAAGATTTCATGCAACCCAGTACACTGTAAGCCCTGTATCAAACCAATGTCAAACAACACAATATGTCGCTACATGTAATTTCTGTCACTTGAGGAAACAATAGTTTTTATCAAGTTTGGGGCCATGTATCGCGAGATCTTGGCCAAGAACCTCCTTCCCTCATTAAGAGCATTGAAGATGGGTCGAGGCTGGGTCTTCCAGCATGACAATGACCCGAAACACAGAGCTGTAGTGGCTCCGTAAGAAGCATCTCAAGGTCCTGGAGTGGCCTAGCCAGTCTCCAGACCTGAACCCAATAGAAAATCTTTGGAGGGCGCTGAAAGTCCGTATTGGCCAGCGACAGCCCCGAAACCTGAAGAAGATCTGGAGAAGGTCTGTATGGAGGAGTGGGCCAAAATCCTTGCTGCAGTGTGTGCAAACCAGGTCAAGAATTACAGGAAACATTTGATCTCTGTAATTGCAAACAAAGGTTTCTGTACCAAATATGAAGTTCTGATTTTCTGATGTATCAAATACTTATGTCATGCAATAAAACTTAAATTCATTACTTAAAAATCATACAATGTGATTTTCTGGATTTTTGTTTTAGATTCTGTCACTCACAGTTGAAGAGTACCTATGATAAAAAAAAATACAGACTTCTACATGCTTTGTAAGTGGGAAAACCTGAACAATCAGCAGTGTATCAAATACTTGTTCTCCCCACTGCATCAAATGTTGAAGCTGTGAAATGTAATTGTTTCTTGAAAAATATATGACCACTTTGAATTTGATGCCAGCAACACATTTCAAAAAACCTGGGACAGGCAACAAAAGACTGGAGAATTTGTGGAATGCTAAGAAAAAACTTTGTGGAATATCTCACAAATAATTAGGTTAATTGGCAACAGTTCAGTAAAACCATTGGGTGTAAGAAGAACATCCCAGAGAGGAGGAGTCTTTCAGAAGTAAATATGGGGGGGAGTTTACCACTGAAAGACTACGCAGGCAAATAGTGCAAAATTGTAAAAATAAAATGTATCTCTAAAATTGCAAAGAGTTTCGGGATATCATCACCTACGGTACATAATATAATTAAAAGATTCAGAGAATCCGGAAATATCTCTGTATGCAAAGGACAAGGCGGAAAACCAATATTGGTTGGTTACAACAGCATGGCTCCGTAGCAAAAGAGTCCGGGTCCTAAACTGCAGTCCAGACCTGTCACACATTAAAAACATTTGGTGCATTATGAAACCAAAAATATGACAAAGGAGATCCCAAACTGGGTATCAAGCAAGAATGGGAAAACATTTCACTTTCAGAACTACAGCAGTTGGTCTTCTCAGTTGCCAAACACTTATAGAGTATTTTTAAAAGAAGAGGTGATTCCACGCAGTGCTAAACATTCCCCTGTCCTAACTTTTTTGAAACTGTGTTGTGTTACTGGCATCAAATTCAAAATGTGTTTTTCCAAAAACAATAACATTTCTCTGTGTCAATATTTTATTTGTTGTCTTTGTACTATTTTCAATGAAATTTAGGGATGAATGATTTTCACATCATTACATTCTTTATTTATTTTTAGCATTTTACACAACTTTTTTGGAAACAGGGTTGTATAACAGATGTGGAAGGTGTAGCAAAATGCTTGTTTCTCAGCATTTAAAACAGTTAGAAGCTTAAAAAAATCTATACAATACAAAACAAGAGGAAGTGCAATTACATATTTAAAAATGACTATATAAATGACAAAATTAAATAAGCAGGATTAACATAAATACTGTATATATAATGTACTACTTTATGTAGAGATGTGCATATATGGATGTTGGTTAATGTGGGTGTATGTGTTTTTTACTTATATATTTTATTTTTTGTTATTACCCTTAAGCTATATACGCAACTTAGCTGAGTATCTGACTCACTTGCCCTAGAGTGCGATGTATGTGCATTTGATCGGCCCCTTGTTGGCATTCGGTTTGTTGCCTGTTACAGATAACAGGATTAGTGTCATTAGTCAAGTGGGCTCATAGCCCAGTGGGTAAGAGGACAATGGATCATGACTAAATGGTGTTGTGTTGGGGAGGGTCTTCCTGTTGAGGAGAAAGCAATACAAGGTGTCTTGCTTTGGATGATATATACAGTACATGTTGCTTCCAGGTATGCTGACTTAAATAAACACACAAAATACACAATACACAAAATACACAGTTACATGCATTCGTGTACACACATGTCACACAAACAGAATGTAAGGGTGGGCCTGGTATGCATGATTCTATAGACTCAAACACAAATCGCACACACACACACACACATACATTCACAAGCACAAACAAAAAAAACCTAGACAAACAACACTAGAAAATACTAGAAAGCACAGGCCTGGTGTACCTTAGATGTAATGGGATATATCAGGATACAGGAGACCAGGCACAATGAAACTCAAATTTTAATTGGCAGCTGTAATGGCTTACAGGTCGGTCTGTCGTCTTACTCTTGATTTGTGAATGCAACTATTTTTATTTCAATAGTTAGTATTATGTTTCTTTGAATTATCCTATAATAAATAAATACATTTTCGTTTAAGGACTAAATGGCAAATACATGAGGAGAGTGGTAGCCTCCACTGGACTACTAAGTTGGATGATATCTGGCACTACGGTATATGCAGGGGCATCACCCAAGTGTGTGCTACTTGTCGCTAGTGGAGTAGCGGTCCAGACATCTGTGGACATCGGGGGCGGTAAAGAGCGCTACTAATAAAAAAAAGACTCACATTTTGGACCAAGAAATTTGTCCAAAATGGTAGGCCACTGACACCAACAACAAAAACAGCTTCAGCTTCCATCCTGCTCCGTAACTGTTTTTGTTTAATTTCTTAACCACTTCTATGTGCTAAGTATACAATTTACATGTCACAGCTGCCAAGTACCGCCTACACCTAACATTACACTTTCACTAACCAAAAACAGAGTCGAGAGAACCGATGGCTGAAATGAAAAGGGTGAAGTGGTGGCAGCTACGTGGATGGTGAAAAGAGCTAGTGAGAACAGATGGGCGTTGATCTTTTAACAGAACAGCAGACAAACTGTACATTGTCACTCTATTGTCTCAGCACCAGATGGATGAATGTGTGTTGCTAAGGAGCGAGAAGTGAGAAGGAGCCAAGGTGTCAAAACAAGGAAGCAGATTGTGGCTTGTGTGAGATCGGCAACATCGTGGTCCTGACTCGGCCTCCCTTGCTTACACGTACACCCGTGTTCTTTTGGCGGTCTGGAGGTGGTGGGTCTGATGTTGTTCTGTGGTGTTTGGGCAGGCGGTACCTTTTTTATATTGCGTTCAAAGTCACAGCTGTAAGGATGAGACTTTTTGGCATAGGGCTTTTCCTTGAGTGTTTGGCCCAGGCATCTCTTGCCATACACCTGTGCTGTTTTGACGAAATGGAAGTGTGATGTATTCAGGTGTTTTTTTTGCATAGGTGATTTTTTTTCTCTCTTTTTTGTGTTTGGTGGTTTTGCTGCCGAGAGAAGTTGGAGGAGTCAGTGGACCAGAAGAGCAGTGTATAAGATTTGAATCAATTTAAGCACCAGTGCATGGGCTCTGGGTACAGCGTCTTATTGGCCATTAGGCGGTGGCTTATTTCTTGCATTCAAAGCCATTATTACAGCAATATTCATATTAATGTTATTATTTAAAGTTATTTCAATTTAAATAAAAATTTAAAAATAATATGCACTCTATATACACCTTTCCATTCACATGTATGGGGCCAACATGTGTCTAGCCAGCTCAGAAGACTAACATGTGAGAAACATTTTTATTTTCACACATCTGTATTGTGTGAGTATGTTTAGCCGAGTCTAATCTTGTGACAACTTGATCTCAAAGAGCCTGTATAAGTTCCTCTAATGGTTACCCCAAGTCCACAGGTTACAATTAGGATTCATGTACTCCGCCCGAAGGCTTTGGTATTTCAATGGCATCCTACCCTTTAAGCTTTTTTATATGACCTCTTCAATGTGTGGGGGTTGTCCGTTAGACTCTTGATCTTTGTCTGCTATGCGAGTGTGCCGTTGTGTGTGTGTGTGCGTGAATGTGTGTGTGTGTGTGTGTGTGTGTCGGAGGTAAGATGGAGTGTGTGTACATGTGAAGATGATAAATTGAAGTTTGACTGAATTTGTGCTAAACCATTCATATTAAGGTACCGGTGTTCTTTTTTTGTTTTACCTTCGCTGGCACTGTTCTGTTTTGGTTGCGGTGTGGATGAGATGGTATCAGATGTACACCATATTGATCAGTTGTGTCTGTTTTTGGTCTGTTTTAAGGCAGGGCATCCAGCATATACACACTTTGTTCCGTCACATCCCTATCCAAACCACATCTGTTTGAGTCAGATCAAAGTGACTGAGGGAGAAAACACAAGTTTTTGTAGTTTGCACACAAAATGTCCGTTTGCCGAGCATTGACACCGTTCTGACAAACTCCAGCTCCCGCTCTTGTCCTGCCTTCAAGGGAGAAATCAGAGCAGCTATCTCAGTATCTCTGTCATGGGCAAGGCTGACATTTGCTTCACTTAAATAGGATAAACTATCAGTGCCAAAGATGACATCCTTACTGCATGTCTGTAGAAAAATACAACATTTTTAATGTGGCTTTGTACCTACATTAAAAAGATTACAATTGACTATAGAATACAAGTACTGTAGAATTGGAGGAAGACAATCGTGTTCATCAATGTGTTATCAATGGCGCGGGGCTCATTGTTTACAGTACAGTAGTACGACCGAAAAAGATACGCTAGGAAAGACCACGGAAAGAATGCTGGGAAAGCCATTCACTTACACGTGTTTTGCTTGAGACTAAGATGCTATAAATGTTGATCTAAATACCTGCCCATAGTCAGCTGGTCATTGCCATAGGTGAAGCATATGAGTTAGCAAGGAAAGATACAAGTGCCAGTAGCAATCAAATCATGAGCTGTATCATGTAGATTGGACATACTGTGTCTCTTCTGAACTAGTTGGGTGGTTGGATGGACAGCCAGCAGGTTGGAACTAGCTTTTTCAGATGAGGCAAAACCAATCTTTCAGGCTAAAATATTTCAGCTTAAATAGGGGTTATCGAACAACTGCCTATTGAAATTAGACAGCTTTGTCATCGTTTGCTTGAAAGCAAGCTAACATTAAAATAGATACAACCAAATAAGTGATATATTGTTGATGAAAATTTAATGCACGCACATCTCAATCCATCTGTAAATTACAAAGTTATTTGAAAACATAACATTTAAGCCATACCTATCCACTCACAGAGAAAACATCCCTTTTCAGCTTTTTTGGAAAGGAAAGAAAAGGGTGCAGTGGTCTCTTAATTTTTTCCAGAGCTGTATAACCCAGCAAAAATACTACAGTTACTACTACAGTACACAAGGTTTTTGTTTGAAAATACCTGAGTGAAGACTATAGCATAGTAATCAAATTATACAATACATATAGCAATATCCTTTATTTTGAGCGTAGTATACTGTACTATACTGTTTTTGCTTTTGGGCACTACTGACCCATGTGCCACACTTTTTTTACTTGTGGGAACTACTGACCCATGTACTATACTGTTTTTACTTTTGGGCACTACTGACTCATGTGCTATACTGTTTTTACTTGTGGGCACTACTGACCCATGTGCTATACTGTTTTTACTTTTGGGCACTACTGACCATGTAATATACTTTTTTTTTTAACATTTGGGCCCTTCTGACCCATGTGCTATACTGTTTTAACATTTGGGCCCTTCTGACCCATGTGCTATACTGTTTTTACTTTTGGGCACTACTGACCCATGTGCTATACTGTTTTTACTTGTGGGCACTACTGACCCATGTGCTATACCGTTTTTACTTGTGGGCACCACTGACCCATGTGCTATAATGTTACTTTTGGGCACTACTTACCCATTTTCTATACTGTTTTTACTTCTGGGCACTACTGACCCATGTACTATACTGTTTTTACTTGTGGGCACTACTGACCATGTAATATACTGTTTTTACTTATGTGCACTACTGACCAATGTACTATACTGTTTTTACTTCTGGGCACTACTAACCCATGCTGAAGTACCTCGATTAACTACAGTCCAACAGCCTCAGCCTTTGGCCCGTTCCACTTTCATGTCACTTGTATGACCCGCTCTGCATTTTAAGTGGTCTTATTTTTTTTATCAGTTTGATAAAGTCTCTCTTTGAGAAAAGGGAAGGGCGGCCATTTTGAATCCATTGGTGTTTATCTTCGTTTGAAGCTGCCAGCCAGCAGTATTGGTTTCCACATCATCTATTTGAAATAGGGGATTATAAAGCGGCTTCCTCTTTCAGTAGAATGTCGATGTGGGCTGTTGGACTATACTTTGTCGATAGGAGGAATAGGATCACAGAAGCTGTGGGTTGGTCTGTGCTAAAACCAATCAGATACTTAATCTGGGCCATTCCTGGAAAACAGAAATATGTTTAAAACCTTAAGGAAATCTAACATTGTCCCTTGTGTCTCATGTTTTGTGGATGTAATTTGGACAGCAAGCCCAATTCTACCCCCTAACATCTTTAGTCTACATGATTGATATTACTTTTCCAGAGTGTAAATTCAGGTAGATTACTTTAGGGTCTAGGCTACAGACCTGTGGGTAATTATCTACATTGCCTATGACATTAACAGCCAAAGAAAATCAAACACCCGGAGAAAATCGGTTGATTTGCATGTTCATGTCCTCTACTTTGCATCTTCTTTCACACACACAGTATATTGCAATTACACTGTAGACTTGCATTCACTGGCAGTTTTATTTTGACTTGGGGAACCTTCAATGCCCTTGGTATAAAAACCTGTTTGTTTAATGTGTCAATGAGAATTGCTTTTTAGGGCAACATTAGTAATTTACTAATTGGAGTGTGAAATTATAGGGAGTCGTCTTCCATTAGAAAAATGCCATTGCACAAATAGTGCAGAGGGAGAATCAAAGATTTATAGTTCAAAAGTGCTGCGTTCACCAGAAAAAAAAGTAGTTGTAATGTAATTTCCCATCCACCTCTCCCCCGAGCCCTAGTTGTACCCTGGTCCACTCCCTCACATATTCCCCTAATGATCGTAACTTGCCCAGGAGCCTATAAATCGGGAACAGTAGTGAAACTAAGTGTCTCATCATTATGCGTCTCTACCTATCCACTCACAGAGAAAATCTACCGCATACCCTGAGGAGTAGTGGCACTTGTTCAAATCCAATCTCGTTTCAGTAAGCTCTTTATCATTTTGTTCACTAATGACGTCCTCGTGCCATATTGTTGTCTTTGGCGTAATGGGGTAAGTTCAATTACTCTACCCGTTTGACTAATGGTGATGGTTGACTGAAGTTGACAGAGCCCATTTTGGAGTAGGGTACCATGCTGTTGCTGCTAGTTGATTCTCTATTAGGTTGTGTTAGGAAGTTCCATTGGGTTTCCATATCACGACGGTTGTCACATTAACAACTCTATACATTTTTTGGGGTATTCTGCATCACTTCACTTAAACAAGCTCTCTAAATATCGAATCAAGATGTTTAGGCAATATGTCAACTATAACAACAACTATGAGACCGAAGTTCAATAATAGAAAGATGACAAAGCAATTCTTACGAGCAAGTGCAGGATAAAACGATATCCCAGAGGGGGCAGCATTAAAATAAACAAAATTAGCTACATTCTTCTTTTTAATTGTATTAAACTCAATAAAGGATCAATATCAGAATGCAATGCATTGTATACAGTACCAGCCATAGCCTTTTGGGGGCCTTAAGTAACATTTTATTTGGGGGGCCCCTTTCCCCTAGTTGTCCGGGGCTCATGCGGTCCAGGGCCCCTATGTTGCTTATGCCTAGAGCCGGCCCTGATTGTTTACATGGCGCTTGTTAAAAGTTGGCAGGTAACTATATGCTTAATTACGTGTGACAATGTGTAAAATGATGTACTCAACCTGGGCCCGGTTTCCCTATAACGTGGCACTTTTACAATGCACGTAGCCTTAAGATGGACTTTGTTACGATGAACTTACACCTGTTTCCCAAACATCGCGTACGTTGCTCTTTGTAAATTGCATCGTAAGTGCTACGTTATGGGTGTTTGGAATGGAATCAGGCCATGTTTATATCTTTTTAAATAAAGCATGAAACATTTTATCCAATCAATGGGATGGACTTCAGCCAACCAAAATCATGTCTCTGGGAATTGATCATGTGACATCAAATGATCAGTTCCTCCGGTAGCTATATAGAATATATGTTACAGCAATGATTTGTTAATGGGGAATATAAAGCTTATTTGGGAAAAAAACTTTCTAATTGTTTGAAACTAAAATGGAACCAAAAGAAAATAAGCATTCAGAGCTGAAGAAACCAATGCTCTTTTTGACGAGAGGGTCACCAGCACCTATAGGATATATCCATCAAAGACAATTATCTAAATAAATTGGTCCAAATTAAAACAGTTTTGATCATTTTGCTATTGCCTTAATACGATCTGTTTGTGATCACATCACGCAGGTTGAGGGAGACGCTATTTCAGGAAAACATTAAAGTGCCTGTTACGACAGACTAATGAGTGGTCCGGAGAACCTAACTCGTTAATTAACGAGCGATGTTACGTGCCTCTTAAGTAACGATGCTTTCGGGAAACAAACTGATGAAAACAACCAGGCACTTACGGGCATCTTACGATCACCTTAGTGCTTTGGGAAACCGGGCCCTGGCCTCCTGCACACTGCATGCCACCTCAGTATCCTAGTTGGTAGTCTGACAGTTGTACCGAGTTTCAAGACTATGCCAACCTTCATGCCAACAATGCCAACCTAAATCCTACCAAGGATTTAGAAAACGCACTTTCCCCTTCCTACTGTGACTATGTAAGTCGGCCCCTAAAACCGCCAAACTTATATTCATCAGAGGGCTAATAGATATTGCGGTGTCTTTAACAGAAAAATAACGTACATATTCTCTCAAATATGAAAGAAATTATGTGAACCCCTTACAATGACAAATGTTCTTAGTTTTCAACATGAAATGTTGGTTTAGAGGATATCATGATTGAAGTAGAAACAACTAAATAAAAATGGAATTAGTGCAGGTGCAGAAATAACTGAAACCCAAGTTGCAATGGTTGAATCAAATAAGCAAGCAGAATCAGGTGGGTACATAATTGGGTACCAAATGAACCACTTATAAAAGGGATGTTTGAGACTGAGTGTTTGTGAGACTTGTATCTACAGTATTATGTATGTTAGAGAAAAGAAACCTGGTCAATTTGGCTTTGCCCATACTGGAAAGGAAATCTCAGAACACATTAAAAGATTTCAGCTACATCAGTCAACTTTGAGGCATATCATTTATAAATGGAGAACATGTAACATGACAGCCCTTGCAAATTACCCCAGCCACTAGAAATGTAAGAAATCAGATGTCAACCCAAACATAACATCAGGAAATGTGCAGACCTCCCTTGAAGCATCTCAGATTGCTGTGCGTGTTTCAACAACAATGAGCACACAGAATTTAAATGAAATTAATGCAAGGGTTGCTATGAAGAAGCCTCTAATGCAAAAAAGGACCAAACTGTCTGTCTTAATTTCTGTCTTAATCAGAGACTGCCTGGACAAACCTTCTTGATCACACTCCAAACCACTATGTTTGGTGAAAACCCAACACTGCCCAACACCAAAAACAACCTTCCCCAAAAGTCCAGCATGGTGGTGGGAATGTCAAGATCTGGGGCTGCTTTTCCTCTGGACCTGGTCGACTGCACATCATCAAGGGAAACATGAATTCCAAAGCATACTGTACCAGGAGATTCTTGAACAGAATGTCAGGAAATCCGTCAAGGAGCTGAAGCTGGGCAGAAATGGGTTTTCCAAAAAGACATGGACAAAAAGCGTTAAAGCAAATTTGCCAACGATTGGCTCAAGTGTAAGAACATTTGTGTTTTGGATTGGCCAAATTAAAGTCCTCACCGTAATCCAGTCTAGATGCTGTGGCAGGAGCTGATGCAGGCAGTACAGGCCAGACACCTCTAAAACCACACTTAATTGGTTGAGCTCAGTAAGGAGGGGTCAAAGAGTGATTAGTGGCTGTAGGAGATATTTACTCGGAAGTATCGCTGCTAAAGGGGATGCCACAAGCTATTGAATGAAGAGGCTTGCATGGTTTTGCACAAATGAAATCTGAGATTTTGTTGAATAAACCACTTTTGATAAATCATTAAAGTATTGTATATGTTTTTGTTTGTGTCCTTTATTAGGAATGTCTGTATTACAAATTGGGATTTAGTTAAGGATTTTACTAGTTTATTTTAATATTTTATGCAAAAATAATGATCATCCCTCTAGCATTCACCTACTTTCAATCAGCACTGTATATTGCCATAATTAGGGTTTTATAAATGAAGATTAAAATGGCAAAGAACAAAAGACAAGCACTGTATAAATTATGAAAAGACCAAAATCTCACTCAATTAACTCTGATGGTTGTGTAAAAAGTATTTTATGAGCATACAATATTTAGTCTTTGCAGTATACTATATTTTTGCAGCACCACTTCTAAGAGTAGGAATTAGGCAGTTTGAAAAGGTTCAAATATAGTTGTTTTTTTATATTTTATTTTTAGAAGCACTCATAACAAGTTTGCTCACAAGCTGTCAACTTGGCATAGTTAATTGCCTGCTGATGGTGCTTCAACATCTGATGGCCTTCCAATTGTTTTCAGACTGTTTGGGTATAGTTTAGTCTCCAGGAAAATTCTAATCAGCAAACAGTTCCCTGAGCTGTGGAAGTAAACAGAACTATAAATGTCCATTGTGGCTATGTTTATTAAAAACGAAACCTATGAATAAAGTATGATTGTCATATGACAAATGAAAGTGTATTATTGAGTATGAAAATAAACGCTAATGAGCATATTGTGATTGATTTTTTTCTCTAGATTTTCTGTAGGTTTTCAGTAGGCTCTCCTCAAAAACTGGACCAGGATTGACCTTTGTACTCAAATATGCACTTACCCATTAGATGAAGAGCAACGTGACCTGGAAGTTGAAGAGCAGTGATTTTGAGAAACACGTGGGTTCTTTTTCTGACGGTGGGTAGTCATGGTGGCTGAATAATGAAAGAGGGAACAGGCTGAAAGATACCTTTTACGTTTTGTCCAGTGATAGATGGCCCAATATCCTCCTCATCCCCTGTCTCCTCCAATCCCCCCACTCTCCATTATTCAGTCATGAACAGGAGTTGAGTTCTGCCCGGAACACACCACAGTTTTTAAGGGCATGTAAAAGTGTCTGGAGGATGGTTGGGCTTTTTACTGAACAGGTGCAGCCCACATCTGGATAAGCACACTGTCTGTCTGTCTGTCGATCTGTCTGTCAGGGTTTTAGGATTTGGAGGCATTAACAGTCTGGAGAGTGAGGCAGGCTGGGAAATGACAGAGTAACACTCTGACTGTCGAGGAAAACGGGCACACGACTTCTGTCAGAGTAGGTTGTGTAAATAGAGCAGGCTCGGGGGAGAGGTAAAAGGCAGCTAATCGCCAAGGTGTGAGCCATAATTAAAATAACATATCTGCCCCCAGACATTTTCTACCTCTGTAACCTTGTCAGTTAGGTTTCCCCAACATTTGTCTTGCTTGCCATTGTTTTTCCAGTTCAATTCGCACAGGCCACAAATAAATGTCCAAATGTTGGCTGTTGGCGCTTAGCTTGCCAGCACAATGGATAATTTTACTCAAATCACTTATCTCAGAGGTATAGCTACCAGAAAACAAAACAGGAAATGGTTTGAAACAGCCTGGTTGAATCCCTCCAGTCCTTCAATATGCTTGACTTGATCCACCCTAATGATGTAAATGCATGCCCTTAATTATTTTCCTCACAAAAATGTTATCAGCGCTACATGTTCACCCAAATGCAACGGGGGACATCCGTCTCAATAAAGTATGCATACACAGAAAAGATGTAGAAAAAATACATTATTCAGGATTAATTTTTTTCTCTCTCTCCATTTGCATTAAATTGACTCTATAAAAAAGCATTAGCATTTCCTATTCTATGGTAATAATAGTAATACGTGAGATATTGCCTTTCTGTGTATGAGTTTCAGTTCTCACCATTGGAGGACTCCCCTTCAGATAAGCTGGTTTAATTCAATCCTTGTCTAATAGCAGTCTGTGAATTTATAAATCCTAGTGCTTTCGCTTACAGGATAATCTCTTGTCATTATAATCCGTGGCTGACACCTTTTTGCTATTCAATACCGATTCTTCATTCTGACACCACATGTTTCTGAGATCGACTGGCCTTAAATAGATGTACTGTGTTACGGATGGAGAGGAGTAAACAACTTGTCTGATTAAAGAGCTTGTTTTGAGTTCACAGAAACAACATCTGCCTCGTATGTTCGTTCCCAGACCTTAAGGTTGTAAAAGTTTAGTATCCAACTGTGGTTGAATTACACGTCGTAGAAACCCTGCAATGGAGCCCGCCGAATGACAAAATGGCTTCCTTAAGTCAGCGTTTTCACTTCTCCATGTAAAATTATCCTGAAGGGTGATGTAAATCTTGAGAAAAAAATGGCCTCTTTAGTTACCACTTCTGTGCTTAGGACTACCTTATGATCAAGAGCACAGCAAGATTTCTAGCAATTCATTATGTAATAAACTGTCAATAATGTAACAGCTGATATGAGAATGTAATACTTATTGCATCGATAATGTAATAAATATTGATAATGTAATATATTTCCATTTATGTACAGTTACATTAGGTCTGGAAATGTTTGGACACTGACACAATTTTCATAATTTTGCCTCTGTATGCCACCACAATGGATTTGAAACAACTGAGATGCAGATTCTTGAACAGAATGTCAGGAAATCCGTCAAGGAGCTAAAGCTGGGCAGAAATGGGTTTTCCAAAAAGACATGGACAAAAAGCATTAAAAGCAAATTTGCCAACGATTTGCTCAAGAGTAAGAACATTTGTTTTTTGGATTGGCCAAGTTAAAGTCCTCACCGTAATGCAGGCTAGATGCTGTGGCAGGAGCCAATGCAGGCGGGCACAGGCCAGACACCTCTAAAACCTCACTCAATTGGTTGAGCTCAGTAAGGAGGGGTCAGAGAATGATTAGTGGCTGTAGGAGATATTTGCTCTGAAGTTATCGCTGCTAAATAAACACTAGTGCTATTGGAAGCCATGCATGCCCATGCCATCACACTGCCTCCACCGTGTTTTACAGATGACGTGGTATGCTTCGGATCATGAGCCGTTCTCCATAGTTTTTTTCTTCCCATCATTCTGGTACAGGTTGATCTTAGTTTCATCTGTCCAAAGAATGTTGTTCCAGAACTGGCCTGGCTTTTTTAATGCTTTTTGGGCGAAATCTGGCCATTCTATTCTTGAGGCTAATGAATGATTTGCACAAAGTGGTGAACCCCTCTGTATTTGCTCTGAAGTCTTCTCTTCATGGTACACTTGGATAATGATATGCCTACCTCCTGGAGAGTGTTCTTCACTTGGCTAGACGTTGTGAAAGAGAGTCATCTCTCTGATGGATTTTTTCTTTGCAGCCTAAGGATGGCCTGTTTCACTTGCATTGAGAGCTCCTTTGACCACATGTTATGAGTTCACAACCACAGTTTCCAAATGTGAATGCCACACCTGGAATCAACTCTTGACCTTTTACCTGCTTAATGGATGAAGAAATAACAAAGGAATAGCCCACATCTGTCCATGAAACAACTTTTGAGTCAATTGTCCAATAACTTTTGGTGCCCTGAAAAACAGGGGGCTACATATTAAAGAGCTCTAATTCCTCAAACCTTCCTCAAATTTGAATGTTAATACCCTCAAATCAACAGAGATACTGCACTTTAAGCCCATATTCATAATTCAAGTGTAACTTTAAATATACTTTGGTAAACAGCCAAAATAACAAAACTTGCATCAGTGTCCAATTATAACAGTAATACTATTTTGGAGGACTTTCTCAGGACTTGGTGTCTGTGAACAGTGTCGTAGCTCTTATCATACTGGAGCGGTGGATACGGCACTATTCTCAGGAATTGTTTTCAAAAGTGCATGTTTTTCATAAGAAAAGTCCTCCGGGAGTCATTTATGTACAGTAGTTGCCTGTATGCTCCCAGAATGTCACTGAGGAACACCTTAGAAGGTTTTCAGGACTTCACTTCCCTGCATACAAACATGTCCTCAGGACAGGTTTTCTTCCCCAGCACCCGGTTGGTCCTGGGGAATGTCCCCAATTACTTGTTTTTTTTACATTCTTTAGATGTTACGACATGGTCCCCTGGATGTTTGAATTTAGATTAGATTAGATTCAGCTTTATTGTCATTGAACAAGTACAGTACAACGAAATGCAGAGAGCATCTAACCACAAGTGATTTGTTTTCAATTAGTCTTAGGAAACCCCAATTAAGATTTTAGGATTTCCTTGGGATGTCAAGTCATGGTCTGAGGTTTTGTGTGGTTCCTGGTTGAACAATTATATATTAAATCGATGTCAAAATAATTACAGGATTATTGCTAATATATAGTATAACTTTTACTATTTAAGTGGATAATCAACACATAAGGTAGTAATTCTGACATAGTATCTATTAAGTTATGCAGAAAGTCTTTACTGTTCTATCCTATCAGCAAAATTACATTTTCTGCAATGTAGCAAATTATCAGCATTTTCTTAATCAATTCACACGATATAACATTGCTACCAGCTATTAAATTATTTAAAATGGCATTATCAGTTGTCACAAGATGCTGTGGAGTGAGACCCAAGATATGTCTTGCACAGGAGAAACACATTCCTGTCCATAAAGTCTACTTAACCGTATGCACTGTGTTAAACCCAAACAGGCCTGCACCAACCCAGTGCCTCCCCTCCCCCAGCCACCTTACTTTAGATCTAGATGTGACCCTGCAAGGTGGTGTTGAACTAAAGCCAAAATGGCTGCTCCTCCTTCCTCCACTGCAGTGCATTTATCAGCTCACTGCCCCTCCAGATGGCATGTATCTTTAGTGCTCAGCCCTCTTGTCAGCTGAAGCTGTGACAGGTCTGCTGTGGTCATGGTTCATTGGACCCAGCATGTCTTCTTAGCACATCTTTAATGTGAAACACGCAGTCGTGACAATGACAACACATAGCTCCATATTGCCTTTAATATTGAATTAATAAGAGCTCGTATTGCCTTTAACAATGGACTCATAGTGTCATTTTCCTGCTTGTATCAAATAGCACTTCACAGACTAATTAGGGAGTAATTGGAGAACAACACAGGCGCCACCACATAGCTACTTAGTTCATTATTAATTAGCATTATGAATCACCCATGATTCCTGTTCAGTCTTTTAAAAGCAATATATTTAGGTGCACATCCACGCATAATATTCAAACACACAAACCCTTTTAAGATCTCTTTACGCGCCACCAGACAACATGTATAAAACCTGGCTGGTTTTCTAGGCGGAGGTTGTTGTTGACGCTTCTGCAAACCGCGGCCAACCGAGCGGAATAGATGGCTGAGCTGAACGCCATCCTTCCTCCCCACTAGAGATTACACGCATTTTGTTGACACTGTAAACGCAAAGCCGTTGTAGCGCTGTTTGAACGGCTGCGATCGTTTGTTATTTAGCTCGTGTTGTGCAGATGTATGCCACGCTAAGATCCGTTAAGGGGAGGCACGCAGATTTACATTCTGCCCCTGCAATGCAGGAGGGACTTGGTATCTGCTGAAATTGAATGAGCCCCGTTGAAATGTGATGGTCATGAAATTATGGTTCAACTTTTGACATGTGTTTTTCCTCTTACATGTGAAGCTGTACGGTATGTTATATAAGAGACTGTAGGCTATTTCCACCAAACTCGGAATAGGATTATTTTGTGTCAATATGTAATGCTATGTGGTGAAAAGTACCTGCATTACAGGTTTATGAGTGGATGCCTGGGATTTTAAATGTTGTGCAAGATATCAAATCAGCTTACAAACACTCAATGTGAAATTACTTGCTGTTACACTTCAGTTCAACACATTGCATAGCAGCTCATTTGTACTGTATGTCAACATGTAGGGGCTGTATATTATACATCCCTTCCATTAATGTACCTCTTATTTATTATTACACATTTAAGAAAGTAGCATTTTTGTGAGAAAAAAAAGAAGCCTGTGAGAGTTTCACATTTGGACAGCAATTGTTGACGAAGCACGTGACCAATGACATTTCATTTGACATCTTGTGCGTCCCAAACCGTGCCCGTTACACTACATCTGACCAGGGACCCGTTTGGGTCTCATCCCGTTCTTATTTCTGTAGAACCGTACGAGGGGAACTAAGACAAGGGATGCGAGTAGATTGTGCTCTGGAGCAGACCCCTGCGATTCCCCAACACCCCTGCAGTTCAGACAATCCAGATGGTTCATTTGCATCTACTCCTGCATACCTCCCTCCATAGGACTGTCTCTAGCACCAACGCTTCCTCTGGCTCCATAAATTCTCAAACCCCCTCCCCCCAAAAAAGGTGCTGTACCCACCAATCCGCCATATTGTCAGAGCCAAGGCACTGTCAATGGGACACATTTGATTCAGGGTACTGTACATAAACGCATCAGGAATTTATAGCAGGCTTAATTAAGTGTTGTAAAAATGACTTATTGTAATTGTTCGGGACACTGGGGGCCATAAAATGTCTTTATCATTTCCATAATTCCCCAAGCCCTGTTTCCATTCAGGGGAGATTCCGCTTATATCTCAAATGGCGGTGTTGGCGTGCTAATGAATGAGCATGTTCTGGTGGCCAAGAGGTCAGTTGTGATATGTAGCTTACATGGTTCAGAGGAAATGAGGAGGGTTGATATCACGAACATAAGCTATGATTCCTGTGACATTTCAGAACAAATATTTGACCTTGTTTACTTGCATATCATATACCGTGAAGCAAGATTAATTCATGTTAAAAATAATGAAACCCAGAAACAATTGAAGTATTTAGCCTCAGGTATGTTCTCTGATGCTATTAACTTAGGTGTATTTATCCCATTTTGGTACTTCTATATTTGATCTGCTAGTGTATGAAGTTAATCAGAAACAGTAGCACAACGGTCTTCAAACTGGGATCTCTGCGCACAGGGAATGTATTTCTCCAGAAATATTTGATAAGTCAAAAAAAGGAAAAAATATATGTACACTGCAGGCCTACCTGCCGCACATGAAAGGGTAATGTGATACATTGTTCTGTCTCCTATCCAGGGCTGGCCCTAGCCATTTGAGGGCCCTAAGCAACATTTTATTTGTGGGCCCCCTCTTCCCTACTGGTCTGGGACGTACTAAATGGATTTGGGGCCCCTAGAAGTGACTGCCTATGTTGCTTATGCCTAGGGCCGACCCTGCTCCTATCTACACGTGCTGACAATCTTATTTTATCCTATCCCGTCATTTATGATCTGTATTTTATATTCATATACATGAATATAACACGTGCATATACAATAACCAGAAAAGGAACCAGGCAAGCCTAGTTCAGCCAGCCCGCCATTAAATTGAGAAGTGATGTGGCCCTCACTGGGTCTCCCATGTAAGTTCCTTTGTCTTTAACTACTACACCATATGGCTAAACATTTCCACAGTTTTCGGTATAGCATCTCGACATTAGATCATTTTGTCATGCATTTACATCATGTGAAGTTTAAATATTTCTCAAGACACCATTAAGCATTGTGTTAAACTAATTAATGTTTCTTATTAAGTTTACCTCCACCACAAATAACATCTATGAAATGTATATTTTTGCCACTGGCCGTTTAAACGGCTTATTAGCCAGTAATTGTCTTACTAGTATCTAACTTACTACTTGGAATTGTCATAAGATTTAAGCAATTTCTAGCGAGACTGAATATGAACTTAACAGAGGTAAAGCTATTTCATGGCACAAACCTTTTAGTTTTTCTTTCATTTATGAATGACATTGATACAATAACTATCAATATAGGTAACGATAACTGACCTTTTTGTCAAGTGAAAAAACGAGAGAATTGTGGAAACCCCTACTCTTTTACTGCCCAAGGGGTTTTTATCTAGCCTATATTACCTCAAAAATCATACACGGATGCGTACTTTGAAAATCCACCAGAAATATTGCAATATAAACGCTTTAATTTAAGGCTTACTATAACATAGCTACTGAAGGTTGTAGCCAGCAAAGATTTGTCTGTCCTGACCCAAAAATCATGCACGGATGCGTACTTCGAAAATCCACCAGAAATAATCTCAATATATTATAGTTTTATTTTAGGCTTACTATAACACAGCTCCTGAAGGTTGTAGCCAGTGAAGTTTTTATCTACCCAGGGAACAAATCCTTAATTTGCTTTGACTTTTGACCTATTGGTTGCAGGTCTGTGTCTCTAACCACTACACTATTTAACAAGCCGTGAGTAGTCAGTCAGTCCGTCAGTCACTCACTCAGTAAGAGACATTCACTCTTCTTGCTTACGCTGTCCGGCAAAAACATGAAAAAGTGTGATGTGCTGAAGTGATTTGGAAACCCTAAAGCGCTTATAATCCAGATGTAATGGATTAACACCACTGTTCTGCACATTGTCAAAAACTTTTTTGCCCATCCTTATTTTGACTACATTCCTGAGTAATTGAAAATGATTATTGATTAAATCAAATTGTTATTAGAATACATTCTAGGAAGCAAGGTAGACGATACATCTGTGAGGTCATTGATATACTAGTTTAGTAACAATACAGGTATATTGACCCTGTATTGTTACAAAGTTGTGTATCCATTTATATATACATTCATGTAAACTGTAAAGACAGGATGTACAGTAACAACTAAAATCAATGCTACTAAGCTCATTTCTACTGTTTTGGAATAATTCATTTGGACATAATCATGAACAAAGGAATCACAAAAAAGTGAAATATGAATTAAATGATTTCATAATAAATTATTCATAATAGAAACATTTCAGTCGTGGTATAACATGTCCAAACGATGATTTCAGATGTTTTTATGTGCAACCTAATGCCACCATTTGATTGATGCTCTGAAAAATGTAGGTCTATGTATATAAAGCAGTGTGATTACTAAAAGAATAAACCAATCATCACCACACTTCATGTATCCCCCTTAAGATACCTTTGCTGCCAACAGTACTGAGTATTCATTATTTGGGTAAGAAATAAGTGAATCCTGAGATTCCTTTCATTTCCCAGATTATTATTATTTTTTTTTACAATGAGTCTCATTAGAGTAAAGGCCAATTTAAAGTTCAATATCCTCTGCTGTGGCACATTGTACTGATACTAATCAGAACCACAAGTCAAACAGATTGTTCCAACTGCCTTGCAAATGGCTGCCTCTTCAGCACGGGGCTAATACAATGCTCACAGCAGGCCAAGCTCACAGCAGACATCCGCAAGATCTAGGATGTTGACGTGCTTTGTATGCATTCATAATCCAGACGTGATGAACAGAATGACAGGCGTTACACTCAGGATCTCACATCATAGGCCTAAGGCAATAGGTCCTATAAGAATTTTCTTTTTTGAATATGTTTTCATTAAATGTTTTCTGCAGTTGAACCAAAACTATTTGAATAATAATGTATATAAAGTAAAATGAGCAAGTAACACTGGATTTGTGCAATTCTTGTGTATATTTATAAAAACAAGTTCCCCCAATGCTCACCCCCATTATGTAAATCAATTCATGCACTTGATAACTGGCTGTGTGATTAGATGGTAACCACATGTTTCCTGTAGTTGCTAAGTCTCTCACACTGCTGTTGAATAATTTTGTCCCACTTTCCATGTCGGGACTGCTTTAACTCAGTGACATTTGTTTTTTCATCATGGTTGGTTGGTTTCATGTCCTGACACAACACCTCAACTTTGTTTTTAGTCTAAACATTGACTAGGCTGTTTGAAAACATAAAATACATTTTATCCGTATCAACTTTCTAGGGTGTTTGGTTTTATTGTCTTGATGCATGACAACATGCTGTCCAGGCAACTGACCGACAAATCGAACAAGAGTAAATGTTTTGTGCTTCAGATTCAGCTAATTGTTTGACTTTTCAATAGCACTGTATGGACCAGGGTTAGGGTTGAACCGAGTTCAATAAGGTATTTGTATTTGAGTCTAAATAGTGCAGGCTCAGTGCAGGTTTTCTCTGGTCAAATCACTGCCAGGTGCCGTGTGTTTAGAGGTGATACACTTTGGCTAGTGGCGACATACAGATTGTGATTTATAACCTGTGAGAAAGCACCTTCGGATATGAAATCCATTATTTGCATCAAACTTATATCGGTCATATGGCCAATGTAAAAATAAAGGCAATTTATTCCCTTCCTCTAAGACCCGGGCATAACCATAAAGCTGCTGATAATATAAAATCTGTTGTTGTCTGGAAAAAGGAGGCATCTGTGGGACCTTGGAGTCTTTACTGTGATTCAGACGGCGGGATGCTCGCTCTCAGGGCCCGCAACACACCACACGCATAAACGATTATGTTCAAGCTCTGATAATGCTCTGCGTTTTCCCTGAATCAACATTCGAATCAATTATTGTTTCAACGAAGAAAGGACTCCAGCTGCGCAAAGCCCTCTTTGCCCTCGCTTGCTGTCGGATGTTGTTTCCTTCTCCCCTCCGTAATCAGATGCTTTTGTTAGGCCACTTGACATGTACTCTTTCGGTGGCGTTGTGTGCCTAATTAGCTCAGGCAACAGTCATGACTCTTTTCATGTCTCTTTCTTCGTGAAATATAGTTTACCTTGAAAACGTTGCGTTTCGTACGAGTGTTTTTATCATAAAGTACATAGGAACATGCACCAAACCCTGTTTCCAAATGAGAACAACAGATGAACTGAAACAACAACTGCCTTCGCCAGTCCTTCAATCACCATTTCTAGTTTTGCTGGCAGCTCTCTCTGTCTCTTGGCTGTCGCCAGGGCAGGTCCCATAAGTAGCTCTCGATCTGGCAGCTGTTTTGATTTATCGACGCGAGTGGGAAACTATGAAGCTCACATCGTGACAGCTCTGAGCTTTAGAATTTAAGATGTCATTGGCCTGATGAACGAGCGCAGCTCGAGCTCACCCAGTGGCATCATATGTCACTGTCCGGAGTGATGAGAGACTGGTCCGGTCAGCTTGCCTCCGTGCTGCCCAGGGCCCTCTGCCACCAGGGCCCTCTGCCACCAGGGCCCTCTGCCACCAGGGCCCTCTGCCACCAGGGCCCTCTGCCACCAGGGCCCGCTGCCACCATCGTGTAGGTAGGCACAGGATCATATCTCCCGATCGCACATAGAATCCTACTGAGAGAAGGTGGCTCGAGACCACCGTTTGCTCACGAAAGGTTTGGCTGTACGTTCAGATCTGCCTCGGGATCCGTAAAATATAGACCCGGACAGTTACATTTCATGTACTGAACAGTTTGTTTTGAGTGAAGTTAATAAGACATTGTTACCAAGGCTACTCATTGCACTCAGCGCACTGTAGGATGTCTTTAGCAAATAATGGTAAGCTGCTATTTCATGATTGTTATCTTTTGTGCCAATGCTGATCAAAGGCACAACAGCAAACAAGAAAAAAACGATAGATCCAGTTTAGCTGAGCACCTTAGAATTATCCCACTGTAGAGATGCTCTACAGAATATTATTTCCATTCATCAACGTACATAGCAAAGGTTGCATGTGACGAACCAGATCGCTATTTTGTGAAGTTGACAAATAAATGCCACCCCTAGAAACGTGAATCCTTTTATTGGAGTAAATGTCAGATTTATGCTCTGCAGGAAATTTTTTATAAAAGATGAGCCATTAGCATAGAGTTAAACTGTGGCAACAGACTCTGTCTGTAGACTGTTTGTAGGAAGTCTGTAGACTCTGTCAACTATTAATAGCCCTGTACACAGCCAGCAGGAAGCAACACCAGTAGCATCAATATGTTTAATGGAACACAATGACACTGTGAACATTAAGTGTTCACCCAGGATGTGGGGAATGTAATTAGACCAATTAAATTAGGCCATGGCCATGAAAATACACCTGCTAGTCAACATGGCAATATATTTCTTTTGGGAACATAATTTATACCGGCCTTCCAGCTTTGGATTCTTTCACTGAAATGAAATGAATCATTTCCCGACATGCATTTGTTCTGTTAGTTCGATACAGTCACCAGGAACCCACAAAAGGTTTCGCCGTTGAAAGAAAAGCAAAGGATTATTGATAAACCCATTTGTTCCGGGATCATATTTAGTTTGAAGTGCTTTATCCATATCTAGTGCTCATTCGCAGTAGGATAAGGAAATATTGTCCATATGTGTAATACAAGAGCCTATACGTCTACGTGAATGGTTTTGGCTGTTATGTTGATGGTGGTTTAAAGCCATGTCAGCCTACAGTATATGAGGTATTGTGGTTTATTGTGTCCGGGTACACTCTACTTTGGCATTATCCCGCCATGACTCAAACCTACTGGCACTTCATTAAGACTTTAATAAACGCTACTAATTAGGACCAACAGGTACATGGCACTGGGAAAATGCAACGCTTGGTCTAGATAGTCTTGCACTACTTGGACTTACATGCCTGTTTTTTCTCTCTTTTGTTTGTGTACTTTTTGTCCCGCGGTAGCAGGCCTCGCTCGACTTGAAATGGCAAGCTTGGTCACGCGACCGTGTAGACTGGACGAAAGTGAATAAAGCCTGCTTCCTGTCATTTGCTTACTTGACCGGTCCACATCTCTTTTTCTCTTTGTTTTCTTCTTTGCAGTTGTATGTCTCCCTCGACTTTGGGCGAAAATGGCAGCTCGTTCACGAGCATGTGAACAGGTTCTACTGGTGAGTTGGATACACCTTCCATTTTTTACGCTGATTGGTTCAGCACCAGCACAGTAATTATATTGTTTTCCCAATATTTGTTTTTTGTATATTGCTATTGTCCTTAGTCATCATACTATCACCATATCAAACTACTCTAAACTTCAAGTAATAACTTACTGAAGACTTGGCATTTCTTTAATAAATTAATCGTACTTGTCAGCTTTGTCTCAGCTTCGAAGTATACACGGAATGTTCAATGGTTATCCTAAGATACATTCTCCTGATATACACATAGGACATTATTTATGTTCCAATAAACGCTCAAAAAATTATTTATGTAAAATGTCTTTAGTACGTTCCCGACTGATATATTGTCTGACCTCAATCGTTATGCTTATGTGCATCAATAATTTAGTATTCTATATTATATCTCAAAGCTATTAATATAATATGGTTTATTGTCTAAATTGGCGAGGTATAGATATAATTATGACATTATGGTTCTAAGGATTAGAACCATAGAACCTCCAGAACCTTGGAACAAGAACTACTGAGCTTCCTGAACCATGCACACAAGGCTCATGTTCTGCAAATAACATACCATACCATCTTCTTCCGCTTATCCGGGGCCGGATCGCGGGGGCAGCAGTCTAAGCAGGGATGCCCAGACTTCCCTCTCCCCAGACACTTCCTCTAGCTCTTCCGGGGGGACACCGAGGCGTTCCCAGGCCAGCCGGGAGACATAGTCCCTCCAGCGTGTCCTAGGTCTTCCCCGGGGTCTCCTCCCGGTGGGACGGGACCGGAACACCTTCCCAGGAAGGCGTTCCGGAGGCATCCGAAAAAGATGCCCAAGCCACCTCAGCTGACCCCTCTCGATGTGGAGGAGCAGCGGCTCTACTCTGAGCTCCTCCCGGGTGACCGAGCTTCTCACCCTATCTCTAAGGGATCGCCCGGCCACCCTGCGGAGAAAGCTCATTTCGGCCGCCTGTATCCGGGATCTTGTCCTTTCGGTCATGACCCAAAGCTCATGACCATAGGTGAGAGTAGGAACGTAGATTGACTGGTAAATCTGCAAATAACAAGTATTCTCTAATGAACTTTTGATCATTTAATATACTCAGAACCTGAATCAGAGTGTTTTTCCATGTCAGAACCAAAACAGCACTATGTAATGTTACTTTTAGAAAAAAAAACATGCTTCTCTCATCTGGGCAAAATTCCACTAAGGTAGAATTTGAAAAATACACAGGTATAGGCTGTATTCAAGTTTTTTAACACCATCTGTTCTAAATTTTGTTCACTGTGCATCATAAAAAATGCCTATAGGCTATGCTACAGTTTGTAAACACCATATGCTCTAAAATCTATTCACTGTACATCATCCAAGTACTAAAACACACACACACACTCTATATGCAGATCTAAAAGCGTATTTTAACTGATTTAGATAAAAATGGTTACTATGCAGAATGACCAGTAAAATGTTAATTATCATTCATGATAGGTCTGGTGCACTGAATCCACCGCCAAACATTAATACATCTGAACTCTGATTATTTGACCGTCTGAACTCTGATCATTTGACCATCTGAACCGCCGATCATTTGCACAGTTGATATAATCAGTCTGAGATAAACCTAGATTCACGGCAAGCCTTAACTCCGGGCCATATTCCACTTCAGTACCATGATGCATTACACTGACAGAGGCCATTTCCCGGATCCAAACATCGGGGGTTGGGAATTGCGTACTCCGTACATACTTATCAGAGGAAGATAATCAGCTGTGCCGGGGTTTCCGTGATAGAGCCCACATGAAGTCCCTGTCGCCCATCATCCAGTCGACTCAGCCCTTCTCCCTTCACCAGCCAAACGCAGTGGGCCTCCACGGATTGAGAAATTGCACACTCCTCACAAATGTGTGTGTGTGTCACAAGGGCTGACGCCGGCTATGTCCACTGCAACTTGCATAAATCCAGAATGCACTTGCGTTTGATCAACTCTCGGCTTGACCCTGATATACAGCACCTTAATTCAAACTGGAGAGTGACTCAGCTTTGCTGAAGAGAAGGCATATTCTGATTGCGGCATATTTAAACTCACGTGCCAGATAGCGCTTAATGGTAAGATAACAAACCCAGGGTGCCTGGGTGTTAGTGTGGGCGAGCTTAGGGTAATGTGATATTCTGTGGCACGTCTGTGAGGAGGATGTCCTCAAACAGAGAGTCATTTGTGCTGATTGGCGTCATTATTGAGACCATGCTAAAATAAGGCATTTCTATCTGGAGCACAATTCACCCACTGACACTCAACTCCCACTGTCTATCTCCCCTCCCTCCCCCCCATATCCTGTCCTCTTTCTCACCTCCTCTTTAACCCAGGTCTATAACAGGTCTAGACAAGGATTCAGATCTGGTTCACATGGAAGCACACACCCCTGACGGACGTGAGTAGCGCGACGCACACACTCATGTATAGAACGATGTATACTGTACGTTCTTTATACACACATGCAAAGAGACACACACACCACACGCTGGCGCTCCAACACGCGCACACAAGTACACACACCTCTGTCTCATTTCTGCTCTCTTGTCACACACAAATAGAGCAGAGAAAGGCTCCCACACCCGCAGTCCAATTACCAGTTCTCAAACGAAGAGAAGAGAAGGAGAGGGAGGGAGAGAGAGGGGGGGGAGAGAGAGAGAGAGAGAGAGAGGACGTCTGCAAAGGAATAAATTCCACCCTGGTTTAAGAGCGTTATGTCCCAGGGGAGTGACAGTGGATTACCCCCCTGATAAATGCAGTGCATGATACTTGATTAATATGGCCTCTCCCCCTCATCCCTCTCACTCAGGGAACATCGTCTCCCTTTCCAGGGCTCGGGTGTGAGAAAAGAGCTTTACACATTAAATTCATTACTGTAATTATTATATGATTACATAATATATTATATAACTCCCCTTGGCCATTCAAGGTTCTCAAAGGTGAAAATGTGCCGTTGTATTCTAGCTGTCTTCCATTGTTGTTCCCGGGGCCCCCCTAGCGGGGATTTTAACATCCGCTGTTTTATAGACATTAGCAGCGGTCGAAAGGTATGGAAGGTATGAAAGGTCACCAATACAGTTCTGACAAATGGAACTGCTCTGCATAATGGAGTACAATTGTGTTTTCGAACTCTATAAATCGATCAAATATTAGCCGTGTATCTTCTATTTTCTGATGCAATCACAAACATGCTTTCAAGTTCAGACAGTTTCCGTTCATTTCCTGGCCTCATTTCCGCTCATTTCCCGTATCCTGGAATAAGCTTGAATGGTCCTCAGTTGTAATTATCCCGGAGATAAACTAACCTCCCTTTACTTGGTCTTACAGGAGTACAGTATGTTACATGTCGGGCTTTATCATGCTCAGAGCCCAACAGGAACTACCCATTCCCTGGGTACATTGACATCAGCTCGCTGGTGGTCCAAGATGACTATATGTTCATTCAGGTAAGGTCATGTCTCAGGACATGCTCATTTCTTTTAGCATATTGTACATAGATGACGACACATTGCACAAGATCCACAGAATTACCTTGAATGATGTGTGCATATGTTCTGTATTACACACGGCTTAGTTTGGCTCAAATTGGGAAGCGATTTGCATCTTGTTCGTCTTCCACCGCAATGAATTAGCATGATAGATCCAAATGTAGCTCAGAACAAACAGAATCAATTGGGATACATTTTTATGTTGACACACGTGAATGGCAGTATCCTTCCGATCCTTGACCAGTTGCTATGCATGAAATTTAAATTTGTTCTGTTTCCCTCATTTCTACATTCAAAAACAAGAGACATGCTCCCTATAAAGTGGCTCCATACATCATGCCGGGAAAAGCAGATTGTGACATATGTAAAATATTTAACCTCCGTTTGTGAGTTTGCATTCGCACAGTATTCTGATTCAAATGTGAGACCAAGGGAGCTTTCTGTTCCTCCACACCAGTCGCCTAGTATGTCATATTAATCCTCATTTGTGCCAGACATAGAAATCTGAAATGTTAATGTGCTGAATTATAAGTAGTGCTGGAGCAATTTTGAGGGTATGTACCAAAGTCCCTATCACCGCCTGAATATTATTTACTTTGACATTGTGCAAATGAGGATGCATGCGTTTAAAATTCAACAGGACAAAATAAATAATTATCCACCAATTCAGCCCAGAGTGAGTTTCTGTCTCATGCAAATGTAACTCCATTGGCCTACCTATACTTGTTTGAAATACTTCAGTGGGAGAGTTAAAGATGTGTTTCCGAATTAACAAGGGCCAGTCTTTTTCAAGAGAAGCTCCTGGTCCTGACAAAAAAATAAATACATATACATATACATATATATATATATATATATATATACATATATATATATATATATATATATATATATATATATATATATATATAATATATAATTGGAGCCATGAGTTTTCCCTTGATGAAATTGCCTTACTAGGAATGTAAGGAACTTCAGTAGCCTATGTCACGGGGTCATGAGAACGAACACTACAGATGAAGCCTTGCACAAACTTGTGTAGCAGCCTTCACTGACCCAGAATTATTCAGTTTAATGCCTCATGTTTAGGAAAGACTCCGGGCCTACAATATTGGCTTCATCCTGCTAGAATAACGGTTAGAAAAGATAGATCTGTGGTCTACAGCATCCCTCAACCAGGTTTGACCATGCTCATATGTCTCCATAAGTAAACCCACAAGCACTCAACCTAAACCTCTGACCGCCTCTTCAATTTAGGGAACCTACAATGTTTTCCCTTGTTGTACTAGAGCCGAACAGATTCTGCGAAAGGCTTGAAAGAAAAATCTATCATCCCAATTTTTCTTTAAGTTCAAACCGCCCCTGGTTACTCTTCATCGATTTTGAGCTTCTTCACTCAATTGCATGTGGGACCATTTCTGGCGAGCACTCACTGTTCCCACTGCTCCTCCCTCCTCAACTCTTTCTTTCTCACTCTCTCGTTTTCTCCCTCCTCTTCCAGCCCTCCACCCCTTCAATTGAACAGAGCACTTAGAAGCGCACTAAGAGGCCTAATTAGTTCTGTCATAAAATAATGAGCCTATCTCTCCTCCCCCTTTTCCCTGGCCAGAAAGCCAGCAGCTTGTTCTGTGGATCAATTCTCGATTAATGAAATTACGAAAGAGGAAGTGGATTAAATAAATGCCTCCCTAGCGCTGATCTAGGACAATCCCACTTTTGTTGCTGTAGCTCCCCCCCAAAAAAATAATCCTATCTTAATAGCCTTTGTAGCTTCCATGCTCTAGTGACACGTTTCTAACACTTTCTTCCCCTCTTGCTGTGTTTATACTGCATAGGCTACCAGTGGCTAACAGCCCAAGTATTTGCTTGCAGAGGCATTGGTATCATTAACGATGACTTTCCAAAGACAGGCCAGTGAGCATTGCTTGGGAGAGTTAAAGATTTCTCTTGACAGAGAATAATGAGGCTATTGATCGTCCCTACAAGATATTTACCAAAGTCTACCTCCAAAACCACAAAGGGCATCGACAACAGGAAAGGACGGGAGAGAGGGACTGTCCGCTGGGGTGCCGGACCCAAGATTTTATCCGGGTCTCATCAATAGAAATGTCTGAAAATAGCTACTTGGATTCGTTATGCATCCATTTTCGTCCATAACCGCGGGATCTACAGTTACGCATGGTTACAAGATGAGTAATGATTGATACATGCTTTAAGGTTTTCGATAACGACGTCACCAACGGAAATGTAGATTTGAGGGTTCAATTTGTGTTTACAGCAAGGACTGAAAAGGCCGCAGCTCAGTGAATAGTACAAATGACCCCTTTGTGGATACCCATTGTCCTGGCTTAATGTGTTCCAGGTTACGACAGCGGGACGGGCCAGCTACTATGTGTCCTACAAGAGAGAACCATTCCTCCAAATTAAACTGCCCAAATACTCCTTACCTAAGGTAAGCAACATTTGTTTCGCCATGATAAGCACCCTCAGCTGATGCAGAGATCAATAATTCTGATTAAATAAAATTGACCAACCATTTTCCCCTGTTTCACCCCTCCAGTAAAAGAATATATAAATGAATGCACAAGGTACTGAACCCTAGTACTCATGGGCCTATATTTTATGATGTGTAGAGTAGGTAGGCATAAATGGCGTCAAAGGTTCAGTATGCACAGCAGAGCTGATGTGTGATACTCCACAGCTTGTTCCGACCTTAACACATACAGTGGGGAGAACAAGTATTTGATACACGGCTGATTTTGCAGGTTTTCCCACTTACAAAGCATGTAGAAGTCTGTAATTTTTATCATGGGTACTCTTCAACTGTGAGTGATGGAATCTAAAACACTTTAGATCACAATCACATTGTATGATTTTTAAGTAATTAATTAGCATTTTATTGCATGACATAAGTATTTGATACATCAGAAAATCAGAACTTAATATTTGGTACAGAAACCTTTGTTTGCAATTACAGAGATCATACGTTTCCTGTAGCTCTTGACCAGGTTTGCACACACTGCAGCAGGGATTTTGGCCCACTCCTCCATACAAACCTTCTCCAGATCCTTCAGGTGTCGGGGCTGTCGCTGGGTAATATGGACTTTCAGCTCCCTCCAAAGACTTTCTATTGGGTTCAGGTCTGGAGACTGGCTAGGCCACTCCAGGACCTTGAGATGCTTCTTACTGAGCCACTCCTTAGTTGTACTGGCTGTGTGTTTCGGGTCGTTGTCATGCTGGAAGACCCAGCCACGACCCATTTTCAATGCTCTTACTGATGGAAGGAGGTTGTTGGCCATGATCTCGCGATAAATGGCCCCATCCATCCTCCCCTCAATAACGTGCAGTCATCCTGTCCCCTTTGCAGAAAAGCATCCCCAAAGAACGATGTTTCCACCTCCATGCTTCACAGTTGGGATGGTGTTCTTGGGGTTGTACTCATCCTTCTTCTTCCTGCAAACACGGCGAGTGGAGTTTGCACCAAATAGCTCTATTTTTGTCTCATCAGAGCACATTCCTCCCATTCCTCTTCTGGATCATCCAGATGGTCATTGGCAAACTTCAGACGGGCCTGGACATGTGCTGGATTGAGCAGGGGGACCTTGCGTGCGCTGCAGGATTTTAATCCATGACGGCGTAGTGTGTTAATGGTTTTCTTTGAGACTGTGGACCCAGCTCTCTTCAGGTCATTGACCAGGTCCTGCCGTGTAGTTCTGGGCTGATCCCTCACCTTCCTCATGATCATTGATGCCCCACGAGGTGAGATCTTGCATGGAGCCCCAGACTGAGGCAGATTGACCGTCATCTTGAACTTCTTCCATTTTCTAATAATTGCGCCAACAGTTGTTGCCTTCTCACCAAGGTGCCTTTTATACAGATAACGAGTTGAAACCGGTGCAGTTAATACAGGTAATGAGTGGAGAACAGGAGGGCTTCTTAAAGAAAAACTAACAGGTCTGTGAGAGCCGGAATTCTTACTGGTTGGTAGGTGATCAAATACTTATGTCATGCAATAAAATGCAAATTAATAATAAAAAATGTGAATTTCTGGATTTTTGTTTTAGATTTTGCTCTCACAGTTGAAGTGTACCTATCATAACAATTAGAGGCCTCTACATGCTTTATATGTAGGAAAACCTGCAAAATCGGCCAGTGTATCAAATACTTGTTCTCCACCGTGTACAAAGCACTATTTCATCTGAAATCCTCTAACCACCTCCCCCCCTACCCCCCCTCCAACAACAGGACCTCCACATCGTGAGCACCGATGAGCACCAGGTCTTTGCGGCAGTCCAAGAGTGGAACCAGAACGACACCTACAACCTGTACCTCTCTGATACCCGGGGCATCTTCTTCACCCTTGCCTTGGAAAACGTCAAGACCACCCGCGGCCTGGGTGGCAACCAGATGCTCGACCTGTACGAGGTATGCGTTCAGGTTTTATGGATCGGGGGTTAACTGTCGCTTTTGGAATGTGCGCGTTTGGGATAACGTCGTCTGGACCTCTGCGATCGGTACAATGCGGAGTGGATCTCAGACAGGCACGAACTGGCATCGCCAACTTCGCCTCTGCCAGAGTGGTGGCAGACCTCTGTGGCGTTTTGGGGACTTCGGTCGCCTGTGACATGAAGTCTCGCTGAGGACAACGTTCCTTGGAAAGACACTGGGTCGGGTTCAGACTGCAGGGGGATATCACACAGATTTTCTCTCTCCCTTGACATCCTCTTTGCGATCACGGCCTTGTTGATTTCCCACCGGGTTTGGGGGCGGTCGAAAGCCTCGCCAGGCCTTTCAACCACGATTGGGCTTGCAGACACCTGACTTCTCACGAGGAGTCACTACAGCATACCAAGGCAAGGCAGCCATGTCCAGCACCCCCCTACACCACCTACTTTTGATGGAGCGCAACCAATTGGCCCCCTCTTGACGAACCCCTGAGTTCTGCCAGAATGCCGTGACCAAGATAATGGAAGTTATGGGTTTTACCAACAGACTACAGTCGTGCAATCTGGCCCCACTTTAAATCACAATCTCCTATTTACACTGAACTCAAACCAATAGAGTGTTTGCACGTGTCTTTATCATTGTCACTTCTAAGGACATCACATTGGCAGACGTGAAGGTATTGTCGACTGAATGCCTGGTGAGGTCACACAGGTAGCATCACTGACAACACTGACAACATGAGTCATAAACACATAGGAAGCCAGTTCGATGCCAACAGTGTTTTCTCCTGCGTACCAAACAAAACAGCCGATATTGCTTCTGGGGGGGGGGGGGTGCCATGGGGACCCCGCTCCTTCGGGAAGCGGACTGCTCATTTGACCTTTAAATGGAGCAAGACTTTGCTGACAAGGTACTGAAATACCAGCCCCTCCCTCGTGTTCCGCCTGAGTGGCCTTGGATGTCAGTGCAGGCTGTGCGGTTCGGGTGTTTGGCAGCCTAGGCCACGTACACAGGCCGGCTGTGCGTGGCCTTCAGTTTGCAGGTCTACTGAAATCAAAAGCAAAGAGGCTAGCGAAGGCACCGCTCCGTGTCAGCGGTCACGGGCAGCCCTGTTGTGTGGAGAAGAAGGTGCTGTTTGTATCCTTGAGTGTCGGCGCGCAACACGACCTCTGTGATGTTAGAATCCCATTTCAATGTAAATTGGATTTGTGGATTCAAATAAAGAATTTCAAACTGTACACGTAGGATGACACCCACCACCGACCCTACCAGACTGGTAATAGTCTTGTTAGCGCATTCCCTGGTCCTCACATTAACATTCAACGCACGCCACCCACCATCTCTCCCCTTCTTTCTCTGGGATGATTCCCCGGTTCATCACCCGGGCCCTGGCAGTTGTGATGAGGGGATCCAGAGGGGGGAGACCTGGGCCTGATCTTCAAAGTCAGCAGGGGCTGATCTTCAAAGTCACAGTGGAAGCCATTAAGATGACTTCCACTGTGGATCCTTCCAGCGCGACTGTTTCGCGCATTACAAAGACGGGCCTGGGGTTCAATGCGACGGCCGCACCCAGTAGGCAATACCGGTTGGAAGGAACGTTTATCCAGTTTCATGTCGAATTTGATGAGCATTCGTACAGTTTCGCCCCCAGGGTGAGCATGCATGACAAACTATGCGTAAACTAAATTGATGCTCTTTGTATTGCATCGTCATATCTTTTAGTGGAGACAGGCTATTTCTTTAAAAATGTTCTCCCGAATATGACAATATAGTTTCGAACGTTTACATGCCACCTGCAGCCTTTACATTTATAGTTTACTCTTTAATCGAAACAATTATTATTGAATGCATTATTCAGTTTTTCCTATCGATCTACAGTAGCTACTTCACAGAAATGTGAAATGTTCCAAAGGACCCAGATGATAAAAAATTGGCATGTATTGATTGTCTTTGTCTCTATACCCACTAGTTCATATTTTGACTCTAAAGCTATGAAACTCCCATATCTGGCGCACATACGATGAGTTTATGCCTTCCCTTCACCTGACTATAACACAGAGCACAAGGAAGGCTATCCACCACAATTTGCGTAACCCTATGCTGAATCGCCAGGATCATCAACATGGTCACAAGCATGCAGTAGTACTGCTAAGCCGTGAGTTAGACCACTGCGCCCACGTGAGATCACCTTGCAAAACTCTGTAATCCATAGATCCTTTCAAATCGCTCAAGTTAAAAGCAGTCAGTAATGAGACCGGACCAATCAGAATATCTCTAAATCACTCGGAAAGCCATTCTGGTCTGCCTTTAGCTTATTCAGTTCCATTATATTGTGTTCTAGAGCTCAAACACCCAACCCAACCTGATGTTCTTGTCTTTAAAACTTTAGAGAATTCTTTACTGAAAACGCTGGCTTCCAGATGCAACATTTGTTTCTTATGTTACTATACTGGCCGATTGCTGGATCTTCCTGTTAGGTGTCACCGTATTCAGACCAGGTAGAGAGCTTGTATGTATATTTGCAGCATTGCAAATCTGAAGACAATCTGTAGAAAAAAAAAAAAAGTCATTATGTTGTTCTTCAAATTGAGGACGTTGCAATTACACAAATGTTGTAGCCTGAAAATGGGCCTTTTATAAGATGATTAATTGAGTCATATCAGGAGCATTTCCTATGCTGCATTTCCAGATTAACACTAAACAAATACAAGAGTTATGTCCATAGCCAATTGCTCAACAGAGTTGATAAATTTAGAATAGAGTCTGCATCAACACCATGCAAGGTTGAAATGGATTTACACATTCTGTACTGCCCATTTGACACAACGTTAGTACATTCATTAGTACACAGTACATTAGGTCCACACAAAACAAACCATCTTAATTGTTTAGTAATTAAGTCAGACACATCCAACCTTTTATAAATGAGACAGATCATTTTGGAGCGCACTAATAGAATGTGCATTGTGCTAAAGGTACACGATGAGGGTTTATCTAGTAGGTAGCTATAGTCATTGACTCTACACAATCATCAAGTCCTAGTCGTAGAGCGAATGTGGATTTAATGAGAACCAAGGCGAAACATAGAATCCCCCAAAAAAGGAGCAAAGGCCTCTGAACAAAAATGCAAACGAGATCAGGCAGGCAAGAGTACACAGGGCAGTGGGCTGAGAAAAAGGGTCACAGGGCAGGCAAAAGGGTCCAAACACAGGTAAATCTATACAGAAAGTATTCACAGACTTGGAAAAAACACACAGGGTTGAAAAAACAAACAATGTCCAACAACGGAGAACAGCAAACCCAGAACTAATATAGAGGGATCTAACGAGACACATGCATAAACAATAATGACAAAAGGATAGGCTACGTTCAAAAGCAAAGGATGAAAACAGAACAGAACAGGCTACATTCAAGAACAAACGCAAAACCAGAACCAAACAAAGCAAAGCTTCACAGTAGCCAAAAGCAGTGCCCATTTTTCACCACATACCATGCTTCTAAGTGCAGGGGTTTCTAACCGGTTCAACGGAAGGGCTGTTTGTTTTTTGCAATAAATTGGTTCCCTGTTCAGGGAAACAACCAGGTGAAGGTAGAAACTAATCAATTAGCGACCTTATTAGTCAAGGAGAGAGCGAAAGTTGTAGACATTCGGCCCTCCATGGAACCGGTTTGACACCTCTGGTCTAGTGCTTCAGTTTCTGATGGCAGGCAAACAGAGCAATTGCTAAATAATCATTAGAAAACACTACCAGTATTGAAGCAGCTATTCTTCTTGGGGTCCATGCAAAACAAGAAACATGATAAGAAGTACATACTGTAAATGCAAAAAATATTATAATCATACAATTTACGTAAAAAAGAAACATAGGCTCATTATAATGGCAACAATGCAGCCATACATTTTTCCCAAATACGTTTTCTAAGCAGGTCCTAATGTCCTGACAAGAACAGTCCTGCAAACAAAGGAGAGAATCATACATCAGCAACAACCTAACTCAATGTTTTGAAAACCTACTAACGCTATTGTACAAATAATTAACTAAATGTTCTAAAAATCAATTTTTTGTTTTGGGAAAATATGCTACAAAATTTGACTGTGCAATGCTTGTGTGTGTGTGTGTGTTTGTTTATCTACACTTACTCTATGCACTGAAGATATAATTCTGACCAAAGTACTTCTTAAGAGTCCTGTGTATTGCTGTGACATACCCTGGAGTGGGCTTTGAAGACCCAGGGGCCCCAAAGACTCTGAGAGAGGAATCATTTACTAAGTACTTTGAGCTCAACAGGGAACAGAGAGAGTGAGTGAAATCAACAGTCTTTTACTCTTTTCCCTGGTCCCTTCAAATTATTCATTGCCTCTCCTCAGCATCCTCACACTTTTTCTCTTTTCCTTTCTCCCTCTCTCGCTTGCTCCCTCTCTTTCTTTCGCCCTCTTTGTTTTTCCCTCTAAATGATACTAATCACCGGAATAATTTTTTTCTTCTTCTTGGTATATCCTGATGGGATTATTTTCAGTGTCTTGACAGTGTTTAACACGATCAAAAACCATTCTCCTCCCTCTCCAAGCCAAGTTAAAGTTGCCATTTGGCGTTACAATAGGCATTGCATTCAATCAACCTCATAGAGTAATAAACTTCATCAACACGGAAGATTACAAAATGTCCTCACATTCAGTACACAGTCAGTACTCAGCGCTAGGCCTTCAAATCAAAATACAGCCCCGATAATGAAATACCTCATAGCTATAAATAGCTTTTGAACGAGTGAGCGGTTGGAAGGTGAATGAGTGAGCGTTCGGAAGGAGCCATGCCCCCCCCGAGCCTCCAACTGTGATTCAGTGGTGGATCCATATCTGTGATAGATTGAGGAAAACTTCATTATTGCATATTGAAAAAGCAGGCCGTGTGGACTGAGGGAAGTCTGGTTTCTCAGGGCTCATTTATCATTACTACGGGTGGTGTTACTGCGCTGAAAGCTGTTGTGTTGTTCGTCTCACCTATGCCGAGTGATCAACGTGAACTGTCAGTCCGTAACTGTTAATGACAAATGGAACGGTGGATGTATTGTTTTTCGTTGGCGTAGATGTTTCCGCATAATGTAGGTCCATGTGTAATAATACTAGATGACAGTTGCACATGTATCTGCATATACAACGGGGTAACTCGCGTTGTTATTTAGTTGAGGTCAGCAATCATCATTCTGTTTAAGTACGGCTTCAGTTTTAATATAGTCAGATAGCTTGCAGGTTATACACTGTGGCTCTTGCTGGGATCCAGATGTGCCAAGGGCCATGTGTTCACTCTGAATTTTTAACATTCCTGTCATTTTACTCTCTCATCCTGAGCCACATACAGCCAAAAACTCTGAAATGTCTTGCTCAAGAACACGGCAGATGTTTTACATTGACGGCATAGGACAACTTCTCAGTTACTGGCCCAGTGCTTACTTGGCTACCTGCTACCATCCAAGGTAGCATCTCCATCAACAGTACGGTACCACCCACAATCTCTGCCATCACAAACCTCCAGCTAATACAAAAGGCTATCCTGGAATGGAGACCTCAGTCTCATTCCCGTCAGCAGAGGTGGAGTGCTGGTGGGTACCAGGGGGAGGTATGATTGTGAAAGGACAATAAATAATTACTGCCATGATTGACACGCCTGGTCACGGCAGGGAGGGGCCCCCGACGCTCATTAGTCTCGTCCACCACGGCCCTCCACGTTTCTATGACGATGTCAAACGCGGTGCCCATTAGTGCCACTTATACTGGAAGGGCCCATGAGGCCCCTCAGGAAGTGGGATACTTCTGGAGGCCCTCAGTGTCTGCTGCAGTATGGATTATATTTAAAGGCATGCTTTGAGATTTTCTATAATCAGGCCCTTTAGCTACTTTCCCAGACCCAGATTATAACTTGTGGATATAACATGCATGTCTCTGAAAGGGTTTTAGGACGCTGCTACCTAGCACTAGCGCGATGACTAGAAGGTCACAGATTGTGTTAGAAGTCCCCATGCACTGTCCCGTCACAGTGAATTCAGAGACATAAATATGATGTCCAGTTCATCTGAGTAAAAGTGCCTCGTTGCCAAAATCCCCAAGTATCCCTTTAAAGTGTGGTCGTTGGGTTTCCCCAATCATACTTTAATCCTAGCCGGGCATGCAGGAAGCTGACAAGAGAGGCAAGGAGCTGTGACTTTTCTATCTCTTTTTTTTCTCTTTCTCCATGTCTGGCAATTTGTGTCATGTCGAGGTGTCAGTTTAACGATTCAAACGGGCGGTGTTGTACAGTGGTCGCAACAGTGAAGGGCGGTTGACAGTGATGCAATTAAAAGGAAACAGTTAAAAAAATAAGACTGGCGGGGTTACAGTCGGACTCCCTCAAGGGTATACATTTACTTAGCGTTTGAAGAAGTGAATTTCCAAAGAAAGCCATGTCATCTTTTTCTGTGGTTAAATAGTCTTGTTTTGTGTCTGTTTCAGCCTTGTTCTTTGTTTCTCCCTAGGTAGCAGGTATCAAAGGCATGTTGATTGCTAACAAAAGGCTGGATAACCAGGTCAAGACTTACATCACCTACAACAAGGGCCGTGATTGGAGGCTACTGCAGGCACCGGGGTCGGACCTGGCTGGAAATGATATTCACTGTATACTGGTGAGCTTTAGTGGATCTAACAAGTTCATTGTTGCTGTACGTAATCAAGAACTTTCTGAACCTCTATTGGTGATTAACTGAATCCAGACTAAGCCCATTCAAGGACTGCAAAAGCATACCCAAAGGAGAATCTCCAATAATCACTAACTTTGTCAAGGAATATGCGCTCCTCAAACTTCACCAAATGAAATTGGGATGATATTTTCAGAATACAATCTGTTTTTTGAAGGTCATAACATGGTACACAATTGGATGACGTAGTTATATAAAAAAAACATTTTGACCTGTGATTACCACTTTCAAAACCCCTGGCTGAAAGTATTGGAGTGCATCTACAGTGTTCACCAATGATAACATTTACAATAGGTTACATCAGACACTCAGGGGAATTTGTTTAATCATCTTAATGGAAAGGGAATTACTTTACGTAATCACATTGAAAGCTGGGTTGAACACTGGGTAGGACTATGGCACTTGCAAGGCAACACCTCAAGTCTGGGTTCCAATACACTGTTTTGAAAATACAAAACTTGACACCTTGTAATAAATTATTTGCATATATGTTAATAGTAATGTATTTCTTAGAACACTGAAACTTTGAAATATATGTATTATAATAACCAAACATTTGAAATACCCTGAAACACATCAACATAATTATATGAATAGTAGTAAATATTTAAAATGCCCGAAAATAAAGTAAATAATCTAAATAAATGTATTATCAAATAGTTTATAGTAGCAAACACTATACCATTGTTTTGGTAAACTGCTGAGTGTTGGGACAAGTGAAAAGGCATCATATTATCCCAGGCTATTTTGTACAATGATTAATTAGTTGCAAAGAGTTAGACACAGTCCACACTGGACAAGGTTTCTACTGAGCACCTACAGTGGCTATAGAATGTTTACATTATTTTGAACTGGGGCTACTTGGGTAGCTTTTCTGGAATCTTTAGACCACATAATTATACTATTTACTGAAAATATTTTCTCTCATATGGTTCAAAAGGATGTAGTGCTTGCAATGATATCAGAATATCAGATCAGTTCAGAAGCAACTAGAGCATCTGACCTGTAACAGAACAGTTGCTAGACTGAATCCCTGAGCCAGCATTGAGGAAATCTGTCATCTTGTTCCTGAGTGAAGTTTAGTTAACACTAATTGCTCCCAGGTCACTGCTGAAAATAAGTACTCAGTCCGACTTGCTCCGTAAAATGCATGCCAACATATCACAAGTATTGTAAAAGTTATTAATCGGCAATTTGTCTTTATTCCATAATTCAGTTTCAGAAAATAAAGATGCTACAAAAATATACGAATACAGCAGATGTTAGCTATGCAGACACATTAGTTAGCTTAAACATTGAACACAGTCGTGTTGGCAGCTAATATTTGCTAAGTTGCTAGCAGGCTAAAATGCATTTCTAAACTGAACTGTGCATGCGAAATGGCAATTTCTTTTTAACATTTATTTAACCTGGTTTGCCACTTTTCCAAGGGGGACCTAGCTAATTTGAACATCACACTTGGTTTAATACTTGCCATCATTCAAAATACATGTGTAGAATGTGTCTACAATTGTTCCATCTTTGTGACAAAACACCAATTGGATAGAATTAGCATTGACTATTAATCCACCAAAATATGTTATAAGTACTATGTCAGGCTAGGTCTAGTGAAAATAGACACTTTTCAAATCACCAGCATTGCATTTTAATGTGTATGTGTCACGAGTAGTTAAAAAATTAAGACACAAATAAATATACAAGTAGACAAATTGAAAAGATATTGTGAATGTGTTTTTTTCTATATTTAAAGTTAAGTTCATCACACAGTTTGACATGCTATGTAGTGATCAATACAAACCACAACTGTGGTCTCTGGGGACACAATTCTAAACTATACCTGTGACTTTTAAACTATAACCGGTACAGTTCAATAAATCATGTTATAGGACTCATCTGTATTTGGTAAATCGAGAAACTCAAAACTCGACAATTAAATCCCCAAAATGCAATTTCTTTAAATCACAGTCTCATTTAGCCTTCACACATTTGACATTATTTTGAGAAATAATGTGCAGTACTGGTTGATGTGGAAAAAAGTATACATTTAATCTGCTTGCTCTGCCCTCTTATTTATCCTCATATTGACATGTTTGGCAACTTTGTTTGGCTACAAGTGGATCCCAAAACAATTTGACATGAACAGGTGGATTAATGACAAATGTCCAGCAAACAATAATGCAATTACAATAATTTCTTAAATTAATCATGTATGTTCAATTTTCTTTGAAACGTATATCTAACTACAACCCCATTTCCAAAAACGTTGCAATGATGTGCAAATAATTTATCCCTATATTTAATTGGAAATTGAATTTGATGCCAGCAACAAGTTGGGACAGCTGCATGTTTGCCACTGTGTTGCATCACCTTTTCTTTTAACAATACTGTGTAAGCATCTGGGAACTGAGGAGACCAATTGCTGTAGTTTTGAAAGTGAAATGTTTTCCCGTTCCTGCTTGGTATAGGATTTTGGGGTCTACTTTTTTGTCATATCTTTTGTTTCATGATGCGCCAAATTTTTTCAATGGGTGATAGGTCTGGACTGCAGGCAGGCCAGCATAGCAGCCGGACTCTTTTTCTATGGAGACATGCTGTTGTAATACGTGCAGAATGTGGTCTGTCATTGTCATACTGAAATAAGCAAGGCCTTGTCTGGATGGCAGCAAATGTTGCTCCAAGACCCGTATATTGTTTAGCTTTACTGTGATTTCCTGTTTATCACTTGCACCTTGTATTAAACCGCACCATTACTTTAATAGCTCTGTGTCTATACAAACCAGAGTATTAACCGCACCCATATATAAACCGCATTTCCGAAATTCCGCCAAACCCCTTCACCAAACGGTCCTCGTCAAATCCTGCCTTAGCAACCGGTCACTAATTGAAGAAGGTCTGTCAAGCCTTCATCGTTAAGGGCCAGAATGGTGAAACCATGTGCCTTCGCTACGGCACCTGCTGCAAATCCAACAGCAGGTAACCAAAAGGTTTTGGTGTGGGTCATTTACAGTGACTTCTCTTAGGTTGTGAAATTCTTTAATCAGCATTTATATATAATTATTCATTAGACAACAATGTTGTCTAACGCCGACGTTAAAGTTTTTGTGCTAATGTGACCACCAATACGACTAACTCGCTACTACAAGATTAGCTAGATAGCTAGCTACCTCTAATATTAGCTTGTTACATCGGGGCACTCGTAGGCTTAACTTGAATAGGTAACTTTCTGCTGAAGTTGATAGGATGATAAAAAAGTTCAATAATTGCTATATAAACAGAACTTACCCAGCAGTGCAAGAGCATGACTGGTCCACAAGGCTGTGCTGATCGCATTTGAGTTCATGGGGTTTCTCATTCTGTATGCTTGTTTCAATTATCGTGTCCTCTTGTTTATCCAAATGTTGTGAACATATCCTTCCACTGCATATTGCAATCCCTCTGGGCTTTTGCGAAAGGTCAATTATGACTCAGTGTTCATTAATTTTAAACATCTGTCATGGGGCAGTTCAACTCAGTCCATCTAAAATGAGAGAAGGTGACAGCGTTTTTGAATCTTGTTTATATATGGTTTCTTTGCATGGGAGCGTTTTAACTTGCATTTGTGGAACATACTGTGTTCACAGACAGTGGTTTTCAGAAGGGTTCCTGAGCCCATGCAGTGATGTCCACTCGGCTTTGGGCCATGCGTACAGAGATTTCTCTGGATTCTGTGAATCTTTTAATGATATCATGCACAGTAGATGAGGAGATCCCCAATCTCTTTGTAATTTTAAATTGAGAAACAATATTCTTAAATTGTTGCAATATTTGCTCATGCAGTCTTTCACAGAGTGGTGAACCCCTCCCCATATTTGCTTCTGAAAGACTCCCTGGGAAGCTCTTTTTACACACAATCATGTTACTTGTTGCAAATTAACCTAATTAGTTGTGAGATGTTCCACAAGATTTCTTCTTGGCATTACACAACTTTTCCAGTCTTTTCTTGCCTTGTTCCAGTTCATTTTTAAACGTGTTGCTGGCATCTCAGTTTCTACATTTGATATGTTGTCTTTGTACTATTTTCTATTGAATATAGGGTTTCAATGATTTGCATATCATTGCATTTTGTTTTTCTTTACATTTTACACAGCGTCCCACCTTTTTAGGAAACAGGGTTGAAGAAAGTGCCAACTTTGTGGACTGTGTCACAGCAACTAAAGTATATGAGCTAGACACAGTATAACAGTCTGTATCTCTTGGAAGTTGAAAATGATTTTATAGACACAATGTCCTGGTACTTCCTATTATCTTCCATTATAGGATAACTCTAACTTCTAAGCACTGGTAAGTGCCATGGAGAAAAACTGAGTACCTGTGCGTGTTTGTGAGACTGTTTAACTTTTAATAGTGTTTTGGTCCAAACCTTCCAATGAGTTTGTAGAGAAAACAAAACACACTAGAAAATACCTCCTTTCTGCCAAACAGGAATCATTTTCTTTATTGAAATAAATCTCATTTGGTTGAGTTTATGAAGGCCTTGGGTATCATTAGAATACTAAAAAGGTATGATTTAAAATGACACAATAGCATTTTCATTACTCTATATTACCGCAGGCTACCCGTTCCCGTTTGCTTGTGTGAAACAGTGGATTTTATTGGAGGACGTGAATATTTTTAAATAATGCTGATATCTTCAATTTTGTGAGTTAAGTGGCTATGCTAAGTGTTTTGCGAACCACAGAATCTGTTCTTTTGGATAAAAATCCAAACCTGTCTGTAACAGAGATTTTGTCTTTTACATTGGAAACATCACACAATTCAGATGTTCAATTAACCTACTGTATTCAGGACAAGTCAAAGACAAAAGGCAATATAACTAAAACAGTTCCTGCTATATTTAAATATCAAATCTTTTAGTGTTAAGAACCAGTTAATCGCACCCACATCTAACACTAAAAGTCTGTAGCATAAATGCATAATGTTTATTAAGAAGTTCTGAAGTCCGGGAAGTGCCAGCTTGTCCTTGGGACTCTCATTGAAAGGACATGGACGCTTTGGTGCGTCTTGCGTGGCTCGGCCAACAGGTGGAATACGATTGTACATCCATGTGACATTCTAATTACTGTCACGGATTTCCTTTTGATTATCTGGTTCCCCCTGGTGTCCTTACAGCAATGTCATGCTATCAATATTGGCCGAGATGAAAGCTGACTTTTTTTTTCTCTGCCTCTGTGAACAGATATAATTGTCTTTTGTTATTTTGGTTCGCCCTCGAGAATAGTCCTGATGCTTTTATGTAAAGAATCCTCCCCCTTTGTCAGAATTAATGACTGATAATGGAAATGAGGACAGACTGTGGTGGCGTTGTAGTGATGTTATACTCCATATCCTTAAATGTATACCGTATACTGTACACGAGAGCCAGATCCATGTAAATAAATATATTAACAAACAAAGCCCATTCAAGTCTAATCAGACTCCTTAGGTAGACAAAGGAATGTGAGACGTGCTAGTAAACAATATGAATCAACGAACTGACTGCCTGGAAGAGTCGTCGATCAAAGGCACATATTTAATTAATTTGTAAAATGGAGGATTGCATTAAACAAGGCATAGGCTTAAATGACAAGATGGCAGTAACATTAAAAGACCATTACTCTAGGCATTAACAGAGAAGGAAAGAGTGAGAGATTCTCTGGCTTGAAGTCCAGCAGGGATCCTTCAGCAAAGCAGTGCTGGAACAAAAGGATGTCAGACATTTTGTTTTCAGTCCTGTTATTATCTCTGACTTGTTTGTATTTTGGCATCACCGTACGTTTAGCTTCCGGTCGAGTTTCTTGGCATCACCGTACGTTTAGCTTCCGGTCGACACAGTATCAGGCCTACACAAAATTGGAGGACAACAGCTCCTCTGCCTGCAGAGGGGTGAGAAAAGGAGTTTGATATTTTTTCTTCCAAAAACAGCAAAGATTCCTGATGCAAAAACCAACATTCCATATATAGAACTGATCGGGCGGGGAGGGCTGGAAGGCTACTGCAGAGTCTTCTGCTGGAATTGGCAGCATACGGTTTCGTCGTATTATAAGGGTTAAGGTCTAAAGTAATGTAGGCAAGGAGGTAGGGTGTAATTAAAGATGCAGAAATGTCTACCCTTAGACCTGGAGAAACTGCAGTAGTATTCACACAACATATTGTCGGCGTGTACCTTGACCATTCATTTGGAAAGATTACGATAGTACCGCTTGACAGTACAGCATTCAATACTGTTGGCTGACCACAGAGTTGGTTAGGCTCTGCTACTTCGGGCTAGCTCATCGTCAAAGCATGGATCAAATGGAGAATGTTTCCAAGGCAATGAGCAAGGTTTCAGCACCAGTTTTGGGTTTGACACAATGTCAGCTAAGGCATCAACCGATGGGTCACTGAGTCCAACACTCGGATGGTTGTTATCATTTGTCGTCTTATTAAAGTCACAAGAATAATTAAAAGGATTTTACTGGGCAGCATCTGAGCTATAAAAAAACCCTCGATATAAACAGCGCTGCATCCTTTCTTTTCTAAAGGCTCAGCTCTTGAAATAAAAAGCATATGATTTGTGCATAATGGCTTTCGTCAGATATAACAGACCCTGTCATTTCTCCCCCCTCAGCCCTTCTGTTCGCTCCATCTCCAGCTGCAGACATCAGAAAACCCGTATCTGTCAGGCAGCATATCAACCAAGGCTTCAGCACCCGGAATTATAGTGGCCACAGGTGAGAAAATACAGTATGACTCATAGCATTACAATATAATTACCCTATTTCTATGGCCTGATCATTTGAAAGATTAGGTTAAATGATATTAGATCACCTTTATTGTTCACTCATGTGCAAATTCATTTAGCATTCTACTGAATAGAAAGACATATTCGATGTACCCAATGGAACATAAAATAGGGAATAGCTGTCTATCATTTCCTTACAGTGCTGAAACTGTGATGGCGATGATGATTATGCAATCCGTTACATTACTGATAAGGATCCACAAGTCTTGCTTTAAACACCCCATAATTGACTGCGTGGGAAAGATTGTATTTTAGCCAAATAAATTGCCTGCATCCATGAATCTTCTCCGTTGATCTCTGTCCTCAAACAATATCCACACTTCTGTCCAACAACAGTTGGTCCCCTCCTCCTCCTCTCCTCCCCCTTTCGCTTTTTTGGAACTATCTTAAAGCCCTTTGACCCCACCACTGTCCCGCATCTGGGGGGAGAAGGGGCGTCGCGCTTCTGGTATGACTCTTACACAGACGTGCCCTTTATAATCCATACTGGTTTTAGTGGGCCACTGCGGAATGACGTATAACGGAGCCCGATAATACAAACGTGTCTGAGCGTGTGTGCCAACACATCCCCCTACTTGCCCCGGCGCCCACCTGTGCTCGAAAACACACTTACACACACAAAGAAGGCGAGAGACGCATAAAGACAAGGACCGCAGAGACACGGACCCACAAAGACACGGAACCATAAAGACACGGAACCATAAAGACACAGACCCACACACAGACATACCATGGGCACTCGGGTGTGCATGTCGGCTGGTGCAGAGGTCAGTTTGTAAACCCGACAAACAGGACAGAGTAGAGAATGTATGCCTGACACGTAAAAGTGGCGGGGGCGTGTTGGATAACTGCTTATGATAAGCCGAGCGACATCCGTCCACGTTAAGCGTTTGTGATTCTTCTCAGTTTTCTCACGATATTCACTGCATCTTTTTTATTCCAGCATTATTTGAATATTTAGCCAAAGTGTTTGAATTTCCACCACAGGGAATATTGGATCTGAGCTCTCATACAATAATGTTGGAATGTTCATCTCATCTGACGCTGGTAACAACTGGAGACAGGTACGTTCAAGGTTCAATCTGAGGGGGAAATCTAACTGAAAACAAAATATTGTGGATATGTATCACTGCTTCTGTTGTTTGATCATTTAAATATGAGATTTCCTAAACCTCTCAGAATTCAGCTGTTAACTGCTGTAGATTATTGTGTTATATGAAAATGCCTTTGCTTCCTATTAGATATTCGAGGAGGAGCACAACATCTGGTTTCTGGATAAAGGAGGGGCCCTAGTCGCTGTGAAACAACCAACAATTCCTACCCGACATTTACAGTAGGTTAAAAACCTCAAAACTAGTTCCTGTACCCTGTACAGGGTATGCTGACATGAAATACACATATAACATTCTGAACAAGTACACAGAATGGAATCAAATCATGGAATAATATTTTTTTTTCGTTTAAGTACTTCCATTAGCACATTGCCCATCCTTTTCCAAATTGGAGTGCCCGTATTTCTCCTCAGTGAAAACCAGCTCAACTGAAACCACATCTCTCTTTGTCATATATATGTGTGTATATATACACACACACACACACACACACATATATATATATATATACACACATATAAAATGAAATTACTTTTACGACTGGTCAAGTGTGGAGGACACCCTTCCTTCCTGGTTTTGTCTTCTAGAAAATGTAAGTGCAGTTGTCGAGGGAAGGAGCACAGGGAAGGCATTCTTTGCAGGCCAGGATTCAAACACATTTTTATAGAACACGTTGAGCTTTTAAATTAGTCTTCACTTTTGGGATAATTCCATTGGCTTCATTAGCCCAGGCAAGCACACCAATGGGCAACAACTGTAGTTGAAATAGACCAAACATTATTTGAACCCAGAAGGTCCCCAATATTCTCTCTCTCTCTTTCTGTTTCTCTCTTTTCATCTAGTGTGACATTAAACATTTCCCTGGCTCTGTGTCCCACTAATAGATGTGTGTCAACACTTAGTCCGCGGGCTTAGCTTTCAGTCAGATGAAGGCAAGCCAATTGACGGAGGTTTGAATCGAAGCAGTGACACGAGTGCTGTGGCTCCTCATATCGTAGCGCAGGGATCTGCGTTGCTGAGGGTTGTTCCCAACGATGTCACACACACACACACACACACACACACTACCACTCTAGTGTTCTGAACTAATGTTGATGAGCTGTCTGAATCAATAAAGAACAGGCCCAGAGGATAGCATTCTCCCCATCTATTTTTCTTTTTTTTTTCAGCCTCTCAGACTTTGTTTTGTAGTTGTTAGGGACTTACATGTATTTTTTTTTTGCTTTGAAAAGGGATGTGTGTCTTTTTTATTGGGCACAGGGGAGGATATGGTGTTGTTTCCATTCTGTACTTTCTCAGTTTTGCAGGTTTTTACTGTATTGTTTTTTTCTGTCCCAGACACATTTTTGTCTACTTCCATGTTATTCCCTATCAAGTTGTTTTGGTACACTTCCCTCATGCACAATGCTGTTCCACGCTTCTTACACCAAATTTCTACCCTGTCCTCGCCCTATCCGCAGACACAGTGGATCATTTGCAAGGTCTGCAATAGGTTAACTATCTACCGATTAAGTACTACACATAAAATAATTGGAAGATAGAAGTGCTGCATCATTGCACATTAAGACCAGCATGGACACTATTGTTTTTTTAGGGACTATACCATTATACAAACCAAGGCCGGCCCACAGCATTAAATTATGTTATTTAGAACTGAGTGCCATTCTGTGCAGTGTGTGTCAAAACTGCAGTGGGAATATCATTTGCATAATGGCGCAATATGTTGTGTTTTTTGAATGTTTCATTCTATGCATTCAATTTGGATCAGTTGTGGATATTCTCTTGACAGATTTATTTCTAGAAAGTCACATTTTTTGAATTCTGTTCTGACACCTTGAGTTGATCTCCCATGTGGACTCACATTCGGAGTGGCAGAGCTAATCTAGAATCAGTTCCACCCGGTCCATCTAATCTAATTATTTAGGATCTCAGAGCCAAAGCTGATGCACAAACAGCACTCCTACTCAGAGTTTTGACTACTGTTCTTGTCATTCCCGGTCTTAAATGTAAGATTTATTTGTACAGGGAAATCAAGTTGAGGCCTATGTATTGTTTTACAGTTGAGCCCTGTATTACAGCAATATATATGCATGTATATAGACAGTGCCAGTCAAAAACGTGGACACAACTACTCATTCAAGGATATTTCTTTCTTTATTCTATTTTCCACAACATGGAGTAATAGTGAAGACTTTAAAACTGTGAAATAACACACATGGAGTCATGTCGTAACCCGAAGAAGTGTTAAACTAATTAAAATACATTCATATTTAGCCACCCTTTACTAGGTTGACAGCTTTGCAAACTGTGTGTTCTCTCAACCAGCTTCATGAGGTAGTCACCGGGAATGCTTTTCCAACATTCTTGAAGGAGTTCCCACGTGATGAGCACATGATGGCTGCTTTTTCTTCACTCTGCGGTCAACTCATCCCAAACATCTCAACTGGGTTGAGGTTGGGGGATTGTGCCAGGTTGTTCGAGGCAGCACTATCACTCTCTTTCTTGGACAAAAAGCTCTTACACGTCCTGGAAGTGTGTTTTAGGTTATTCCAAGTGACTACCTCACCTCTGCTGGTTATTGTTGGGGCAACAGTAACCAGCAGACCTGGGGCAAGAATGGTTGCCTCTTAAATGGCCCTAAGGGTCATTTGAGAAGCATTCAATGTATTGTTGTGTCCTGACTTTGTTTCAGGATCAGTTTCGATGAGGGGCGGCAGTGGACCAGACACAGCTTCTCCCTGGTGCCTCTGTTCGTAGATGGGATGCTGGTGGAAGCCGGGACGGAAAACCAGATCATGACGTGAGCAGTGACAGAGGAGAAATGGTTGGAGGACATGAGCATGATGAATGCTCTAGAGATGGGGGGGATGACGTTTTCCGGGATGAAAGGAAGGGTTAAGGGATGAAAGAAACGACATAATTAATCTTTCCATGGTGTTCTTTTGGGAAGCGTGTTCTTTTGAAAGACAATGGGGGAGGTTTGGGGCGGGAGAGGGAATTTAAATGCAACAATACAAGGATATGAGGTTCCTTTCATAGGGGATGTCAGTCTGCAATGGCTTTGGACTGACAGGCCTATTTAAAATACACGTTCAACATAGAGCGTTCAATTACTCATAGAATTAAGGTCATTGGCGGAGATGTGTAGCGATGACAACCCCATGCCGAGTTATATTAACTTCAGTATTCGTCCAGTTGTCACAGAGACTCATAAACAAGAACAAAATGAGTTCATCTTACTTTGGTTTCTCAAGGTTTTTCGGGCACTTTAGTCATCGGTCCGAGTGGCAGCTTATCAAGATAGACTACAAGTCCATCTTCAACAGAAAATGTACAGAAGGAGACTATCAAACCTGGCACCTTCACAACAAGGTAAGACTTATTCAAAGGAAAGTCAGCCAGACCTACCCATGTGTGTCCCTAATGCCTAAGCAAATTCCAATTAATTCAGAGATGAGTATATCACACTATCGCAGATTCTGAAATGCATCTTGGTAATCAGACCTGAAACTAATTAATAGATGTGTTATTTGCTAACTATTATTTAATATTATTATTTAATATAATTCTGTCGTGAAAAATCTGAAAAGATTAATATATTAGTCAGAAAGGAGATGTTATTTACGGCATGTTATTTACGACATGTAATTTACTTCCTATTGTGTAATAACTGTCTGTTAATACATGGTAGTATGTCGCTACTGTACATGGTAGTATTACCTACAGTAATTACAGTGTGTTACGACATGGTGTTCCTACCTGCATTTATAAAAATATATTGCTACTGTACATAGTAGTACTCAGTACCTTTCTTGCATTGCTGTTTTATTAACTTGACATACTGTAATCCCAACTCTTATGGATTAATCTTCACAGGGCGAACCATGTGTAATGGGCCAGAAGCAGATCTATATGAAGCGTCGACCTGGCAACTATTGCATGCTGGGAAAAGACTACGCCAAAGTCCTCTCTGCTGAGTCATGTATCTGTCGGGCCCATGACTTTGAATGGTAAGTAGACTCTTTGTACACACACTCAGCTATGGCATTAAAGTATGATAACTCACAATTATAATATGAAAGAAAGTATGAATACCTGTTCTAGTACATATTTTATGTCTTTTCAGTGTATTGACATTGAACATGAATAGATCTACAATGGAGACTTTTCCTATTGTGTGTTGTGAATATTGTCCCATTTAATACAATTTGGGCTTTAATACACTGTTTCAGTGTCCCATTAATTTGATAGATTTTCTGTCTCAGTTCTCCAATAATCAGATATTTTTGGGTATCATTTTACGCAATGTTCTCCTCACGCCTGTCTCTGCTTAGCTCGCTTCACTATGTTTATATTATAATGACATTGAGAAGACGAGAGGTGCAAATAGTTTCAATTTGTATGCAAATCGTAGGGCAGCTAGCTGCTTGTTGTGTTTTTATCTTGTAAAAGCAGAGAAGAGAAAAGCATTGGGAAATGATTCTGACAGTGCCAGCAGTAGCAGGTCAGACTGCATGAGTTTTAATTAGAATCCATTAGTCTCCTGTGATAGTTTGTTTTAATTATTTTTAGACTGAAATTATTATATTAGATTCATTTCACAAACTTCCTGACCAAAACATCTCCCCCTCTGCTCTCTCTCTCTCTCTCTTTCCGTATGTGTGTATGCATGTATATAGAAAAGAGTATAAATGTTTTCTCTCCCTAGCTCTGTAACCGTTGCTGGAGACAGTGAAACACAGAAACATGATGAAAACAGGGTCTTTGAAAAAAACACAACAGACAGACCAAATAACATAACTTTTAATTGACTCTGAAGTGTACAGAAAAGGACTAAAATGTTTAATGACTGTGGATTGCGTAAGATCTGCAGTGCTCAGAGCGGATGTTGTTATGCTGTGTACAAAATAGCCCAGGGGTTGATTCAGAAGGACAGTGACCGTCTGTAGTTAGAGGTTATATACTGTAGATATAACACTTCATACAATCTATTAATAACACCGTAAGTGAGGAGAAATTAGTATAGTAATGCGTTATGCTACATTTTTGGTGTCTCTGCACAGCTATTCAGTTGGACACAATGCTTTTTGACTTACTGGAAAGGATCAGTGCATTGCCAAAGCTACCGTTCTGTTGTGCTCTGATGTCCTTAATTGGGCACACTAATTGGACTCACTTGATCTCTCATAACTGTTATCCCTACCAACCAGAACACCATAACTTCACTTGATGCCAAGTCAATAAATCGGGGTTGGTTTCTAATCACACCAGAGCAACACTAAGTCGGACGAGTCTTAAAGACCTCAGGCGAAGTTGCTTACTGTTAGTTCTGCCCAGGTAATTAATTGATAAATCAATGTCAGTGTCTTTATTAGAACAGGCACCAAACCCACTTTGCCTGATATAAATCACTTTGTGATCAGGAGGTAGCTAGCATCAGATGTTTAGAGTCAGCCAGCCCTGACCTCGCTGCATGTCTGGACGTGGAGTTCCTCAGGGATCAGTGTTCCTACCTCGGCTGATCTACAGTAGCGCATTATTCAACCGCAGCCCAATCAATATAGAATAATGATGTGTCGCAATGCCGGAAACAACCTTAAGGGACAGGAAACACGTAACATTCAACATACAGTAAAACAATGTGTCCTTTTGATGTTTATATTGATCAGGTTCTTTCTGTGATTTGTGATAGCGATTACGGCTATGAGCGTCGCGCAGACGGAAACTGTCTACCAGCTTTCTGGTACAACCCATCCGCCATGTCGCGAAACTGCAGCCAAGGACAGGACTACCTCAACAGTACAGGGTGAGTGACACGGGGGCACGATTCCGTTAGCGTTTAGCTTTTTCTCTGTCAAGGCAACGGTTCTACAAGAGAAATAATAAGGCGTGTCGAAGCATAGTGCATCCTGGCTAGGGAACTCCCTCTGAGGTTGGCCAGAGTGCTTCGTCATCATGCCGTGGTCCTAGTGGGACCATTCTAGGGTGTCTCATCTGCCTGACGTCAATAATGATATAGGCTCTTTTGACCTCAGTGACTCCGCAGATAGTAGATCTATACTGAGTGATGTAATATACGGGCTGAGAGCTAGAAACCACCGTCAGGGTCAGGTGTGTTAGCCACACTGATTAATTTAAGCCAGAAATTTGAGGGGAGGGCAGAGCACGTCCTTTATTTGTGCACTCACTTCTCAAGGCTATTAGTAAACTGTAACTAGCAGGTTCTCGTGTATCAGTCATTTGCTTCGTCACCATGCAGACGCTTTGACATTCAACATCACATTTGCTCGATCACTCGTCAAGCTTCGGTCTAAACGCGACCGCTGATTAGCCTGGTCAAAAAGAATCCCAGTGAACCACGGCGCCGATGTTCCACCTCGTCTGTATCGTTTTCTTCCCAAGGTACCGTAAAGTGGTGTCCAACAACTGCACCAATGGGGTCAAGGAGATGTACACACCCAGGAAGCAGCTGTGTCCCAACAGGGCTCCGAGAGGCCTGTCTCTGGCCACCCGAGAGGGCAAGCTCACCACCAACCTGGCCACGAACGTCACCTTCCTCATTCATCTGGACGAGGTAGGGCCGGCGAGGAGCCAACGGAACCTCCTTTTGATTCACGCACCCGTGGGCCCGGGCATCCCGAACGGAAGCCCGTTCTACACATCACCGTTATGAGTTGCATTGATTTTCACCTAAAGGCGTGGATTGAGAAATCAATGCGCTTCGTATTGTTATGCGTGGCTGTTAATGGCACGGCACACGCGGTGCTGTACTCGTTTACTGGTAGGCATAAGGGCGTGCGACGGAGCGACTGAAACAATACGTCTCCCGGCAAAGTGCGACGCGCTGTCAAGACAGCCCATCGTGAACACCAGCGGCTGACATCGCCGCAGTGTCAACTCACAACGCACCTTCCTCCAAACAAGGACACTGACCCAGAAGCCCTGGACCGAGAGACAGGTAGCTAATGACCTCACTGAGTCGCTGTCCCTCGGGAGACCCTTTTATTGAGTTTATTCTTCCACCTCACATTAAATTCAAGGGGAATAAATTCCACTGATATTGTACTGTGGCAGTATGGCTGTGCTCTCCCCCTGCACTGTAACTAAGTGTCTTTCCCATGAGGTCTCACCCGGGCCCAGTTGTCATATTACAGGGTGATGAGTTAAGGAAACGAGGGCCTATTTCTTTCATTAAGAGAGGAATCCTCTGATAGCGGAAAGTTGGGGAGGGGGGGGGGGGCTGCTGAGGAAAAAAAGAACGATCAGAAAGAGGGGCTGCTGAGGATTCCTCATGGTGTTGAGTCTCAGGCATTCAGAAAATCCTCGCTCCCATTGAATTCAGACTTTAATTTATATTCATGAAGCCCGAGATGGCAGTATTTCTGGGGGAGAGCAAATGGGCCTAAATATTTAATGTGTGATACTGCTAGGTAGTGCGCACAGTGGTTCAGAAAAAAGAAAGGGAGGGAGGGAGGGAAAGTTTGATGTTTAGAGAAAGCGATAGGATCTGAACTGTCATATGCCACATTTTCATTATCACAAAGTAACCTTGAATAATCCTTGGATAATGACATTGGCTTGGATTAATTATCATGGATTGGCGATCTTAGATGTTCTGCCTGTTTGTGCTATGGCTAGACTATCTCCAGGCTTGCTATAGACCACAGGTGCCATGCAAAATGCTCGCATTCATCTTGACTGAGAACTACATAATAGCACTGAAATACATATTATTATTCAAATTAAAAGTACCTCATGGCATGCTCATACCCACCAAAACAAAACAAATAGTCCCAACTCCAGACTGGCTTGATTGCACCCTTAAAACCTCTGATAGAAACCAAACATGATCCCAGTAGTGGTTCTCACTGTTACCACAACAGCCTCCCACTGATTACACCATGCATTTTCGTGTTGACATTCACCCGTACGAGACTACAGTACACAGACCGACTGTGTCTGAATCTGCCCCAACCGTGCCCTGTATTGTCGTTCAGCGCCTCGGTCCAGTCCATGACGTTTACCCTATTATGCATTTTTGGGGATTTGGTGTCCATGGGAGTAGCTCGCAAAGCGATGGACACAAAGCGTGACATTTAGCTGGTAGGCGTCGGTCTCATGCAGATTAGCTAGCAATCCCAGGATGCCTCGACAGAAAACCAGAAGCGTACAGAGAGTGTAAACAACGGACACAGACAAAAGCCTGAGTGACATCGACGCCAGCGAAAGCCAAACATTCCCATTCCGAGTGCCAATCTGGCAGAGGATTGTGGGCCATTACAGTTCCGCACAATAGCCACCACTGTTAGCCTCTTTCTCCCACTCCATTCTGCCTTCTCTTTATTCTACTTATTCATAGTTTCTAATTTTCTGGGTATAATGAATGAAATATACCCCCATAAGCCGCCCGCCACACGCGGCCAAACCTCCTAGGGTTTCACACTCCGCTGTGCTTGAAAGGAAGCGGAACAAGGAGGGGGGAGAAAGGGAGGACAAATAATGGGTTTCACGTTTTGTTATTGTTGTGTTTGTCGCCGCGCCGCCCCCCCCCTTGTGTTAATGCACTGGTACAAATGAAGATCCCAGTAGCATTGCATTACAATGTGCAGCGGGGAGCCCGGGAGATGGCTGTGTTCTCTGGCCGGGTACGGCCGGGATAAGCATTAGGATTTGGTCGCCGCGGCAGCTGGAGCCACCAACAGTACTCGTGGTATAATTGTGTGTTTGTGTCGTGTGTGTGTGTGTGTGTGTTCATGTCGTGTGTGTTTGTGTTTCCCTTTGAGTGGACCTGCTGCAGATACTGTAGCAACAGAGCAGGGAAGCGCCTCGCACGCACATTAACATTAGTTCTCGCTCTCTCTTGCTCACACACACACACACACGCCGACCCCACAGGAACCTCACGATCCCAGTGGTGTTATGTAACATGTCAAGCCCGGGATGCACACTAATGCCGAGGTGTCACAACAGCAGCTGTTGGACTTTTGACAAAAGCAAATAATGCTACTCTGTCTGCTCATGCTGAGTGCTAACCGCTGAGTGGCAACGTGGTTTGTGGCATTGTACCGAGTCCCATACCGACAATTATCAATATTTCAGTCTAGAATGAATGTGCATAAAAGCCTCACCGGGCTTTCACACATTGAATGGGTATTTGTGATTTTGTTTTTCTGTAATGCCGGCGACTTTCTTTCTCTCGTTTTCTTTTCCATCTCTCCATCTCTCCATCCATATTCCACACTTGAGAACTGTACTTTCTACTTTCCAGGGAGACTCAATGAGAACCAACATCCAGCTGGATTTCGGTGACGGCACAGCGGTCTCCTACTCCAACCTCAGCTGGATCGAGGAAGGCATAAGACACATGTACAGGACGGCCGGGATATTCCGCGTGTCCGCCTTGGCAGAGAACACGCTGGGATCGGACAGCGCCGCCTTATATCTCCACGTTACGTGTAGGTCTTCTCCGTACTGTCAGCTATTGCTATTCAACTCCCGCCATTGAGGACTATGGTCCCGCCAGTTTTCCAGTAGATAACTGGGCAGGCGCTACGATGTCAGCCAGACTGGTCACTCCGCAGCAGACCCGGGTCTGAATACGAGACTCCGATTGGAAGGAATGGATGGGGAACAACAAGCGATGCGCTGCATAGTATCATGATTAAATATCTCTGCCTCATATTTCTCCCTAAATAATCGGCTAAGTAGACAGCGGTGTACACCGGAGCCAGTTAAAGGCAAAGTGCCAGGCTTCTTTCCACATAACAGTACATTGGTTCCCTCTTCATCTTGTAATGAACAAGCCAGACAAATGTCAAGTAATAGGGACAAATATAAGACTACTTATATTGAAAAAGGCGTTGCGAAATATCCAGCTCTTTGCCGCGCCGTGGTTTATTTGCCCCTCCATCTCTTGATTTGAACAGGGAGGCTTTTGTCAATTTGTGAAGGTGCCATTTCAGTAGAATCTCTTGTTGCCACAACGCTTTCAATCAGTGTACCTTGATGTTTTTGACGTCAGCGATTCCAAAGTTTTTTTTTTTCTTTTGCCATGGTTCGTTACTTTTTGAGGAAATTACGGGGGAGAGTGCAAGGTGTTGCTTTTACTGGGTTTTTTTTCACACCAAACACAATTTCGAGAGCCTGCCCTAATGACTCACGTCACAGACGCACACAAGCAAACACGTGCGAGAGCACACATTGACACACTTAAAGGCGCACGCACACACACACTCACACAGACACATGCACTTTCTCTGTCTCTGTTACACACATACAAGGACTCTGCTTGCATTTTAAAGCTGGGATAAAGATTAGTTTCAGTCAAATAGGATGAGAGTTAACAGAAGCCCCAGACGGAGACATACACGCCAGAACCTGGTGTCACCCTTTGCTGGAGTTTCACCATGAAAACACACATCTGTCCGCTACAGGAAACTTTACTGCTTAGATGAAGGTAATACCTCATATACTTAACTCCCATTACAGCTTTAGCGTAGCAGGGCACAGAATTACGCCAGGTGTTTTCAGTCTAGATGATCTTGTCAATGATGAAACCTGGCTTAATACAGCAAATCTATTTCTGGCTTAAGACAGCAAATCTAGTTTCTTAAGTCAATTCCAATAAAACGACCATACATTGTAACACATGACTCTCCCTGCGTAGCATGTACCTTCCCCTTTCTGCTAGTCCATAGGTCTTCAACCCTCACCCTCACCCCCAGCCATCTCACAGTTTAGTTTTTGCCCTGAACTAGTTCACCTGATTCAACAAGTAAAGGCTTGTTAATTAGTTAAAAAGTTGATTCAGGTGTGCTAGCTCTGGGATACATCTAATAGATGGAATGGCTGGGGGGTCCCCAGGAGAGGGTTGAAGACCTAGAGTGGATATAAAATATCTACACACCCCTGTGAAAATGCCAGGTTTTTGTGATGTAAAAGTATGAGACAAAGTCAGAACTTTTTCAACTTTTAATGTGACCTATAATGTGTACAATTGAATTGAAAAACAAACTGAAATCTTTCAGGGGGACATTTTTTAAATAAAAACCTTACAATAACCTGGTTGCGTAAGTGTGCACACTCTCTTATAACTGGGGTATGGGGTGCCGAATGTAAAAGTTCGGTTACAATTTTTTAGCTGATACATTTTCAACATTTAGCTCACTTTCCTCACATTTAGCGCATTTTCCTCACATTTGAGACAGAAATTATATATATATATATATATATATATATATAATATGTATATGTATATGTATATGTATATGTGTGTGTGTGTGTGTGTGTGTGTGTATGTATGTGTTAAATCCAAATGTTATATCTAAATCTTAAATATATATCTAAATGTTAAATGTTATAACTAAATGTGTCGCCAAGTGTAAAGCTAAATATTTAGAAAATATTCAAATCCCCAAGGAAACCACGCCCACTGCAGTGGCTTCAAATCGCGCTGCACCGCCCCCGCCCCCACCCCCTCCCCCGCTCCCACCCCACACTAAGACACTGTGGTGAAAGCAAAGGACTTAGGTGTGCATGGCCGGTTCTCTAGGTCTAGGAGACATTGAACGGGCGGTCATTGCAGGTGTGCGGGCTGCACTCCATGCTGTACCTCCCCCAGTCCAGTCCACAACATCAACGGTAAGTTAAGTTGTTTTAATTTTAGTTCTTTATGCATACTGGAGTGGGGGAAGGGGTGGGGGCGGTGCAGTGCGATTTGAAGCCACTGCAGTGGGCGTGGTTTCCTTGGGGATTTGAATATTTTCTAAACATTTTCCTGACATTTTCTTAGTTGCATCTCAGAGCAAAAAAAAAAGCCATGGTCCGCAGAGAGCTTCCAAAGAATCAGAGGAATCTCATTGTTGAAAGATATCAGTCAGGAGAAGGGTACAAAATCATTTCCAAAGCATTAGATATACAGTGGGAAGAACAAGTATTTCATAAACTGCCGATTTTGCAGATTTTCCCACTTACAAAGCATGTAGAAGTCTGTAATTTTATCATAGGTACTCTTCAACTGTGAGTGACGGAATCTAAAACAATTCACATTGTATGATTTTTAAGTAAATAATTTGCATTTTATTGCATGACATCAGTATTTGATACATCAGAAAAGCAGAACTTAATATTTGCTACAGAAACCTTTGTTTGCAATTACAGAGATCATACGTTTCCTGTAGTTCTTGACCACGTTTGCACACACTGCAGCAGGGATTTTGGCCCACTCCTCCATACAGACCTTCTCCAGATCCTTCAGGTTTCGGGGCTGTCGCTGGGCAATACAGATTTTCAGCTCCCTCCAAAGATTTTCTATTGGGTTCAGGTCTGGAGACTGGCTAGGCCACTCCAGGACCTTGAGATGCTTCTTACGGAGCCACTCCTTAGTTGCCCTGGCTGTGTGTTTCGGGTCGTTGTCATGCTGGAAGACCCAGCCACGATCCATCTTCAATGCTCTTACTGAGGGAAGGAGGTTGTTGGCCAAGATCACGCGATACATGGCCCCATCCATCCTTCCCTCAATACGTTGCAGTCGTCCTGTCCCCTTTGCAGAAAAGCATCCCCAAAGAAGGCTGTTTCCAACTCCATGCTTCACGGTTGGGATGGTGTTCTTGGGGTTGTACTCATCCTTCTTCTTCCTCCAAACACAGCGAGTGGAGTTTAGACCAAAAAGCTCTATTTTTCTCCCCCACAGACCACATGACCTTCTCCCATTCCTCCTCTGGATCATCCAGATGGACATTGGCAAGCTTCAGACGGGCCTGGACATGCGCTGGCTTGAGCAGGGGGACCTTGCGTGCCATGCAGGATTTGTATCCATAACAGCGTGGTGTGTTACTAATGGTTTTCTTTGAGACTGTGGTCGCAGCTCTCTTCAGGTCATTGATCAGGTCCTGCCGTGTAGTTATGGGCTGATCCCTCACCTTCCTCTTTATCATTGATGCCCCACGAGGCGAGATCTTGCATGGAGCCCCAGACCGAGGCAGATTGACCATCATCTTGAACTTCTTCCATTTTCTAATAATTGCGCCAACAGTTGTTGCCTTCTCACCAAGCTGCTTGCCTATTGTCCTGTAGCCCATCCCAGCCTTGTACAGGTCAATTTTATCCCTGATGTCCTTACACAGCTCTCTGGTCTTGGCCATTTTGGAGAGGTTGGAGTCTGTTTGATTGAGTGTGTGGACAGGAGTCTTTTAAACAAACAGGTGCAGTTAATACAGGTAATGAGTGGAGAACAGGAGGGCTTCTTAAAGAAAAACTAACAGGTCTGTGAGAGCCGGAATTCTTACTGGTTGGTAGGTGATCAAATACTTATGTCATGCAATAAAATGCAAATTCATTATATAAAAATTATACAATGTGATCTTCATGATTTTTGTTTTTGTTTTAGATTCCATCTCTCACAATTGAAGTGTACCTATGATAAAAATTACATGCTTTGTAAATAGGAAAACCTGCTAAATCGGCAGTGTATCAAATACTTGTTCTCCCCACTGTACCATGGAATACAGTGAAGACAGTCATCATCAGGTGGAGAAAATATGGCACAACAGAGAAATTACCAAGAACTGGATGTCCCTCCAAAATTGATGAAATGATGCAGAGAAAACTGGTCAGGGAGGCTTAAAAGAGACCTACAGCATCTCTGGCAAGTACTGGCTGTGTGCTACATGTAACAAAAATCTCCTGTATTCTTCATATTAATGGGCTATTGGGTAGGGTGGCATGATGTTTGCAAAAACGTACAAAGAAAAACATCCAATGTGTTATGGTCTGATGAAACCAAGGTTGAACTTTTTGGGCATAATTCCAAAAGGTATGTTTGGCGCAAAAACAACACTGCACATCACCCAAAGAATAGCATATCCACAATGAAGCCTGGTGGTGGTAGCATCATGCTTTGGGGCTGTTTTTCTTCAGCGGGAACCAGGGCCTTAGTCAGGGTGGAGGGAATTATGAACAGTTCCAAATACCAGGCAATTGCCTGGTATTTGTCAAGATGTGCCATATAGACTCCTACCCAAAAAGACTGAGTGGTGTAATAAAATAAAAAGGTACTTCAACAAAGTATTAGTTTAAGGGTGTGCACACTTATGCAACCAGGTTATTGTGAGATTTTTTTTTTCTCTTCTCAAAGATGTCGGTTTGTTTTTCAATTGAATTGTTCATGTTATAGGTCACATTAAAAGTTTAAAGGCACCAGTGCTTTTCACATGTCAACTGAAAACAATGATTTCCATAATTTGAGCTAAAGCAGGTGGTGTGAAACAGTGTACATGTCATAACAGTGCAAGTATCACTCTTTGTCACCCATTTCTGACTGAAAATGATTGTATTTTCATTAGGTCCTGTGGAACATGTCCAGCTTCTGGCTCCCTTTGTGGCCATCAAGAACAAGGAAGTTAACCTGACGGCAGTGGTCTGGCCCAACCACTCCAGGACCCTGACCTACTTCTGGTGGCTGGGAAACAGCACTGAGGTATTGGATTTGTTGTGTGACCCAAGAGGAGAGGGCTTAGAACTGAGCCCAATACAACACCTGGGACCGTATTCACCAAACATTTGATCTTACCACTAGGAGGACTCCTAAACAGCAATACATTTTCCTATCTAACTCTTAAAACCTATTCACAAAGCTGCTAAGACCAACTTTTACTAAAGAATGGGGAGAAGTCTTAAGCTAGGCAAAAGGGCGGGGTTGACCCTGTTGCTATGGATGATTGTTTGTTCCATGAACAAGCTACTTACTATGCCCACAGTGATTGGCTGATAGGGGAGGGGTCTCTGTCAGTGAATTCATCATAGCAATACTGTAGAACGATGTGTCATTTTGCCATGTTGAAATAAAGGTATTCAAATAAAAATATTAAACATTTTACTGATTAAACATGAAACCAACAATGACATACGGACTAGTCAAGATATGTTCAGCTAATTGTCAGCATCTTACATGTCTGGCAGCTTGGAAAGAAATGACCATCTTTTTATGATGTAACAATTTGTGTCCCATCTATAGCACCAACTACACCTGGTGGTCCAACTATGGCCGTGAACTTTGTTTCTTTGTAATTGGCGAATGAGGAAACCAAATGATTTGTCAGATGATATGGGGTCTCAAGAGAGGATTTATTGTTTGATGCAAAATTCTACTGACAGATGACGGAGATATACAGTTTGTCTTTGCTGCATCGCTGCATTTTCCTTGTGGCCAAGTAGCGTAGAGTTGTCACAACCTTGATCTCCGATGTTATTGGGTTGTTTCTGTTTGTTGGTGAACTGACTGCATCAATGACTAGCTCTACTATGATCATAATAGCCTCGCGATTAAGCCAATATCATTTTTAAAGCTCAGTATCATTAAATATTTCAAAAACTTCTACCTGATTGCGAGGCGGATTGCTGGCCGCAGCCCTTTTAGGATTGTTTGTGACTTGGTCTTAGTGACATAGTCCTCTTGACTACTTCTTACTTTTCACAGATTTAGGAGCTGGTTTTAGCACTAAAACACTTTGTGAAATACTCTAAGGCCAAACCTAGGAGTCCTAAAGTTAGGATTGACACGCCAATTTTTTGAAGTTACTCCTAAATCAAGTTACAGTGATTAGCTCATTAAGCTAAAGGTGTTGCAATCTTTTTTCATTTTCAACTTAAGCAGCATCTGTAGAATGTCTTTAACAATAGCAACGTTGAGATTGGGTTACAGACATGCAATCCATGAATGGGGTACCGGCAGTATAACACACAACATTAAACTGACAATACTGAAAATTGGTTTGATCCTATAATTCCACACATTGTACAGTATAGTTATGCTCAAAGGTTTGCATACCCTTGAATAATTGGTAATATATGTACCATTTGAAAAGAAAACATGAAGGAGCAGGCAAAACACGTGTCTTTTATTTCTTATGGGATTCACATTCAACTGTAAGTCATAACAGAATGGCACAATCATAAAACAAATCATGTCAACAAAGAAAAAATGAACTGACCCCTGTTCAGAAGTCTGCATACCTTTAGTTATTAATACTGTGTATTGCCCCCTTTAGCATCAATGACAGCGTGCAGTCTTTTGTAATAGTTGTCTGAGGCCCCGAATTCTTGCAGGTGGCATAGCAGCCCATTCATCTTGGCAAAATGCCTCCAGGTCATGCAAAGTGTTTGACCCCTCTTTTTTGACCCCTCTCCAAACATAGGGATTATGGCTGTGACCATAATGCTCTATTTTGGTCTCGTCACTCCAAATTATAGTGTGCCAGAGGCTGTGAGGCGTGTCAAGTTGTTGGGCATATTGTAACCAGGCTTTTTTGTGGCATTGGTGTAGTAAAGGTTTCTTTCTGGCAGTTCGACCATACAGCAAATGTTTGTTTAAGTATCGTTGTATTGTGCTCCTTGAAACAACCACACTGTCTTTTTCCAGTCTTTTTCTTTGGAACCCGAACAATTCTTCTGTCAGTTTCGGCTGAAATCTTTTTTGGTGTACCTGACCTTGGCTTGGTATCAAGAGATCCCCAAATGTTCCACTTCTTAATAAGTGATTGAATAGTACTGACTGGCATTTACAAGGCTTTGGATATCTTTTTATATAATTTTCCATCTTTATAAAGTTCCATAACCTTGTTATGCAGGTCTTTTGACAGTTATTTTCTGCTCCCCATGGCTCAGTATCTAGCCTACTTGTAACACTTGTCATGGTGTAGCGTTGGAGGAACCAGGCGCAGGCAGAGATCACGTTCGTTGGTTTATTAAAACAACAAACAACAAACCGAACACGAACGGAAAACAATAACTACTCTACTGAATGAAAATAAAGTGCGGCACAATGCGACTTAACAACTAACATACAAACAGTAGCACAAACAACACTCACCAGCATACAGACAGCAACAATGATCCACAATGTGGGGAGCAGAGGGGAAACATATATACACATACAAACGAGCTAGATTGGGACCTGGTGTGGAAGATTGGAAACATGTGACAGTCCGGGATGTGTTCGTGAGATATGGGAACTTGTGAAAATATGGCACGGTGGCGCTGCTGCTCACCGCACCATGACACTACTCAGTGCATCCACGTGAGAGGTAGCAAACTCATTCACTATTTATACACAGACACTAATTGCAATTTAAAGCCACAGGTGTGGGAAATTGCCATTTTCACCTGTGTGTGTCACCTTGTGTGTCTGTAACAAGGCCAAACATTCAAGTGTATGTCAACTTTTGATCAGGGACATTTGGGTGATTTCTGTTATTATTATGATTTAAAAAGGAGCAAAACAACTATGTGATAATAAATGGCTTCATAAGATCACTATCCTTAAATAAAATAAAATCAGTCATATATCAACGCCAACATTTCACCATTTATGCCAAGGCATGCAAACGAACCGAGCACAACTGTATGTGCTCTGCATTGGTGGCTGGTGCACACGCTTATTGTAACAGTTTGAATGGAGTTATTGGAACGTAGGACAAATCAAATGAGTGGTTTCCTTCAACTTCCTCTCTCCGGTAGCCTAAATAATGTTTTTCCAGTGTCTGTTACTGATACCGATGTCTATGATAAAAGGTTGTTATGACAGAGGCAAAGCAATCTTTGATCTCGGGTTTTGCTTAGACATTAGACATATTATGAAGTCATATTTTATTACTGCTGCTGCGTTGGTTCTAGGGTTTCTGCGAGTGATGCCGTCATTAGGGTCAAAAGTTAAAGTAGTCTGAAATGGGTTTCTTGTAAGGTTCCAAGGTTTGAGGCGTTCTGTACGTGAAGAGATTATGACGGGATCAAAGTGGGATCATCCATTGTGTGTGTGTTCCTTTCTCCTCCAGCCGGTGATCAGCATAGACGGGAGTATCTCATACACCTTCACCAGAGAGGGAATGAACACTGTTACAGTCCAAGTGTCATCAGCCAACACCATACTGCAAGACACCAAGACAATAGCAGTACAAGGTGATATAACTTCCTTTTACTCCTCCCCCGTCTTTATCCCTCTCTCTCTTTCTTTGTCTCCCTATCGCTCTGTATCCATCTCTCTACCCCAGCACTCTCTCTCCCCCTCCCTCGCTCTCTTTCAAATCAAATTATTCTCCTTGATTTCATGCTAATCTACCAGACATCACACCTCACACTTGTCATGTGACATGTGATCGTACTTTGCAGTTGAATATGTCAGCATATAAAAAAGGGACATTTTCCCAATTACCTAAGCACTTGCGTGAGTGATCATCCACCCTTGTCAAACGACGAGCGCACGCACGCACGCACACACACAAACACAATCACACGCGCGCCACACAACTGCACACCCCGGCGTTTCTGTCAGCTATCCTACCTATCAGAAGCCAGTTAGAGGAAGGAACCTCAAGCAGAACAAATGAGGAGAGGCTACCTTAAGAATAATGGACCTGGATGAGGCGCTGAATTAAAAGTCTGTTTCTGTTCCTCCCCTGGGCCTTTCGCTCTATCTCTGACAGAGTTCTTCAAATCGCTGCTTTTATCTTTCTCCCCTAATCTGGACGAGTACAACCCTGACATCCCTGAGTGGAGACAGGATGTGGGTAGAGTCATTAAGAAGGCTCTGCTCCAAGTAAGTGTGAATTCCTTCCTCTCTTTCTCTCTATCTCTCTCTCTCTCTTAACTTTTCCTTTCCGCTCAGATGCTTCGGCATTCGCCCCCAGGCTGTCCTGTGATTCGTTATCGCACAGGTGCGAACAGCCCTGCTCATTCTTCCTCCCACGAGACAGCTTGATGAGCGCTAATGCCTTATTTCTAGAAGTCGGGGCAATGAGATGTTCTTAAGGACGAACGCAAAATGGAAGGAGATGGTAGCCACGGCTTTGGCACTCTGACACGCAAAGCTTAGCGTGCTACGGAATTAGTACTTGTAGCCTTTAGCATGTGACTTGTGGTCTCTCCGTGTCTTCACCGATACTACTGTTTGTTTGACATAATAAGAGACTCGTACAAACAAGACTGAGAGGCGTTTAAGCTACTGCGACAGAGATCAGGTCAACATTTTAATATCTCTCTTAGTCACCCGTCAACCATGCACTGTACGGCGTGCAGAGCAGTATTAATATCGCAGCCAGAGTGAGCAAATGTGTTGTAACACAATCTCTATGGGCCTAGATACAGTGGTGAATGGGTCTACGGTCTCCATTGCATTCTTGAACACTTGTTTCGTGAGTCTTGTAGTCCTGTATGTCCATCTTTTCAGTCCATCTCTCCTTTCATCATGTTATTATCGAGCGTGGCCTCTCTAAAAGGAAACACATAAAGTTCTATTCACACGCGGGATGCTGGGGTTGACCAACAGTTCAATGCAGGACAAAGATATTGTGTGACAACCGACACACAGGGTGGTATTATATTTATTTTCTTCATCGCTTTCACCTGAAGTTGTCGTTCAGTTCACCTTCAAGATGGGAACTATTTAGTCAGGGGTCAAGGTAACCATATCCTCACAATAAAGCCAAGATTAGGGGAAACAGGACGTGGACATCTAAACGAAATTCAAGGTCCAGTCCTCCCATGCTACGGTAGCGCTCTGTGGCTAACGTTCATTAAAGCCAGGCAGGCTCTTCTGCTCCGCAGGCTGATCCAAGCCACGACATTAAAGAGGTTTCTATGGGAGCGCTCAGTAATAGAGGTTATTTTAAGTTATTTTCCAAAGTAATTCCATCTCTGGTTTCTCAGGGTACTTCTTTTCTTGGTAGATGGCTAAAGGCTGCCCCTTGGGTTTCCTCGTTCCCCCAGCATCTGTTAATGCACCTCTCTGTGTGGTGCAAGAGGTTAACATGTCATCTCTTTCCTCCCAAAGATATTTCACTTCTCTGGCCTTCCCCTTCTCATTTTGTGTCCGTGTGATTCGACGAGCCCGGTTTGCTGATAGATTGAATGTGTTGTAACAATGCATCTTTCCTGCTATGGCTTGAAGATCTAGTATCCATTTCCCTAATCCCAAAACAGAGAGAACGTTAGCTAAGTACATTGTCAGACCATGTGTCAATACTAATAGGATCAAAAAGGCTGCACTTTTCTCTAATCAGCTTCATCCATTCAAATCTGTGACTTTCCATGGACCCGCTCCTAAAAATATACCTTTACACTAAGGACTGCAGATATTTTGTTAATTAGGGTATTCTGTTGGTCATTATTATTACTACTGGTATTACTACTATTACTAATAATAAATATATTATTATTACTATTAATAGTACTCATTACTACTATTACTATTATAACTACTGTGTTTACTACTAATAATAATACTATTATTAATAATAATAATATTAATAATAATAAATAAAGATGTGGCACATTTGTACATTTACAACAACCTATATTTTGATAAATGGAACTCAGCTGAATGATCAGTATTGAATGATCTTGAAATTGTTTCAAATCATACCGACTTACGTATATACGCCCAGGGCATGTAGCCGATACAGCAGTCTGTCTACATCAATTTAATTCTGATTTTCATTTGTAAGCTTTTGTTAAGCTTTGTAGCTTAACGAATTTGCACTGAGGAGCTTTTGGGAAATGTTGCATTTGTAGTAAACGTATCTGTCTAATTAGTCACTGTGACACAAACACCTATTCATTCAATTTTAAGTGGAGACCTTCTGTGTATACAGTGATGTGGAAGGGCAAAAGAATCATCTAACACAGTGCTTGCCTGTACAAGCAGACTGAGACCACTGTTACGTTTTCTTGTCTCACTTTAGTAATGACGGCATTGGGAGAAGATTGAATGCCTTTAGCCGTTAAGACATTAAAACGGAGTTGGTGCGCGAGTCATGTATTCGGCCAAGATTTCCTCCAAAATGCTCCCTCTTTTGTCTCAGTCTGACTCACCTACTCACCTCTCTGAACCGGCATCAGATTTTTCACTCCAGCCAATGAGTTTTGGGGAGCATACAACGCCAGTGCTAGGCCATTGCACACAGAGCCAGAAGGCTTTTTAAACTAATGAGCGATCGCAAAGAGAACAAACACTGCCTCACTTTATTGATTTTTACAGGGGCCATTTCCCATCCCCTCTTCCATTCCTTCCACAGCCCTCGTTGCAAACCATTCCATGGCTCTTATTTGTCCACTACTTTGCTACTCAAATAGTGATTTTTCAGCTTCATAATTGATGTGCTTCCAGTGTACACGACTCGCAGACAACGACGCTCCATTGTCCACCGCTAGGCCCATAGAGAAGCCATGGAAACATCATCCGCTTTTAAAATGGATTGCTGGTTGGATTCTCCTCTGTGGTGGTCTGAAGTGGATAAAGGCAGTTTCAAGAAGAACAAAATATATATATATATATATATATAATGCTGGCTATTTAGAAGGCATGAAATAAAAAACTGTTGTTTTGCCTGACTTGCTTCTCCCCATCAAGGGAGGAATAAGCTTTTGCAAAAACATGGATGTTGAGATTAGATCGAAAAAAAACAAAGGACTGTTAATGTTGTGGCTGTGTACTCTATGGGTTGTGAGTTTGACTGTAGATTAAAAACGTTATTGACGGAAATGGTAATTCCCATACTAACCCGGATGTAGTTTTTTGCCCGCTAAATGTGAATGGGGATTATGAAGCATTGATTAGTTCAGTCTATATAAGTATGAGCACCTTACAACACTGTATTCCATTGCTAACAGGTGTCAGAATTTCCAGAGGATCAGCTATTGGTTGCCGTGTTCCCAGGAGTGCCAACAGCTGCTGAGCTTTTTCTGTTACCACACAAGAACCAATCAGAGGACAGGAAAAAAAGTGAGGAGGAGCTGGAGCAGGTATGGGATTTTGACAGTGAACATGTTGGGTGTTATTGGAATTCTGTCCTGAAATTACATATTCTTTCTAACGTTTCATGACAATTCACATAGTTCTGATCTTTTATGAAAAATCATTTGAATCTCTGCAGATTATGTATTTAAATAACAAGCCTTCCTTCTACTAGGTAGCATTTAACAATGTGCATGTGTGTGTGTGTAACTATTGACTATGATTCATTTATCTCCTTCAACAGATCTCAGAGATTCTTGCCAGCGCTCTGAACCAGAATCTGGTAGATTTTGAGTTAAAGCCAGGAGCCAGAGTAATTGTTTACGTCACACAGCTAACTTTGGGTAAGGAAAGAAGTTAGTATCAAAACAATTAAAATACAATTACTCTATGTACTTGCATGGAAATCATTATTTTGTCTTCACTAGCTCCTGTTAGTGCTAGTCTTCACTGTAGTCTTACCCATCTCTCGTTACTACTGTGCTTGTATATTTGGCTAACATTTTGTTTCACTACATGGATATACTGTAAGCATGGATGGTTCATATGAGGCTAGGCGCAAATTTCTTCATAAGTCATACTTGGGCACTCTTCATACCTGCCGTTGGCATGTGAAATTCATTCTAATCTGATCTTATTTGTTTATAATTATGAAATTTGACCAGAACATAATAAAAATGTGTATTTGAAACTAATTATAAAATGTATAAAAATGTGAATGTTTTGTTCTGAATTGATCATGAATCATGTCTGTCACCATCCAGAGTATATGCATATTTTTGAGAGGAAAGGGAGGGATTTTATTTTAAGGAACTCTTTGAGACGAGGGATCTTTTATATTCCACCAAGATGCCCAACATCTGTTCACTGTCTTTTTCAGGCATCCAACCACAAAATGAGTGTTACGCTGAGTATAATTATGTTGATTATTTAGTCCTTGAGAACAGGGCTATAAAAAGAGTGGTTTGGTTAAAAATGCATGCAGGATTTAGAGCCACTATAAAGAAAGGGGGGAAAAAACACTCTAGAGTGTTGGGCCGGTTTAGAGAGCTGGCTGGAAGTGAGACCAAAGCTGGAAATGAGCTGGCTGGAAAAGAATAGCGATCCTTGTCTGCAATTGAAAGGCCTAGCCAGTGTGCATCCAACACTGACCCAAAAACTCCTGCAACAATGGAAAGACGTTTGACATTGAGAGTATCAAATTGATACAGAGCAGTAGCACCAGACACACCAGCTGGAAAGGGTTGAAGGTAGAGGCTGGGGTTGGAGAGGGGTTTTATCAAACCTCCCTGGTCATAGATGGTGGTTGAAGACTTGTCAGGTCTAAAAGTAAATATTTTGCAGGTTCCATTACCCACAAAATCCTGGTGAGAGCATATACAGTAGCCTTGAGCCAGCTCTCTGTGGCTTAACACTGGGGTCAGGTACACAGTAAACAGGGCAGTGTGCACTGGATGATGGTGTGTGTGTGTACGTGTGTCGCAACACGCTTCTGTTTTGCTAGCAGCGGGATCTCGCATCATATTTCACCTCAGAAAAAGGTCTGAACAGCCTTCCAGCTGCTATAGAAAGGTCATCGACATCACAGGCCGCCTCTCGGAGCTGAAGCTGGGGCTCGAAACAAATACAAAGTTGAGAATATATGATGTGTTGCCTTTGATAATAGATATTGATGCACATTTCATTTCAATGTCACTGTTTAAACCCTGGGAAAGGGAGAAATCGAGGAGTACAGTAGTATAACCAGTACTGCCTACTTCCACTTTGTCCCCCAGTTAACATGGTTGTGTTTGCACGTTGTAAAAAAAAAAAAAACGTTGAATATAATTCAGCAGTTACATCGGAATAGGAATATTGCTTGTCTGCTTGTGTTGAGCAGATGGCTTTTACTTGGAGAAAAGGCAACCATTTAGAAATAGCAATTTCACGCTAGCACAGCCTTTCAAATTTGTGACATTAAAAACAAGGCAGGTTCTCTTAATGCACTATTGTCATGGATCTACCCATAATCCATAACCAGATTCATTTACTTTTGAATAATTTTTAGCTTGTTCCAAGTTTTGTTGTTTTAAGCCTAGAGTACATACAGTGGGGAGAACAAGTATTTGATACGCTGCCGATTTTGCAGGTTTTCCTACTTACAAAGCATGTAGAAATCTGTCATTTTTATCATAGGTACTCTTCAACTGTGAGTGACGGAATCTAAAACAAAAATCCAGAAAATCACATTGTATGATTTTTAAGTAATTATGTGCATTTTTATTGCATGACATAAGTAATACATCAGAAAAGCAGAACTTAATATTTGGTACAGAAACCTTTGTTTGCAATTACAGAGATTATGAGTTTCCTGTAGTTCTTGACCAGATTTGCACACACTGCAGCAGGGATTTTGGCCCACTCCTCCATACAGTCCTGCTCCGGGTCCTTCAGGTCTTGGGGCTGTCGCTGGGTAATACGGACTTTCAGCTCCCTCCAAAGATTTTCTATTGGGTTCAGCTCTGGAGACTGGCTAGGCCACTCTAGGACCTTGAGATGCTTCGTACGGAGCCATTCCTTAGTTGCCCTGGCAGTGTGTTTTCGGGTCGTTGTCATGCTGGAAGACCCAGACACGACCCATCTTCAATGCTCTTACTGAGGGAAGATATCGCGATACATGGCCCCATCCATCCTCCCCTCAATACGGTGCAGTCGTCCTGTCCCCTTTGCAGAAAAGCATCCCCAAAGAATAATGTTTCCACCTCCATGCTTCACGGTTGGGATGGTGTTCTTGGGGTTGTACTCATCCTTCTTCTTCCTCCAAACACGGCAAGTGGAGTTTAGACCAAAAAGCTCTATTTTTGTCTCATCAGACCACATGACCTTCTCCCATTCCTCCTCTGGATCATCCAGAGCAAAATTCAGATGGGCCTGGACATGCACTGGCTTGAGCAGGGGGACCTTGCGTGCACTGCAGGATTTTAATCCATGACGGCGTAGTGTGTTACTAATGGTTTTCTTTGAGACTGTGGACCCAGCTCTCTTCAGGTCATTGACCAGATCCTGCCGTGTAGTTCTGGGCTGATCTCTCACCTTCCTCATGATCATTGATGCCCCACGAGGTGAGATCTTGCATGGAGCCCCAGACCGAGGCAGATTGACCGTCATCTTGAACTTCTTCCATTTTCTAATAATTGCGCCAACAGTTGTTGCCTTCTCACCAAGCTGCTTGCCTATTGTCCTGTAGCCCATCCCAGCCTCGTGCAGGTCTACAATTTTATTCCTGATGTCCTTACACAGGTCTTGGCCATTGTGGGTAGGTTGGAGTCTGTTTGATTGAGTGTGTGGACAGGTGTCTTTTATACAGGTAACGAGTTCAAACAGGTGCAGTTAATACAGGTAATGAGTGGAGAACAGGAGGGCTTCTTAAAGAAAAACTAACAGGTCTGTGAGAGCTGGAATTCTTACTGGTTGGTAGGTGATCAAATACTTATGTCATGCAATAAAATGCAAATAAATTATTTAAAAATCATACATTGTGATTTTCTGGGCAGTGTATAAAATACTCCCCACTGTACATCATTTAAACAGACAGATTGTCAAAGAAGCATCATTACAGTTATGCATTCTTACTGGTTGGTAGATGATCAAATACTTATGTCATGCAATAAAATCATACAATGTGATTTTCTGCAGGTGTAGCAATCACATTTTCTGGATTTTTTGTCTCACAGTTGAAGATAAAAATGACTGACCTCTACATGCTTTGTAAGAAGGAAAACCTGCTAAATCGGCAGTGTATCAAATACTTGTTCTCCCCACTGTAAATACCACTGAAAGGAACTTGCTTTCTGGATGATGTTGCTGCCCCAAACCTCAACTTCCATTTGAATCAACCACATAAACAGTAGAGCTGTGTAAAGCTCTGCTGCAATACTGTCACTGACAAAATGTCACTCCTGCTTGATAATAGCGATACGACAGACGATAAGTCTGTTCAATATCGGAGTGAGAGCATCTCCATGGAGCCCACAGATCTTGACGGTCGAACGGTTTTCTTGTTGTGGTTAATATCGGTCTCCCTCTGCCTCGTCTTACAGCTCCTCTGGTGGATTCGATCCCCAGACACAGTAGTTCAGCCATGTTGATGCTCCTGTCCATCGTATTCCTGGGTCTGGCTGTGTTTCTCATCTACAAATTCAAGAGGTACGTACCTACCTGAATGATTACACCTTCGAACACCACACGCTATTCCTCTAATCACCTGCCATAGTCATTAAAAATTGATGTTTTGCTAGATTGCTGGGCCCTGCACCAATCAACGTGAATTGATGACTTTCCTTATATAGGCGCAGTAAACAGATATTGCATGATGGTTGAATTGGTGATGAGATTTTTGAAAAGCAATCATTATTTTGCTTAATAGGCTGTTGTCGTACTTCAACTCTTAGTAGCTGAATTATTTAAATATAAAAATTATTCTCATGGAAAAGTCTGCGGGAAACGCTGAAGTTGTCATCAATAATGGATATGGAATTTCCCACATTAATACATATTTGAAATGTCACACATGACAAAGCAAAACAATTAGATGACAAAATGAGTAGTAATTTGAAATAAATTGAAGTACGACTGAATGAAACAATTTTCAAATCATAAATATACATGGACATAATTTTTTTTTCTCACAAATGTATGTAAAATGTATGTACATTAGAACTATAGCCATACATCACTACTACACATCGATGTTGTTTGCGTATTTAATGTAATGATGAATAAACAAAGATGAATTAGAGAAGTTGGCTTAATGATTATAGCACAGCCCAAAATGGTTATTTTAGTCTCATCAACATACCAACTCTGTATAAAAAAGTGTAATGTAAATAAAAGGTTTAATGGGCACATTAGAATAGTAATTGGATTGTCCTGACAGATTTTCCCATAGTCATTGTCTCTATGCTTATTGATCTGCAGAAAAATCCCCTGGATTAACATATACGCAGAGGTGAACCAGGAGAAAGAGCAGGAGATGATCGGTTCGGTCAGCCAAAGTGACAGCACGCCTAAGATTACCCTCAGTGAATTCCCCACACCCAAAGAACTGATGGAGAAGGAGCTGGATGCCAGGGTTAAACGTAAGATAGGTATTTAGTTCAATTAGTGTAATGCATCACTGGGTTCATGACTTGGTGTCTTTGAACCTGATGATGAGAAATATTATATATAAGCACTATCAATCTTGTTGTACCTATTTGTTTCACCGCCGTCAACATGTCTAAGCACTGCCATAAGCCAGTTTTGTTCTTATGTTGTGTTTTATTTCTGTCTACCCCAGGGGGAATTGGAAATGCCTGCGAGATCACAAGGGAGATTCCTAACTGTACTAGCGTGTGAAGACCGCAGAAGAAATGCAACAAATGTGTACAGACTGAAAGTATTGCCATTTTGGAGGGTTTTCTCTTTTTTGGTTTCTTTTGTAATTTCACAAATTCAAACTCGATGTTAATAGTTTTCTAAGGACCTCATTTATACTGATTTGCATGGGTGTCTTGTTTGAAAGCATCTATGCGGCAAATCTGAAATCCACTGAATGAGACAAGTTTTAATTATGAATACAACATTCAAAGTGTAACTTAAATATGACTTACTTAGGCTACTGTTACACAAATTGGATTACAATGAAATGCTTAAATCGCGTACCGTAACTGTATATTTCATGGACTTTGAACCTTTGAAGAGAAGTATGCACATTTCTTTAAGTCCTACTTTTCATGAGGTTTAGCGCTTTTTTCTGTGTATGGGTCATCATTTGTAGGTCTCTGACCTAACAGGGAATATTATCAGAAATGTACTATATTATCTTTGTTTTGGCTTTCTCCCTGTATATACTAACGTTACATGTGCACTTACTTTCCACATGCTTGTAGTAAAAGTACAATGCCGGAGGCCTGGAAAGCTAATTCCAGTCTGTTATTAGTTCTTTAAAAGTGTGTTATAAAGCGAGATGTTACTTATTAAACAAGTTGATTTTTTTTTTTCTTCAATGAGGTCCTTGACTTGTGCATGTTATTATTAAGGACAGCGTTTATGTGTTGTAGATAAGCAAGTGTTGTAAATAGTTTTTTTCTATTCATTCATCAAAAGCAGCGCAGTTGTTTTTACATACAGGACAATATACAGTATATACAGAATCGCCATTTTATTAATTTATAGATATTCAATTTATCTGTCTTGTACAAAGCGTTTACTGTAACTCTTACGATAGACATTGTTTTCTAAATATCAAATCAGGTTCAGACAGCACCAACCCTGCTTAAAATTATAGAAAACGGATTTGGTGGGTTGTATAGCCAATGTACATGTCTCTCAAATCTTACTCTTTGTAAGATGATACTTGCCATAAACATCATGGATGTATTTCTATTGTTTGCCCTTTGAAGTTCAAGAGGAGAGTGTAATCACCCGTTCATGATCTGTGTATATTTTTGTCTCCATCAACATGACAAGGACTAGTTTGTGGGCATTCTGCGGTGCTACAGGTTTAGAACATCTTCGTTAGCATCTATTCATTGAGTTCTGCCTTCGTGAAGCCTATCAACTAGGTTAATGGCAATCTCCGCACGGTAATTCTCAAAAATGATTTCCGTACAGGAATGAAACATCTGTTGACTACACACTGATCTATTAAGTTAACAGAGTTTAGAGCAAAATAATATATAACTCAACCACCATCCAATCGACACATCAGCCTTATCACATAATCAACTTATTAACACCCGTTGAGTGAACTTCCATCCCTCAAATTACCTTAAGTGGCAAAATACAAACAGTATGCATACTAGCTGGTAGCTGCTTTCCTCTCCTCCATGCCTCTGCTCTGCTCAGGCAATCCTCCGAAAGATGTCATCAGCAAGAATAGCAGGAGTGGCCAGTCAACCAGTGTGCAGCGTGTATAGGTCCCCTGGCAGCAGGTGTAGCCAGTCTGGCAGTAAGCGGAGCGAAGGGTGGATGGTTAGGCATCGAATGCCCCATGCCGCGCGATCACACAGTTTCATACCTCAAGACGGCACGGAATGGCAGGCAGCAGAGTGAGAAGAACAGGTCTCGGGGACGTTTGGAGAATGTTGCACAAATGCGTAGTTGGCTGTGATGTAGACGTATACTCTGGTGCATACACTTATTTATGTTGTAATACTGTTGTTACATTGTAATAAGTCTTATTACCTACTTGTTATAGAAACTGGGGGCTGTAGCTCAAAATAAAATTGTTATGATGCATCACACGGAACAAGAAACTCAGCCCTCAGATATTGCATTCATGGTCCCATTCCCTCGGACGCAAAATACCAAAGCAGCACTTTGTTTTGTTGAACGATAATTGCGTCATTCTCATCTCCCTTTTCCTCTTTTGTTTGTTGTTGACAACTCATTTTGATGTTCTCAATGTCATTCCGGCTTTGTTCAAATACTTTTTTTTTTTTAAACAAGATTACCAGAATGACAGATAGCCTAACAGGAACATTAAAGCGTTTTTTCTTTTGTGTCATCTCACCACCACCCGTTCCTTCAGCGATTCCTGCACTGCCTGACAAAGTTAAGCTTGCTGAGCTAGGTCACATAGAGTTCATCTGCATCTATAATTCCTTTTATTTCTCATAAATTTCTTTGGAAGGACATTCTTACCAGTGGATTACAATCATTCATCCCATGAGCCTCCAAGCTCCTGTCGCCCTATGAGCAGGAACATGTTTTGGCATTTTTGCCTTGTTCTTCAGACATCCTTCAGAGGCAAGACTAACTCTGAAAAATATATTTTCTGAATGGCTGCAGGTTTCTAAGAAAAAATGTTTTGTCGAATTAGTTTGAGTTTGTTTGCAAATTTATTGTTTTTGAATATGCCACATGTTATTTTGATCATGTTATGTTGCTGTTGTAGGAATGTCAATGCTCCGCAGGAAATGCTGAGTTGTACTGTCTTCAAGGTTTAAAAAGTCTTCAGAAGTTTGTAGTTTTCACTAAAATGGCAAATGTTACTGTATGTATGCTTCAGGAAAAATGTATCAAGTTTATGAAAGGAGATTCATTATAATCAGTAAACAATTCATATTTGCTGTTGCCGCAGGATTATTTGTAATTTTTATATAAAAATGAATTTACATCCACAGGCCAAAAAAGTTTGGCAACCCCTTAAGAAATTGCACCTTCAATTTTCCATTGGTTTTCATTGCTCTAAATGTGTGGTTCTGTTTAGCTGGCTTGATCACTTGGTGGTACAAATGTTGAATACCTATTATCTCTAAATATAAAGAGAAAGTCTATTGTAAAAAGGAAAAATCTGGCCATGCATTATAAATCTTAGGGCAGACCATTGTAATACTCCTCATTGCACAAATTCCGCAAATGCATGCGTCATCAGTACCGTTCTGTTTAATCTTTATTTGAATATTTCTACAGTACAGAAACTGTCATTTTGAAATTGTTTCAAATAAATGTATTTTTGTACATCAAAGCATTTCTTTCTGTGTAACAGTATTAATATAAACTCTGAGAAGTGCAATCGGAGTTAATGTGCACTGCATATTAAAATGACATTCGTATAATGTATATCCCAAATGTTGCAGTGTGTGCACGTACACGTGTGTGGGTGTGTTTGTGTGTGCGCATGTCTATGTTTGTGTGTGTGTGTGTAGGCATGTCTGATGAAATAATGCTATTCAGGAAATTCCTTTCCCATTATAGGTGTCAAAGTGCCCACATGTAAGTGTTGAAAAAAATCTGTTTTGAAAACTGTTCATGTGTTATTGGAAAGTGTTTCGAAAAACCTGACTAGTGCCCATACCTCAATTCAAAGTTTCTCCTAATTCATCAGCAGTGAAGTCTTTAACGAGCCGGCAAACTGTGGCCCCCCTGACAGCTTGTGGTGACGAAACAAACGCTGATACATTATGCCTGTTTCAGGCTCAACAATGAGTATACACAAACCAGAGGCCGAAGAGAAAGGGTTAGCAGTGCCACACTGAAAACCCAAATCAGCCATTACTATCACTGCTGCAGGCATTTAGACCAAACATTACCGAGGGATGGGGAAAAATATGTGCACGGTACTATTGAGGACAGAATACAGAACTATTAAAAGATGTGAGTCTGTGTCTGTCTCTTGTAATGGAAATGCCATTATCAAAGAGCAGCAACAACATTCCACACTGTTGGTAAATGTGAACGGTTAATGCAGGAGGCTGCATGACATTTTTGGGCATATTGTCAATGTGATTAATAGGATGGTTTGTGAATTGTCACCTGCGGTTGTTGTGTTTTATAGAGTAATCTTTCAATAATGAAGTCATTCTGTACATTGGGTTCGTGTTAAAGCCATCTCGTCTTGTCAATGCTTCGGTTTTGTTTTTCTCCAGTTCCAGTATGTATTAGCAAGTCACTGTCTCCTTCCAGAACATTGTGAGAGGTATATCTATGAGGCACTGGTTTAATTATCACCATGGCAACGTGATGACTTCACTGTATTATGGGATGCCACGTCGCTTCCTGATAGCGACAGGTAAATAGTCTCTAACTTGACATCCATGCTGTGTGATACTCGCCACCACTCAAACATCAACAACAAGCAACGAAGTGGCGTCCTCCACAAGCCCTGGCTGTTTAAGAGTGGACGAAGCACAGAGGAAGTGATTGGAAGCGGAATATTTGCTGCGCTTGATAAAAGACCCTTGTCAGGAAAGATGGCAGCATTGTCATCTGCTAAACCACAGCCCCATCCCTTGGGATTGGGCTTTCACCAGACTATGAAAGCACTCAGTCACTTAATGGCAAACGAAGGCTCTTCTTCGATTACAGTTTATTTCACTTTTGCAGTTTTGTGGCGTATTTGGCAGATGGGGCGACTCAGACATTGAATGGATACCGCTGCATGGCACAGCCTGGCATAAACAAGGACCATTTGTCTTGATTCGCAGGGGAAAGACTTCGTAGCAGACTCATTATACCAGGGGTTAGATTCATCTTTGGGCCTGTCTCTCCCTTTCACCTTGGGAGCCTGGCACAATGTATTACAGGTTGCTCAGAACTCAAAACACACTCTAACCCTTGGCGAGGGATACTAATAAACTTGTGGCTTAGGTAATAGAAGCTCGGTCTGCTGTATTGGCTAAAGCAATGGTTATCAACTGGTTTTGTCTTCGGATCCAAATTGCATTGCAACTTCTTTTGTCTAGATAACCTGGAATTATTTTTATCCCATATAGACAGGTGATGTATCAATTACTAACTTAGACAAAGGAACAACATTTCCGACTTTTTCATTGTCAATAATTACATATTGGTCAATGTATCTGCAAAAGCACTAGTAAAACAGTGAAAACATAGACTAAAACTACCACCATGAATGTGGTGGATATGAAACTTTCATTTTGCTGGAGTATTAACATCATAATAATATGAAGCATTGTGTTTCATAACATGAAATCCAATGGAGTTCCAATAACCATCTTACTGTTTCAGAAGTGGAAGGTTCTATTGCTGCCAGTCTTTTCCCACTCTCTCCTTTTTCTACTCTGTGTAAATAAAGATTGCATTCCCACAAATGTATTTTCCAAAAGCTTATATAACCAACAAAAACACTATGCAAGCATTAGATTTTTAAATCAAAATGTAAAGATTAAACCAGATCCTCAAAATGTATATTTTACAAGTATAGCCAAAGATATTAAAGGGCTGTCAAAGATAACTAATATGAAGTCTGGTTTTAATCTCTCTGCACTTTAAATCTTTCCATGTGACTCGTGGGGTTGTGATAGCTGATATTTTATAAATGGTATAATTCTTTCACAAAATGTTGTAAGCATGTATGAAATCGGATACATGTATCAATGTCAAACAAAGAAATACTACAGAGTAATTTTCATTTAGCATTAAACAAATATTGAAACACTAAAGACTTTCAGCACAAATGTTGCTGGTAGTGCTCCTGTTCCTTAGGGGTCATTACAAACCAAACATGAAATGTTGCTGGTAGTGCTCCTGTTCCTTAGGGGTCATTACAAACCAAACATGAAATGTTTCTGGTAGTGCTCCTGTTCCTTAGGGGTCATTACAAACCAAACATGAAATATTGCTGGTAGTGCTCCTGTTCCTTAGGGGTCATTACAAACCAAACATGAAATGTTTCTGGTAGTGACCATGTTCCTTAGGGGTCATTACAAACCAAACATGAAATATTGCTGGTAGTGCTCCTGTTCCTTAGGGGTAATTACAAACCAAACATGAACTACTTCAAAACATGAATTATGGAATATTTGAAAAAAGGTGTTTTAGTACTTTAAATTTAAGGTTAATATTCTTTAAGTTGGTGCTGCTCAACATATAGTTGTTATTTTATTATTATTTTATATAGTCGTATATAGTTATTTTTAAAATAAAATGCAAAAAGTCTTCACACTTCCAAAATGACAATATTTCTTTAAATTCAAACGGGATGATTTCTTTATTAACATTTATTTTTCCAGACATCTTGCCACCCACCAGTTCAGAACCACTAAGCTAGAGTTTAGTTGCTCATTGTTTTAGTGTGATATGGGCTCCCCCATGTTCTCCATATCAATCCTCGCTTGAACATAGGATAACAGTGATTTGTTTTGGATGCCGGTGAAGTGAAGAGTATGTTTGATCATAAGGAGATGCATTTTGTCAACAACCGCCCAGGGCCCCAGAAATGTGTTTTACTGATGATTAAGATAGTTGATTGTGGGTATGCATAATAAAAATGTTCATTTACACAGCTGGTGTTTTCTTTCATAAATTATTTTATGATAGCTCTGTCACATGAGGTAGTTTATCACGTCAGCACTGGAACTAAAAATGACCAGAGTTACAGTGTAATCACTCAAACATTGACTGATTCAACAGCCATTATTGCAAACCGACTGCACTACAGCGCGACACAATCAATCGCGTAATGTGATGTCCACTGATGGGCTTTATCTTAAAAATTGCAAGGGCATCCGATTGTGTCCCTCTCTAAGCATGTCAGACACGGCAAATGTGTTTTCATTGTTTAAAAATGTTTCTTGAGCATGTGTGTGTGCGGGTGGGGGGGGGGGGGGGGGGCAGAACCTTAATAACATCCAGTACTTGTCCCTAACTTGGGGTTATTTTCCTTCTGCCAACACCACAAGGGTTAGAGGACAGCTTTTCATTCTTTTACAACCTACAGGGACCAGAAGAAGATAGAAAGCCATTACCAGGACGGCTTATGTATATTGTAACAACAATTATATTCCATTTATTAAATCTACCACAAAATCACATTCCGAAAGAAGCCTAATACTTGAACAGAGTCACTTAGTTCGATCAAGAGGTTCCACTCAAGAGTTCGCCCCTTACCCTGAAGAGAGAGGAGAAGGGATGGACGACCTTTATAAGCTATCGTAAAAGAATTGGTTTAATATCATATTCTCCTAAATGAGCTCTCAAACTTTTTGACTGCAACTGTTTTTATGGAAAAAGTGAAATTGGTCCAATGCTTTACCGATATCGTATTTTGTATTTAGTATTCTTAGGATCCCAATACAGGTGTAGAGATGTTCTGCTGTCCACGTTATTTAAATAAAATCACTCTTGGTTTGGAATAAATACATTCACAAAATCTCATAAACTGAGTTATGAAACATGTTTATCGGACCTCTTTTAAAAACAAGGGACCGTGCCATTCATTTATTCATGATTTCATGTGCTCAGCAGATGAAAAGTATAAATATGCATCATCCACCATCCATGTCAAAATGGAGTTGTCAGATATTCCCGCATCTTTTTTACAATTTAACACCACACCACCGGAGGCAATTTGTCATAATTCAAAGATTGAATATGTAAAATTGTACCCATATTTATGGAAAAAAAATCCCATTCTGATGGGGCCTTTTGTCACACAAGAATATGTTTGGGAAACCCCATTTGTCGACATCTTTCCTGTGGTGTGGGTTCATCTAACACAGATGGCACTGTTGGGAGGGGGGGGGGGGGGCTGATATGTTTGTCAGTCACCCAAAGAACTCCAAGTGCCATTTCAATGAATTTCCAAAACTCAGTGCCTTTTATTTAATCTTATCTCATCCACAGATTCACCTGTTGAAACTGCCATCTATTGGCCACACCAAAAAAAAACTCAAACGGCTGACCCATGTATGGTATGGTGGTACAACAACATATTCTGCGCTAGTGTGTTCAGAAATGGGTTTCAGGCGGCATCTTAAGCCAAATGGAAGTATCTTTTAGTTTAACTAAAATGTATGACTGTAATTGGCTATGCCTGATTGCAACTCTATGACCTTATGATAACAGGGTTATGGGTGAGCAGAAGTTTTAACATTACTGCAGAGATTGAGAAAATTGATGAATACGTGAGATATGGGGGACACTTTTGGGAGATGTTGATCTAGATTGTAATTTAGATATTTGGATTAGCAATCCCCATTAAAAGATAAGATGTATGTAAAGAGAAAGAGAGAGAGAGATATGAAGGCATATGCATAATTTGACCATTTAAAAGTAACTTTTTATAATGGTTTATTTCATATATAGTATAGTATATTTAATGGCAATCTACAAACAGTTTGTCAAAAAGAGTGCTAGAGAATATAAATGGAATAGAATAAGAGAACATTATAGCTGTACATTACATTCTGACACTGGTCCGTGGAGACAGAAAATAATGCCAATTGGCTATTGTTTTCACTAGATGATATGATTTGACTCACCTGACAGACAAATCCTAATGGATACTATACAGGGAATCAGGTTGTCAGCCTGCACATTCCCTGTTCAAAATACACTCAACGATATTGGTATCTTGAGACACTGAAAACTCTTTGATGGTGTGTTCCCCAAATGTATTAAGACAGCATCTGTGATTTCATTCTCTTTTCCTTTCCTCTCACCAAAGGGCCATATGGAAGATGAGTGGAGCTATTGAGCCACTCCATAGTTTGATCATTATGTTCCTAATGAAATTATGCTCTTTAGTTTGGGACCTTCTCAGTAGGCTAGACACAACCCAAGTTATAGGAGGCTCAGAAGTAATCATAAATATTATGTGAGCTTTCTCTTTTAGCAAATGAAAGGCCTCCTGTTGAGATTCAGATTTGTAAACTGACTTTGAAGAGGCAAAGGTAGGAACGATCCTCACTTGGCACATTTTCTATAGAAAATCTGACATCTGTCATTTTGTTGCATCAACCAATATGAAAATGTTGCGACAATGTATGTGCACACTGCTGTAAGTCGCCTGCTTAATAACTTGTCAGTGTCGGACATTAGGGCATTTTGGGTAGAGGAATATACACTACCGTTCAAAGGTTTGGGGTCAAACCCAATTTCCTTGTGTTTCATAAGAGAAACAGATTTTTTGTTCATTAAAATAACATCGAATTGATCAGACATTGTGAATGTTGTAAATGACCATTTGTATGGAATATCTACATAGGCTACAGAGGCCTATTATCAGCAACTCCAGTGTTCCAATGGCACATTGTGTTTGCAAATCCAAGTAAAAATTTTGTAAAGGCTAATTGATCATCAGAAAAAACTTTTGCAATTATGTTAGCACAGCTGAAAACTGAAAAGAAGCCTTCTTTACACTATTTGAGTATCTGGAGCAATGAGCATCATCAATTGTGGGTTCAATCACAGTCTCAAAATGACCAGAATCAAAGAACTTTCTTCTGAAAGTCATCAGCCTATTTTTGTTCTGAGATATTAAGGCTATTTAATGTGAGAAATTGTATAAACAAAAAACTGAAGATCTCGTACACAATGTTCAGTACTCTCTCCACAGAACAGCGCAAACTGTCTCCAAACAGAAGAGAAAGAGGAGTGGGAGGCCCCGGTGCACAACTGGAGGACAAATACATTAGAGTGTCTAGTTTGAAAAACAAACACCTCACAGGTCCTCAACTGGCAGCTGCATTAGACAGTACCTGCAAAACAGTCTCAACATCAGCAGTGAAGAGGCGTCTCCAGGACGCTGGCTTCTAGCAAAGAACAAGCCGCATCTCAGACTGGCGAAAAAAATGAAAATATGAATATGGGAAAAAGAACACAGACGTGGGACAGAGGAGTGCTGGACAGGTGCTTGACGGCCATCTGTCAAGCATGGTGGAGGCAATGTGAAGGTCTGGGGGTGTTTTGGTTGGTGGATATGTGGAAGGTTTGTACAGGGTAAAAGGGATGTTGAAGAAGGACGGCTATCACTCAATTTGCAATGGGCAAGTTGACAACGCTTGATTGGAGGCAATTTTCTCCTATATCCTGACAATGATCATGTTGGGCAGCACCACATGGTCACAAACACTCACAGGACACAATAACCGTTAGGAGGGCGTGATAAACAGGGAATTTAGATAGCCACAATAACTGATGAGGTGTCAATGGGGAGCACTGTTGCCATCATCTCTGGCCGGCAGCAAGTTCGCCGTTGAGGTGGAGGGCCGGAGTGGGAGAGGGTGCAACCATCTCAGGCACCACTGCAGGCTAGAATCCGAGGACCACCTGGAAGGGGGTTAGACTTGTGATTGAATGGTGCAGGGAATTCAGGGTGTATTCTGCCCAAGGGAGAAAGCGCGTCCACTCACCTGGACAACTCTGGCCGTATGACCGTAGGAACCTCCCTAGCTCTTGAATGGTATTCTCCTCCTGCCCATTGGCCTGTAGATGTTGCCCAAATGTGAGTCTAACCACAACCACAGTTTGGACATAAAGGCCTTCCACACTTGGGACCTGAACTGGGGGCCGCGGTCAAAGACAATGTCCTCTGGAAGTCCATAGAGCTGGAAAACCTGCTGAAACAGCACCTCAGCAAACTGGAATGCAGAGTCCGTGTCAACGTTCCAGGAGGCAGGCAGGGTAGCAGAGTCCTTCAAGTGTTCGGCCCCTCGGTCGTGAAGGTGGGAGAGTGCATCCGCCCTGACATTCTTCATTCCTGGTCGGTGCATCAGGGCGAACTGGAAGTGTCCACCTGGCCTAGCGAGAGTTGAGGTGCCACGCAGCCCTGATGTGTTCTAAGTTCTGGTGGTTGGTCAGGACTGTGAATGGCTCCCGGGCGCCCTCTAGCCAGTGTCTCTCCACTCCTCCAGTGCCAACTTCACCGCCAGTAGCTCATGGTCGCCCATGTCGTAGTTCCTCTCTGCAGCAGTCAGTTTCCTCAAATAGTATGCACAGGGATTCCCATCCTGCTGGGAGAGGACCGCCCTGCCTCCCCGACCTCGGAAGCGTCCACCTTGAATGTGAAGGGCTTGTTCAGGTCCGGATGGTGTAGCAGAAGAGTGCTGGTTCAGGTCGAGGAAGGCCTTCTCTACCTCCGGGGTCCAGCGGGGGTACAGGGGTTGGCCTTTCAGCATCGGCGTGAGTTGCACTGCAAAGGTGCTAAAACCCCAGAAGTTCCTTGATGGTCTTCGGGACTGGAATAACCTCACGGCCTCCTCAATCTGCACTTCCTCCAGAGTGATGGGGTATCCCAGGAAGGAGTCTGTAGATTGGTGGAAAGAACACTTCTCACCTTTAACATAGAGCTGGTGGTCAGGCAGACGTTGGAGAACAGCACAGACATGGGCTACATGTTCCAGGTACGTCAGGGAGTTGGTTGGGAGGGCGCCATCTGGGCTCTCCACCGATGTTGCTCCACACATGGTGGACAAGCAGGTCTTCCGACTCTCTGGTGACCATCCCAGTATCTTCTGTTTACTCCAGGCGGTGTCGGGGTTGTTGTTTTTAGAGCCATGGAAGACCCAGGATGATAGGGTGTATGGCTGACATCATCACCAACAATTCCAGTCGCTCTCGTTGGCAAACCGGACCCCATGAGATGACCATCTAAAGCCTGGATGGGCATCAAGGACCTCAAACAGCTCAACGGCAGCCTAAGAGCAGATACCAGGGACCGGTTGATGAAGCGCCACACTGCCCCAGAGTCAATCAGAGCGGTGGAGGAATGAGAGGTAAAGCCTCCTGACAACACCACGGGCAAGGTACATACTGTACTCACCCCTTTCCTGCTCCACACATGGGCCAAGGCTCACCTCCTCAGGAAGTGCCCCTTCTCACCGCAGAACAGGCACAGACCCTGCTGACTCCATTGCTCTCTCTCCTCTGCGGTGAGCCTCTTGATTCCCAGCTCCACGGGCTCAGGTTCTGGCTTCACCCGCAGCTTGCCAAGCTGTCATGGTCCCGGAGCTGCCCGTCAATAGCCCGGGTGAGGTAAGTGTTCAGCAGCATGGAATTTTTACGAAAAAGTTAAAGAAAAAAATGTATCTAGTGGTGACGGGTTATTCTGTGAGGTGCGAGGGTTGTGCGTGCATAAAAGGAGAGGAAAATGGAAAATAAGAAAATGACAATGACACTGACATTTCTAGACTTCATGTCAGTTAAGCAAAAGGTATGTCCCAATATGTGACGAGTTTCAGGAGGGTGCTGGGGCCGGATGAGGTGGCGGTTTTGGAGGGATGGGAGCCAGAGTTCGAACATGGGGCGGCCTCAGCACCCTCCTTCTCCAGGCTGTGTAGCTCCGCCTACGGTGCCGGTGTCACTGGGGTAGTGTAGTGGTGAGAGCAGCTTGGCCCAGATTTGTTATTTGGGCCCGTAAACACTGTCCAGGGGCAGGGCTGACCCTGCTGACTGCCTCCAGAAAAGTCTGGAAACAAGCACAATCACACCAAACGGTCCAATCAGTTAGTCACCTCATGTCAATTAGTATATAGTCTTTCTTCTAATATTCCACAAGCATTTTAACAGGTTTGTGCATCTTTCAAGTACATCTCACCTCAGTACTTTGAGGTGCCCTGAGTATCTCTACAGAATGCCACTAGGTATCAAGATCTTTTAATCCTGATATGACTTTGATCTTTGTATACAAATATGATGTCAAAGCCAGATTGAATCAAGCCCTAAGAATCAAGGATTGGGATAATGTGATGAAAAAAAAACAACAATTCCACAATACAGAGTTAATGTCCCCAATGTCTGATATGTATATATACTTTTTGTTAAGTTTGAAATCCATCAACGCTTTCCAATAGGACATTATAAAAGCTATGGATAATGAAGGCTCAGTAAAGAATTTCTTTTTGCATTTTGTGGAATTAAACTTAGAACAAAAGGTCGCTCACAGATACCGGTTACGACCTCTCTCAATCACATTGGTTATTATGACCAAAAAGAATGGAGAAGTACATGTAGTGAATGTGCAGCATGCATCATGCTGCTGCAGCTCAAAGTCAATGGAAAATGAATGCCAGTTCACCCGTATGCAGTCCCCAACACATCGTTCACCTCACAATTTCCTCAATTACTGGCTGATTCTGGAAGATTCAAGTAGTTTTTCAAAGCCTGTTTATGTGCTTTTTGATGAAAATCGATTTACATAAATAACAAACAGTGCAACCTGAGTGGAGTGCAGATGCCATGCGCTACAGAATAACATGAAAGAATAATGATGAAAGACATCAAGCCCTAATGAAGCATCTGGAATCATCATATAAGAAGGCAACCTGGTGTATTCCCTCCCTCCCTGGTGGAATGGATGCTTATCCTTGATGCTTAGCGCCATGTGGAGGGGGGAAAAAAAAGACTGAAAGCTGTGTGAGGGTTACAAATGGGGAGTAGAGGCATTCGAAAACTCATGTTTTTCTAAGGGTTTGTCTGAAACGTTGCTTAAACGTTTGAAGTAGGGGATGAGATTGATTACAATTGAAGCTTGCCAAGCTAGGTTGAACTAGACCCAGGAAACTGAGTGCTCAAGACATACTTTGCATTTCACAGAGTTGTGTCGAGTGGAGAGATGTGGTGGCATTTGTTTGATCACAGCAATGACAGACAGAAGCACACAGGGAGAGATTTAATATAGCTACCTGTGAGTAACAATGTTGACACCTTACTCTGTGTGTGTGTGTGTGTGTGTGCATTGGGGATGAATGACGAGAGGGTGGTCATTGTCTTTACCAACTTTTTTCTTTATGCCTGTAAACAAACTTTACAAGGCTACAAACTTACCCCATAAGGCTCAAATATCAGCTTAAAGATAAGTAGGGTTTCTGAATTGGTTGGTTGGTTCCATTCGCTCAGTTTCTCACCTCAGATTGACAATGACTGGTATCAAAGTCAATACTACGAAAACAGAGAGGTTTTCATAATGTGAGTAGACCATTTTCTTGAATCGCTAAAGTGGCTGGGTTGAAAGCTAATAATAATTACACTCAGGTTTTGGATGTCAGCTTATTAAAAAGAGTGGTTTTGAGTCCAGCCTGAATTGGTTGTCAGCTTTATAAAAAGAAGGTCTCTAATTGAGCAAGAGTCATTTCCATTACTTTGCTACTAACAGTAAATATCAGACTTCATAATACCAGTATTGTTCCACATCTACCCTCCTTTAATATAGAGCTGTGGGGGGACATACTATAGTGGAAGTTTGGGATCCTTGCAATTATGCAGTTTTCTGTGTACCCAGAGTCAAATTAACTTGTGGGTAATAAGTGTATTTCTGTGCCAGCAGTATCAAGGAAGTTGATATAAGTCGAGGCCGACTGGGTAGTTTTGCCTTGCTCCAACTTGTACCCATAGACTTCCAGGCCTTGCGTTAACACTTTCTGACAGGAATGAGGAGCATCATGTGTCGTGGCATAAAATGGCTGAAATGGGACGCTAAATTCACCATATTCAAACTGGCAGTGCATTATGCCTGATGTTAGGGAATACATTACATATTTTATGGAAGGGTAGGGAAAAAAGCTAAATATTTCATTGGCCACAGTCTTACAGTTAAAATTTTGGAGTTTCCATAGAAGTGCCTCAACATGAATAGCTTGCATTACAAACCGTCTGGCTCAGAAGAACAGCATTTATGATACAGGATGAAATGAAAGCAAACTTCTCATTTCTTTTTTTTACCTATCACCTGTATAAATAGATTTTTACATACATAATACTATTCCAATAAATATTTATCCACCGACAATTTTATTTGATTCAGTTATCACTTAGCAAAATGAGTGAATCTATTTCCAGTACTGCATCTGTAAAATCCCTGACAAAGTGATGAATCCGTCTCACTGCTGAATCGCTCTGCACTTCTTCCTCCAAAGAGAACTATTTAATAGTTTAACATAAACTAAGTCTAAAGTGTACTTACACAGCCTGTGGTATCCCCCAAGTCCAGAGATCTCCATGCAGCAGCAGGGACAGCTGCCCTGGTTCACACTTCATTTGCTTCAGCTTGTCAACTGTGTATGAATAATAACACAGGCCACACCTACAGTAGGGGAAAGTGGGGTATGTTGAACAAAGTTTTTAAATAAATAAATAACATCTGGTATCACTATGTCAAGTCACACAAAATACATATACAGTGGCTGTCATTGTTCTTCAACACCCTTTAACATTTGCTTCTTTTACAACATTTGATTAGGATTAGATTTTGAGTTTTCCTTCCACTGATCAACACAGAATTGTCTAAAGTGAAGAATTAAACGTAGAAGTCGCTCTAAATTAATTACAAATACAAAACAGAAAAAAACATGTGTTCACCCACCTCAGTCAATATTTGGTAAAGATAGCTTCAGCAGCAATAACCACCATGAGTCCATCTGTTCTGTACAGCAATTTTTGTCCACTCTTCTTTGTAACATTGCTCAAGATCAGTCAGGTAATGGGCCCCTTTGGTGAAAAGCAATGGACTTTACTTTTCTCCAGACGAATGTCAATGTCTTGGAAATGTTCTTATATTTTGTCCCTGATTTAGTGCTTTTGAAGAACCTTCATCTTCATGATGCAGTTGTGTTGGAAATTGTACAAACTATACAAACTACAGGACAGCTTGATTGCTCACAGGTGCATTCCATTCAAATAATTACATGACTCCTTAAGATCACAGCTTATTCAGTTGTATGACAGCAAAACGTCAGAAAAAATGTCAATTAAAATGATGTTCTATATTTGGAATTAATTTCATTACATAAAAAATGTTCACTCCTTTTTGTGTGTCCACTGGAAAATAAACTCCCAATTAAATCTTATTCAGGCTGCCCATAAAGATTGAACTGTACTACAGGATATTGTGTATCCCTCAAAATAATCAAGAAACACACTATTCATTAATTTCAACATCTGGACAATACAAGAGTGACAAAGGCCTAATTAACTACACAAATAAATGTTCACCTAAACTCACCTGCCAGTGTTTCCAAATTTCAATGATTGCAATATTGAATTACATAAATATAAATATACTATAATAAGAAATATGTTCTTCTTTGCAGGACTGTTGTGGGGGGATCAGAACAGAATGCTGCGTCCGTTTTGGCGTGTAACAATGTTTGAATATTTATTTAGTTACTTTAAAAGACAATAGCAGACGCTAGTACAAACACATGTTAGAATAGCTGTTGCTTCTAAGACACTGTGTCCTGAACACATGAATTAGTATAGCCAGTTAATACAGGAAACCTGAGTGGGCGTTGGCTAGCGACGCATCAGCTGACACTGGGATCGCTCCAATCACAATATCAGATTTCATGCTGAATATTTAATCATCAGGTTACTCACTCAGTTCTGATGTGCGCTGGTCTTACTAGCATGTGGGTGCGAAACTAGCATGTGGTTGCGAAACCGGTGGAGGCCTCTGCCTCCACCAGTTTCCCACGCACCACCCCGGCCTCCACCAGTTTCCCACTCACCACTCCTGCCTCCACCTGTTTCCCACCCACTTCCCGTGCCTCCACCTGTTTCCCACCCATCACCCCTGCCTCCACCTGTTTCCCACCCATCACCCCTGCCCCCACCTGTTTCCCACCCACCACCCCGGCCTCCACCAGTTTCCCACGCACCACCCCGGCCTCCACCAGTTTCCCACGCACCACCCCGGCCTCCACCAGTTTCCCACTCACCACTCCTGCCTCCACCTGTTTCCCACCCACTTCCCGTGCCTCCACCTGTTTCCCACCCATCACCCCTGCCTCCACCTGTTTCCCACCCATCACCCCTGCCCCCACCTGTTTCCCACCCATCACCCCTGCCCCCACCTGTTACCCACCCACCACCCCTGCCTCCACCTGTTACCCACCCACCACCCCTGCCTCCACCTCTTTGGTTCTGTGTTTTTGTTGTGCATATTCTAATAAATGGTTAAACTAAAATGTGCCGTTTTCTGTCTGAACTGCACATTGGCCACTCAGTTTATTTGCCTCTCTAATAGTTGAATTGGCCTTTATTATATAATGGTATGTTTTTGGCCAGCATTTGTGTGCTCTACCTGACTGAGACAGAAGGGAAAGGAGAGAGCCTGTGCTGAAAGTGAAGTGGGCCAGACCAGATCTCCCACTGCTGCAGTACCAGCGGCTGTGGTCCGGACCATTGCGCCGTCCCGCGACACACCATGACACATCTCAAAATGTTCCGGAGAGTCTTTCACTTCCTGTCTACAGTCCACTGACCAACGCAGCTCTATGACGAGCGGGATCAGGACGTTTATTGACATTGTTATTTGTTCATTTTTGTGATGCATGAATATTTTAATAGGTTTCCTTGGACCAAGATGAAAATTCAAACAATTGCAGGTCTCAGAATACGCAGGTCTCAGTCATACCATGGAAATAGTTCTTGGCAACGACTTGTGATGGCAACGACGTGTAATCCAATTATTTTTCAGTGGTCGATGGACTAATAGTTGCTTGGTGTGTTGCAAGTTAGCGACGAATCCTTACCTCTCTACTGTAGCACATTGTTGCGATATTTCAGTTATTTTCTACACACAACCATGTCTCCATGAACACTCTTTGATAGTGGGAAATATGTTTTTTCTACAAAAAAAAAACTATGTTTCCATGTGATTAAGAGTCAAAATAGAAGTCTTTACATGAAATGTAATTAGTCCTTTTGAGTCATCGTCAGGGACTGACAGATAAGGGGGACACAGGCAATCAAATTGGTAATTAATCTCGGAGTTGAGCGAAGCTTGCTGGGTCAGTGTTCCCATTTCTATTTTGTCAATAGTGTGCCTCCCGTATTTTGCAAGGTGATTCATTCATTAAGTTAGAGAATAAGCATTAGACCTTCAAGAGGTTAGTACCAACTTAGAAAAGGAGCAGGAGAAGTGTATTAACATGGAGCAAATATAAACATAAAACGTCTCCTTTAGATGTTTTCATAGAGTATTTTTACATTTGTACTGTGCACGTATGCAACCTGGGACACTTGTAGGGACGTAAAATAGTATTCAGCGGTGTCCCACTTCTGTTCTTTCCTACGCCTGGATATTTAGGCATGCCAGCATTTGCCCCAAATTCTTGCCATCCCATGTAAGTCAGACATGTTGCCAGTGAGGTGGTAAAGTTGGTTTATTTGTGCTTTTATATATGTGTCTATACAGAGTGCTGCTGTTGTCTGTGATGCTGTTTGGATTGACTCTTTCGCAAATTGATTATTAATACCAATGAGATTACCTTTATTGAAATAAGTAAAAATGGGATATAAAATACAAAACGTGAAATTCTTTTCTTGCCCTTTGCTCTATGTGGGTGAGTGACTAATGTGTTATTGAGTACTTCATCAGGTTCTAATGACTCGGCTGCATAATGGCCAAAATGAGTCTGAACGGTAGCTTAAACAAGCACTGTGACTCAATGTTCAGCACACTGCAATTAAAAACTCGATATGTAGTCTTCTCCTTCATTGATTCCCTTTGTGGAGGTTGATCAGTATGGGTGGTGTCCGTGCGAAGAGGAACATCACCAAGAACTTGCTCTCAAAAGTGAGCATTTGCTCAGCTAACATTTCGGCATTTGGTTTCTTATAGGTGAGAACTAACACAATTTCTTGGCTAATGTTTTTGACAGTCTGGAATGTCACAGAGACTTCACAAACAGCTCTTGTGGTGTGTAGTAGGCGTATACTGGTAGAATATCATTACAAAATTACTCATTTGAGTTTTTGAAATGCAAAGCAGTAAAAGGATTTTTGACTGCCGATTACACGTTTTCTCTTGTTTAAATATAATGACATAACATGTTTTCTTTTGAGCAAATGTTGATTAAATGTCTTGGCTAGACTCTCTAGCTATACATAATTAGAAATCAACAAACCAAGACAAAACGACATACTCCCTCTCTCTAAAACTCTCCATGTCTGGGGCATACAGAAGCGTTTTTTACTGCCATCAATTGGCAGATAGTTAACATAATTAGCTAAAAGAAAAGGCCACAGAGAACCTGCTGAGAGATGTTGTGTTTGTTCAGTTTCAACCGCTGGTTGTCCACATGTCTAAGTATAGAAATATAATTTCTGGCAGGAGTACACTTGGTAAGGCAGACGGCATATCCATCACAGAACATTAAATTGTAGTTCCTCTAATCCTATTTCTATTGATGATAATTCACAAGCAAGACCAGACATGACTGGCCCCCCTGTGAGGCTTCGACATGGCAGCTGTGTGGAGTGACAGTTGGCAGTATCGGTGGAACGCAGGTTTTTAGCTTAGAAGCCGTTTGATTAAACCAGTAATTTTCTCGTCCCAGCGGGAGCCTTGGCTGGTGCAAAGTTGTTATCAGGTTTTTATTTCTACGATTTCTTGACCATCGACTCCAGCTTTGTTTTGTTTGTATCAGAGTGCAAAATATGTGTATGGTCTGTAATGCCATGATTTTAGTGTGGTTGACAGGTTATCGATGAGAGATGCTCTGACAAAATTTGAAGAACCGTGCGCATTTACAGAAGTGTGAATTAGTCATTGGCATCCCCTAGGCAAAATACTCAAACTGAACCAACTGGTTTGAAATGACGGTGATGGTATTAAACCACTTTGTATAATTATATTACATACACACAATATATAATATACCAGCAAAGTGACAGTACATAGATATACTATCTGAATGAGACTTTTGGGATAACCATACTATATGTATTTAGACTAGGGGGTCAGGAATTCTGTTAGTTAACATGCACAGTAACCAACCTGTAGCCCCTTGTATGTGGCTGCATACTCACCCATGGTGTTGCCTCTGTCAGCCACCTCTTCCCTGTTCCATGCCTGCAGGATACCAGCTGTGAACCCAACCAAAGGGTCAGAGGACATAGCCCAAAGCTGTGAACCCGACCAAAGGGTCAGAGGACATAGCCCAAAGCTGTGAACCCGACCAAAGGGTCAGAGGACATAGCCCAAAGCTGTGAACCCGACCAAAGGGTCAGAGGACATAGCCCAAAGCTGTGAACCCGACCAAAGGGTCAGAGGAGATGAACCAGACCAACGAGGACAAAAATCAAGGAAAAGAGAAAGTGATGGTATTAAACCACTATTTTACCAAGTATTGTATAATTATATTACATACACACAGTATATAATATACCAGCAAAGTTACCTTACATAGGTATACTAAAAACACATCTGAATTAGACTTTTGGGATAACTATACTATATGTATTTAGACAGCTCTCCTCCCATGTCCCGTTCCATTCAGCTCTCCTCCCATGTCCGGTTGCATTAAGCTCTCCTCCCATATCCTGTTACATTCAGCTCTCCTCCCGTGTCCCGTTACATTCAGCTCTCCTCCCGTGTCCCGTTACATTCAGCTCTCCTCCTGTCTCGTTACATTCAGCTCTCCTCCTGTCTCGTTACATTCAGCTCTCCTCCTGTGTCCCGTTACATTCAGTGGTTGCACCTGTGTTCCTTCACACCTGCTCTCATTAGCACACGATTTAGTTCTGGCCATTTGCGTTAGTTCTTTGTGAGGTATTGTTTCGTTTTTCGATTCTACTGAGCCTGTTTTGGATTATCCTATTAGTATAGTTCTTGCCTTCTGTGTACCGACTCTTCTGGCCCGTGTTTTCTCGTCATCAATTAGTCTGTTGCATCTGTACCGTAGCCAGTGATCTGACCTTCTGCCTGTTTTTGGACTATGCCTTTGCCTGACCCTTTGGATTTTCTGCCTACTCTGGAAACCCGTGTTGCCTGAACCTGGACCACGAGACCTCCTCAACCTACTGGGTTTTTTTTGGGGGAAAACATTAACTGGAACGCTCTGTGCCTGAAACCTACACCCTTCCTGTGGTATTCCTGTGGTATTTGCGTGGATCCTATTTTAAGATCCACGCTAATACCGTTCAATAATATATTTTTACTGTAATTACACTATTGAATTTACTTTAAATTTCCCTTTAAAGGCAAATGATGTAACAAAAAATATGCCATCTATTCTGAGATTTAACAATTTCTTAAGACCCCGGGACCTCATACAATGAGCAAGAGTCATGCAACATGTAGAATCTCCTCCAAAGTCTGCTAGTTGGTTACAATAAATGTGTTGGTGTAAATTCTGAGTGTACAGTACTTACAGTAATCATCGTACATGACCTCTGATCTGAGAACATGCTCAGTGTATAGCCTCTCATTAATAATAATAATAACTCTGCAGACTTATCCTCTCTCTTCCTAGAACCTGTGGATGATGAATGACGGTCCACAATTCAAACTAATTGGCTACCAGGATCATGTGTCTTCTCATGAGCACACTACAGTAATGTAAACATTTCAGATATTCACCTAATCTCTGTAGTTAACTGGTTGGATTTTTTTGCGGCTAAATGTGGAGTGTCGGGGCTTATACTAGATACCATTCCAGATTAACATAATCGCACACTAAAACACACTTCAGAGCGCCTAACCATACAAATAATTGAATGTTTTCGGGAAAATTCTACAATATAAATTTGTATTTCCACGGACACGTGAAACAATTCAGATGATACGAAATGCTTCCAAGACATGGCAACGTGTGCTGTCTTTATAACGGACAATATTAATAAGTCACAGCTCGTTCCTTGTCTCCCAACGCGCTCAGCTGTTACGGTCCATGCATCAAATACATCTGCATTTCACGTTTCCATGTCAACCACGTCTCATGTGGATTTGTGAGTACACTTTTCTTGTGGCCTTTCCATACATCAACATCATGCGTGTATTCAGTTTATGCCAGCATAAAGGGCAACAATCCAGACGACGTTTTGATTAAAAAGAGGAGTAGGAGGAATGCTGTCCACGACGATTAAGTCAGAGTAATTACTTTGGCTTTCAGATTCAAACATTAGGACTGTTTCTTTTTAAACAGACACAAAATCCATGATTTCCCCTGGGCTAAGGCCACAGACTGAGATTATAGAGCTCAGGGTGCATGGGGAAAGGGGACTCATAAAAATAAATAAAAAATAAAACCTTTTTAAAGCTTGGGAATATTGTTTTCTTTACACATCAGTGAAACCGTGTTCCAAACTGACATTATGTGCGGTAGTCAAACAGTCCTTTCACAGCAGCCAAAATCCTTTTATAACACCTATATGTGCCATACATGCGTAAAAAGCACGCCCGGTTTCCCACAGGTACAGCCCGGGTAGCCACAAACATAGTATATCCTGTTTAGTGTCTTATCAATCAGAACAAAACGAATGCATAAAAACACAAGAAAACAAGAAAAGTAGCCCAGAGTACTGTAGACTGCTGCCCCCTCCCCGCTTTAGAAAGTCTGCAGCATTTCGAAGGAGATTAATAACTTGGATGGTTATAAATGTCCTGTAGTGGTGCCCATAAGTCCATGCTAGCAACAATCTATTTGCTCAGTGTCAGTGTCAGAAATATTAAATCGAGGAGATAAAACTTTCAGGGTGACAGGGTATACTGGTGATCTAGCTGAGACAATATCCATATAATTAAATTATTTAAGCACTTTAAGGTCTCAATTCAATCAAATCCACATTGCAGGATTTACTGAGTTTTTTTTTTCTCTATGGTTGAATTGTAAACTCAGTCGGATATCTTTGGTCCAGTATACTCTTTAAAAAAAATTATGAGCTTTGTAGAAACATAGGCTTCTTCAGTATTTAGAATGTATTAACAATAGTTTATAGATCAATAAATTATTTATGATTACATTTAATTCAACTTTTGACCAGTTTCAAATGACCTTAACTGACCTCTATAAAATATAAAAACAATTGGCATGACTGACATTCAAATATAGTACAATAATCAAAAATAAACCAAGGTTGTTGGCATCCAGGGTTGTAAAGTTAGATACAATTGTTGACCTACAGAGCTATATACCCTTTTAACCCAGTTTGTGCTGTCTCAATCAATAACAAATATTCACGTTTTACAGTTAAGGAAGGTATTTTTGTCCTTTTATTTGTGAATCAAAATTCATGGTGTTGTCTCTGAACATCTCTCTTCTAACAAATTAAACACCCTTTTAGGAAGAAATGGGTTGTGAGGAACAGAAAGTAGGGGTATTCCTTGAAAAGATACAGGCAACAGTAGGATGGGTGCAAACAAACTTTGAATCACAAACCAACACACTTGGAGTGCCCTCCAAAGTAACATATTGCGGACAAAACTCAGATAGCGACTTCCACAGAACGGATAGGAATTTAATAAATACATCAGATTTGGGATACACTCAGGAACTGAATCATGCAGTTTGTTAACAATTGAACATCTAACTTAGGAGGTATTTTGTGTTGTATCTGTCAAGTCTCAAAATCAGATTGACAAATGTGCATGTCACATAATTAGGTACGTCTATCAAACATTTTCGTGAGAAGTTGCTCAAGCTAAAAAATCTTGTGGGGCCTTATGGGACCTCTAATTACCTCACGGAGGGTCTAATTATCCCCACACAATTGATCATTTTCACTCCCTCTGCAATTGGGACCCTTCAACAAATGGCGGAAACACGCTTGATCACACACACACGGAGGCCCGAAGGTGGGGTGGCAAGAAGATGACAGCTGTCTTCATGTAATCCAAAAATGTACCAACATACAACATCCAAAAATTTAAGAACATACATTATGAACATTTTTTTATTTTAAAACCCCAAAAAGCTACCGCCATTTGGCAGCGCTCCTTCGTTTGCCCCTCAGAAGGATATTTCCTGTTGCAAGCTCTGTGATGATTCCGCAGCAGGCACCCACTGGCACCCCAGTGGAAGACGGTGAAAAAGTGCGACTGATGCAATGACGCTACACAATTCCATGTACTGTGTGTGCATAAATGTATAAAACTCAGTACATTCACTACATGGAGTGGAAGAGAAACGATTCCTAATACTTTCCACTTTCGGAAGTGCTGGAAACTTTCCATGAGTCGGGAAGTCAAGGCATCCGCTGGGAATGTTCCCCTGTAACATCTTGTCCTGTTCATTTCCCCCGGCAAAACTTTGAATCTGGACACGCATATAGTGATTTTTTTTTTATTTAGACTTCTATTAGAAACCAAATATACATAAGCAAGCTCTACCTCGTAAGCACGGGGGGGTGGGGGTGGGTTCTCTTCATTCAGTATTCCCTGCAGTGCTTTGGCTGTAAATTCGAAATCCGTGTTCGGCATCAATTATTATGTCCGATTTCATCTGACATTTGATTAATTTGTCCTACTCAATGGATCACAGTGAACACAACAATGTTCCCTCCCTCCACAATTAACATTTCCAGATGGGCTTCATTTTGTCGGGGCTCTTTTGAAAATGTGCAATGCCACAGCGTGTCACCTGCTCGACAGCATCGATCCTCGCTGCTTTGGTCTTCCTTTGCCCTGACGGCACTCCAGGGATGCTGGGGGATGAGATCCACCACAACTGCAGAGCCTTCCATCTAGCAACTCTACCGCCGCCATAACAAAACAAGCGTGACAGCCCAATTTACAAAATCCTCCTGTCGTCGAAGAACAAATTAACATTGTCGACAGTTGAACATTTAATTCGGGACATATTTTGGTTTTTTTGCGTGTGTGTCAGGTCTGAAAATCAGATGTGAACAAATGCAAATGTCATTTCATTAGGCATGCCTATTCATTCGTTTGTGTGAAATTGCGTTAGCGCAAAAATAATGCAGTGCTTTATGGTATTCCAATTCGCGGCATGCGTTGGTGCGGACTAGCTCAAAGGGGCCACTGGAGGGTCTAATTAGCCCTTGTTCACTTTAGCTTCCTCAGCTTTGGGACACTTGTGCAAATGGAAGGCAGAGGGTGGAGTGGAGGATGAATGGGCTCATATACTGTAATGGGCTCATATACATATACTGTAGGCATTTACCAGTGGTTTACTTAGCTTGTATATAGAAAACTCCATGCTTACTTGCAAAACATTGGTGAATGTTGCAGATAGAAATTCCATTAGAGCTGACTTGATTTCATATTGGAGATTTTGGAGCAGCGCATTTGTTCTACATCTGTTTGAAAGATCGGTGAACTACACACTAGTACTGAACGCCCATTATCAGTAAAACCTGAAATGTATTACAAAGAATGTCCACACAATCTAAAGAGTGGGACAGAAGTGACTTAGAATCATGTTCTTGCGCTGCTCAGGAAGCCTCTCTGGGGACTGTTCTCTAGGGTGTTCATTTAGTTTGTTGGTAAATGCAGAGTTTCATAAGCTGAGGACTCTGGTTCAATTCCCACATACAGTACAAAGACAGTGCTTAACTACAGAGAAGGTCTCACAGGTTTGAGTCGCTGTTCAAATGATGAATGTGACCAAAATTTGTTAATTCTCTTTAACATTTACAGCACAATATGCAATAATGCCAATTTAAGATCCTCTTTGGTAGAAGTGGCAGTTTACGTAGGCAACAGTCTGGTGTGCGATTCCAACGGGTGACAAGTGTGCTTAAACATTTCATAATGAGCCAAGTTCAAAAGATTACTGTTTACAACAGAATCGTGTGAATCTGATTATGTAATTAAGCCAATCACCTTTTGTAGTCTTTTTGTTAAGTTAGACTGATGGAAGAAACAAAGCTCACAAGGACATCTGTAAATATTGTTAAACTGTTTGTGCTACAAATGAGTGGTATACCACACCAGAAAATAAATAGCCTAGGGAAAACGCTGGTGTTTGCCTTTTCTTGACTTTCACAGCCTGAGCTATCGACTAATTCACTAAGTCATCAGTGGTGACTGTCTTGTCACAATTTTCACCATGACCCAATGGTTGGTGATTCTGGAATGTGTCTCTGGAATGTGCAGATGTGTTTGGTTTTGCTGGATGACACCCACAACACTGTTCTACCAACAGAAAGGGAAGCTAAGCGCTAGCCTGTGATGAGGGAAAATCCCTTTCATTATTTGCACGTAAGAAAACTAAATGTGGTGTCTGTATGCAGTAGACTCAGGACCAATGAGGTGGTTTGGTGTTGCTTTATGGGCCTACCTACAATGGTTAAGAAACATTTCTGAAAATAAATTGGTTAAAAATAAAATGAACAAACACATTTGTGTAATTATGTTCTCATTGGGAGTACCGCCACCGGAACACCAAAACCTTTATGCCATAAAGTGTGCGAAGTGTTGAATATTTTTTTTTGTTATAGGCATATTATATATGTGCAGAAAGCTTAGAATCTCGTTAATCTAACTGCAGTATACAATTTAACGTAGCTGTTACGGCGCCTAACTCCTATGCAAGTGTTTGAGTATAGCCAACATCCACAAAAATGGCACCAGGGTCACTAGTTTGGTGTCTGATGGTAAATTGTGTACTTACAAAGAGCCGGCTTCTTCTGATTTCTTATCTTGATGGTCCCAGAGATATAGCCAAGCATCGTTTTGTTTGATAAAATCAGTTTTTAAATTGACAACGATTCATGTTCTTCACAGCAAAATCCAACTCGATCAACTCAGCGCAAAACTATTCATGATATTCAAAACCCTTACTAGGTTTTAACACAGCATAATTGGTATTTCTGAAAAGAAGAGAATCTCTAGCATTTAACCAGATACAGTTTATCCTTCTACGTGGCCTCTATGCTTCGCACGACGTCAACAAAGACATGCAGTCTGGCACCGATTACGCACAGACTTTTGTGTCTGGTAGAATGTATCTTCCTCAAACGACGACTAATGGATTTTAAACTTGCTAGGTTGAGAGCACACGAGCCACACTTTACGGCAATTGTTGAACGATCACCGTCAGGCGCACTCACAGGACACACCAACCGTGCGCACCACCCCCACAAATCTTCAACCAAACTTGACTATTGCGCAAGACGCATAGCTGTCGCTGCTCACGAAACTATACTAGGAATTTAAAGTTTAAATGGTTACTCCTAAGTGGAAAAGCAACATAGGAGACCAATTTTGACTAGATTTTTGGAAGAAATCATGGACTGTGAGTAAAGCAACTTGGTGAGTACAATAAGATAGATTACCCAAGACATACAATATATTAGCATTAGCATATTAGGCTATGTTATGCTATGTTAGGCTATGTCATGTAGTTTCTGAGCATTTACTGCCAATTGGGTCACATCATTATAGTAGATTTTAGTTCATAATGTCCTTATATGTAACCAATTGTCTGTGATTTGGCTATGACATTTTGTGGCTGTTTCTTATGGCCTATTCATCCCCCTATTTCTCCCTGAATAATCCACAGTAATTCAGGAGGTCCCTCTGGCTCCTGATCCCCACTGTGACGCCATCATCTGACTGGCCATTTCAGAGATTTCCCAGAAGTCGATAAGTCTCCCCCTTCTTTCTCCTATTCCCTTCTACTCTTTTCCTTTCTACTCCTGCCAATTGTTTGCTTACTATCTATGTGTGTAAGGAGGCATAGATACCACATATGATCTAACATCATATATGGTGATCTAACATATGATGCAAACACCACATATTATGTTAGATCACATATGATGCAATAACCACATATGTTAGATCACCACATTTGATGCAATCACCAATTATGATGTTAGATCAACACATATGATGCAAACACCACACATGATAGATCATTGGATCCGCCTCCTTGTCACGCCTCCTGTTAGTACCTTTATTAAGGAAAGCTAATTTTCCATCATGTATAACATTCCTGGGAGTGTGTAACCCTTATATTAATCACTTTTGCACTGTTGTATGTTCTGTGTATGTATGAATGTATGAAAATTCATAATGTGTCCGAAGTGTCCAATTCGGCACAAAGTGACCAATCTGTAAGGGACACTTTGGGCTTGCTTTACAAATAAGTAAGTAGATCACTGAATTGTATATCAAATGGCTATGAAACTTTATCCAGATCCTGCTCATAATCCATGTTTGGGCTTCCCCACTGCAACTCAAACATGATGAGGATAAAAAGTTTTTTACACAAAACGCATGTTTCTGGTTTGTTTTAACTTCTGCCAAATCTATTGTGTTATACTTTCCTGCATTAATTTATAATTCCTACAAACTACAGAGTGTCTCCTTTCAAATGGTACCAAAAATATGTTTCTACTATATTCAGGTCATGAGCTACAAGAATTTAGATTTGGGTGCATCATTTTCGGCGGAAATTAACATTTTTGCCCTTGTCGGAACAGGTTAATTTTGTGAACACCAAGTAAGTATCTATATACACTGCTCAAAAAAATTAAGGGAACATGTTATCATCACAGTATAACTTTAAGTCTATTAAACTTCAGGGATATCAATATGTCCAGTTAGGAAGCATAAGTGGTTGTGAATCAATGTCACCTGTTTTAGTAAAAGGTGTACTGGAGAGGCAACAGCAAGACAACTCCCAAAAATGGAATGGTTTCACATGGTTGCCACAGACAATTGCTCTTTCTTTATCCTTCTTGACTGATTCTTCTCTAGTTTTCATTTTGCTAGTGTCCTTGTCACTACTGGTAGCATGAGGCGGTACCTACAGCCCATTCAGGTTGCACAGGCAGTCCAGCTCTTCCAGGATGGCACATCCATACGTGCCATCCCAAGAAGGTGTGCTGTGTCTCCCAGTACAGTCTCAAGAGCATGGAGGAGATACCAGGAGATGGGCCATTACACGAGGAGAGCTGGACAAGTCCGTAGAAGGGCATCAACCCAGCAGCAGGACCGGTATCTGCTCCTTTCTGAGAGGAGGAACAGGAGGAGCACTGCCAGAGCCCGACAAAATGTGACCCGATGTGTGATTTCAGTGTTCCCGTAATTCTTTGAGCAGTGTGAGTATATATATATAGACAAGGCTATACATACATACATACATACATACATACATACATACATACATACATACATACATACTCACTCACTCACTCACTCACTCACTCACTCACTCACTCTCTCACTCACTCACTCTGGACAAGGCCGTAGAATCAGGCAAGACAATCAAACATCCCAATTACATTGTAGTGGCATCAATCAAATATTGCCTGCCCTTTCACCATAGAATAAGAAAATACACTACCCATTACATAAAAATAAAATTAATGAGAAAACATTTCACATGGAAACATGTTTTGGAGTATCAATATATCAGTATTGGTAAACATTAAAATGGGAGATTTTCGATTTTAAGAGGTGGGGTTACTATTTGCTGAATCACAAACTACAGATTGGCTTAAACTAAGTTCAACGGGGGGTCAAGAGCCTCATACTTCTTTTCGAAAGCGTCTTAATCAAATTAGTGTACCAAGTGAATAAATAAAATTATCTGGACAATGCTCAGGATTGGCTTATTATAATTACAGAAATGAAGGTTCTCATTACTGAAACACCTACAAATTAAGTTGTGATGAGAAATGTGTGTTACGGTAATGACAGCCCCCTCAGCCCAGTCTGCAAATTATACAACACAGCCATTATGAGTCAGCAAATGATTCACTAGATTACTAAATATGTTTGCCTACATGTAAAGTAATCAGATTTTTTCCCACAATTTATGCTTTCGAGCTGTTTCAGTAATGAGAAGGCCAGGAGATGGAATCGGGGCGTTTGAAAATAGAAACTTAATTATGAAAGCATAGAAGCAAATATATTCACTTAATTTGTGCTAATCTAAGAAGAAAAAAAATCCTCTTGATGAAGCACGGGTGACTAAAACTGCATTTGAAAACTGATTAAAGTTCCTCCAGAGTTGTTGACCCTGTACACCCACAGGCCTTGCTAGTCACATTCAGTCAAATTACATCTGTGGGTCACTCCAACTTCCAGTCGCTGCACCTAACGATTTGAATCAACTGAAAATAGCCACCTAGCCAGTTGTCTCACATTCTCCCTCCTCAGTGTTGTCACCATGTATATCTTTTGGGGTTTTTCTATTGTGCTACCTCTCTATTTCCTTTGTCTGTGTGTTTGGTAAAATAAAGGTTAAATTAATATAGACTGAGGTTTACCAAACTGTTGGATGTAGGAGGTTGGACACAGACACGGTGGCCCTCATTTATCAAAAGTGCGTACACCAAATTTCCAGCGTACACCTGGCGTTCACCCAAAACCACGGTGACTTTGAGATTTATCAATATATAATAACGACATTCTTCTTCTAAATAACAATAAACGTCATTAATAATAAATATCATAAAATAATAAGACGAATATTACAAATTGTCATGCAATTATTAATGTGAATGAATGGTACTCCACATCACATTATCATCTTTTATTCTGCTTTTTAAACTGCCAAATGAAACAATTTTATTTATTTCTACCTCCCTGGTGATCGTCTCAATCTCCACGTCAGAGAAGTTTTTCTTTTTTGCCGTCTTCCGTGTGTCCATAGCGTAAAATGAGGGCGTGGGGGTAGCGGAGACTTGAATATATAGGGGCGTGTTATTCTAATGACGGTCGTTTTCAGCCGCGGCATTTATCAAGGGCAGGTATTGCGTACACCTGGATTTTAAAGGTACGCACAGCTTCATAAATCAGGCGGTGAGAGGAGTGTAAGCAAAATCTTACGCCAACATATACACCCGTTTCTACGCAAGAATGATAAATGAGGGGCCAGTGTGAACAGAGGACTTGTAATGAAATAACTAAGACGTAACGAGACCTGAGAAGATAAACGTTACGAAAAGGAACAGAATCCAAAACAATGAATGACAAGTAAATATAGGGAAGAAGGAACATATACAGGGACAGGAATCAGGAACACTGGTCAGGCAATAAAATCAAACAGGAGTCCCTGCACCAAAGCAGGGAGAAACGGCGTCGGATCTCAATGGCACAAAAGGCCGGACATGACATGACCGTTACAAGCTTAACAAATTCTAAGACAAAAATTCCCAAACGATACAAATTCCAAATTACACAATGACATACAAAATGTTCTAGTTGTCAATGAAGAGGCCTGATTGGTAGCAAATGTATAGACTCAGTAATATATGTATGCAAGTCGGTATGGATCAGAGATTCCGTTAAATGACGAAACTGTAAATGTACAGGCTTTTGCGTCCGATTACTTTGTTAGGTGGGCTTTGCTTCTTTTTTGGGGTGAGCACAATATACAGTGTGCTCTATGTCATTCAACAGTTGAGGGAATTTGGACAAATGTCAAACAATTCTTCTTTTATATTTGCACTTAATTTGTTTCTCAGGGAAATGCTTGTACACATGCTTGTACACATTCATTGAGATAAGTGTCTGGATTTTACTCTCAACCATTTTGGCTAATGATCCACGATTTGGTATGTCTCTGGCCAATTGGAAATCAATAAAGTTTTAACACCGATACATAAATTCCAATGCAAGGATGGACTAATAATGTTATTCAACAGAAATTCCAAGAGCTACCTATCCACATTAACTTGCTGAGTAGATGCATGGCTCGCGGAGAACACGGTCACTATCAGAACCTATTGTACAATCATTATACCTGCCTTCCAGTTGGCTAATTAAAGGTATTTCAAAGTATTGCAAAATAAGTTACAGTAGTCACCTAATACTAAAAAGGGAAACTCTTAGGTTTGGATCATCCATTCATCGAACTGGTTTAACAAGATGGGTAAAAACTTTGTGGCTGTAAATGCAGTTCAGTAATTGGTGCACCATTTAGCCACCTCATGCATAAACCATGCATCTTTACTCTAGTGTTGCATCTCACAGTTCCTTGTCTTATACCTCGTCTTAAACGGTCCAAGGAGAGATTCATCATTTCGCTTCCTGTCAGATGAAGAATATATTAGAAGTAGAGGCTCTATGGAGGACCAGCTCTGTGATAAATGCCATATTTATTGTACCCCAGGAAAGATGATGGCGGCTGATAATCCGCTCTCATGTCTGACCAATTGCTTACTCCTGGTTGGGGCAAGTGATGGATGTTTACGAAACTCACCAGGGGATATGTAGTGATTGTCGATGAGTAATGTGTTAAACACTACAGAGACGAGTGAATCTATTGTTTAGGCGTTGTTGTCTACTTACACTGGTGGCAGTGTTCGCGGTGACTCAACAAGTGTGTCCAGAAAAAGGCAGAGTCATCCTGGGTCACTCGAAAACAATGTCCTGAGGACTCGTGGGCTTCTTGCCCGCCCCAACAGCTGATTAGTTTAATCAGCTATTTATCAAGCTCTCATTGTCTTAGATCATCTTAAGTCCATTAAATATGGCGGGTGTTACTTCCGAAGAACGTGCCACCATTTTCTCATTGATGCCAACCTGAGTGGAAACACCTCAGCGGTTTTTAACCTTTATTATGTGCCGGATAAATCTCCTTTATTAGACTTTCTGTCACAACAGTGGCAGCACACATCAATGACCCCTTGGTTCTTGGCAGCAGCCCAGATGCCCTTTGAAAGTGCATTTAAAGCTGACTGTTGGTTTTAAAGAGTCCAATCTGTTAGATGATTCCCTTTCCTTGTTGTTATGTTCTTCATCACACACACATGGCAGATATTGTATTTTCTGCCACATTATCAATTTGATCCTTTTTGAAATAGAAAATGTGCTATACTCATTTCCCTTTCAAAGCAAACGGAAGAGAGTTTCCTATCAAGCGTTTCCTGCATAGAATCCATACATGGCAACCTGGTCATTTCCGTGTCTTCTAAGTGCTTGTAAGGCATACAACTTTGAACTAAGTTTCCTTTAAACCTTTAGAATGAATTACACAAAAGGCATACAAAACCAGTTGATAGTACTCATGGGCGGTTTACATAGGGCATGTTGTTGCATTCATTTGATATTTTCTGGCACATTCTGCGCGTGGACATACTGAAGGCCTCTCCCAGTAGCAGGTCCCCCATTATGAATGGAATATTGCTTTGTGGTGACAATCATGGTACACTTGTTTATTTACAGTGGTTTCCTTAAAGGGATGATTTACAATGGGTAGGCATAGAAAATGAACAGTGGCATCAATCACATTGTAGCATAATGAAAAGTCGCCATTAATACTGTGTCTCATCTCAAGCCTGATAACACTGAAGTTTATAGCTAGGGCTATTACAGAACAAGCTGGATTGTTCTAGCTCTTAGCTCCATCCCAACCTGACAAGCGTATTACAAGAGTGTGTGTGCGTGTGTGTGTGTGTGTGTGTGGTGGGATGCGTACATCAACGCATGTGTTTGTGTGAGTGTGTGTGTGTGTGTGTGTGCTCGCGTGAATGCGAGCGCGTGCTTGTACATCCATTAGACATGCATTTGTTTCAATTTCTAAGAACTGCATTTAATCCTTGGTGGTGGGTGCTGCGATAGCTAAAATAAGGGTGGGTTTGGAATAGCTTTCTTTTTTTCTGCTGATGTGGAACAGGTCTATGCAGGCTTACCTCCTACAACATTAATTAATACTCCAGTCTATGATCGATGACCTCAGCTTTACTTACCTCACTCCCATTCATCACAAGCAGAGTCTGAGAATGGAACTCCAAATCTTTTCTTTTTCATTTTCACCCGTTTTTTTTTTTTTTTTCTCTGTGAAATGAACGGAGTGGCTCCATGTGTGAGAGCTCTGTGGGGTAGTCACTTCTTGATTCTCCTATTGATTTGATTGAGTTGATGCTCTTGTGGATTTGATTGAGTCAGGCTTTTTGGTAAGGACGTAGTTGGCCCACAGCGTTCGTGTTTACAGTGCTGCCAATGAATCATGCGTGGTCATATTATTTTCAGTTGTGAATTATGTCAAATTAATGTGTTTGTTGATGTAGAATTGTTCTAGATCACAGAGGATTGTGTCAATATTATTGCACAATAAACATATTTAATCATAACTGAGTTTGTTTTATGTTAAAGGAGGCACATTCTTTAGTGTCTTTTGTACATCTTACTATGACAATCTATTAAAACAATAGTGTACATTATTGTATGTTTTCAAAGTAGGCCATACAGTTTTGGAATTATTTGCAATTGTTCCTTATTTGTATAACAATCAATACATCTTTTAAGATTTCAATAGATTAAACTCATCAAGTACAGATTTTGTTTAATCAAATCAAAGATTGTAAAAGAAGGCCTTTGAATGCATAACTGTAATGATGCTTCTTTGACAATCTGTCTGTTTAAATTATGTACAGTGGGGAGTATTTGATACACTGCTTTGCATGTTTTCCTACTTACAAAGCATGTAGAGATCTGTAATTTCTATCATAGGTAGGCTTCAACTGTGAGAGACGGAATCTAAAACAAAAATCCAGAAAATCACATTGTATGATTTTTAAATAATGAATTAGCTTTTTATTGCATGACATAAGTATTTGATCACCTACCAACCAGTAAGAATTCCGGCTCTCACAGACCTGTTAGTTTCTCTTTAAGAAGCCCTCCTGTTCTCCACTCATTACCTGTATTAACTGCAGCTGTTTGAACTCGTTACCTGTATAAAAGACACCTGTCCACACACTCAATCAAACAGACTCCAACCTCTCCACAATGGCCAAGGCCAGAGAGCTGTGTAAGGACATTAGGCATATAATTGTAGACCTGCATGAGGCTGGGATGGGCTACAGGACAATAGGCAAGCAGCTTGGTGAGAAGGCAACAACTGTTGGCGCAATTATTAGAAAATGGAAGAAGTTCAAGATGACGGTCAATCTCCCTCGGTCTGGGGCTCCATTCACACCTCGTGGGGGATTAATGATCATGAGGAAGGTGAGGGATCAGCCCAGAACTACACAGCAGGACCTGGTCAATGACCTGAAGAAAGCTGGGACCACAGTCTCAAAGAAAAGCATTAGTAACACACTACGCCATCATGGATTAAAATCCTGCAGCGCACGCAAGGTCCCCCTGCTCAAGCCAGCGCATGTCCAGGCCCGTCTGAAGTTTGCCAATGACCATCTGGATGATCCAGAGGAGGAATGGGAGAAGGTCATATGGTCTGATGAAACAAAAATAGAGTTTTTTGGTCTAAACTCCACTCGCCGTGTTTGGAGGAAGAAGAAGGATGAGTACAACCCCAAGAACACCATCCCAACCATGAAGCATGGAGGTGGAAACATCATTTTTTGGGGATGCTTTTCTGCAAAGGGGACAGGACGACTGCACAGTTTTGAGGGGAAGATGGAGATCTTGGCCAACAACCTCCTTCCCTCAGTAAGAGAATTGAAGATGGATCGTGGCTGGGTCTTCCAGCATGACAACGACCCGAAACACACAGCCAGGGCAACTAAGGAGTGGCTACGTAAGAAGCATCTCAAGGTCCTGGAGTGGCCTAGCCAGTCACCAGACCTGAAACCAATAGAAAATCTTTGGAGGGAGCTGAAAGTAAGTATTGCCCAGTGACAGCCCCGAAACCTGAAGGATCTGGAGAAGGTCTGTATGGAGGAGTGGGCCAAAATCCCTGCTGCAGTGTGTAAACGTGGTCAAGAACTAAAGGAAACATATGATCTCTGTAATAGCAAACAAAGGTTTCTGTACCAAATATTAAGTTCTGCTTTTCTGATGTATCAAATACTTATGTCATGCAATAAAATGCAAATTATTACTTAAAAATCATACAATGTTATTTTCTGGATTTTTGTTCTAGATTCCGTCACTCACGGTTGAAGAGTACCTATGATAAAAATTACACACTTTTACATGCTTTGTAAGTGGGAAAACCTGCTAAATCGGCAGTGTATCAAATACTTGTTCTCCCCACTGTAACTATGACGTAATTCTCTCTCTCTCTCTCTCTCTCTATCTCTCTATCTCTCTATATATATCTATATATATATATCTATATATGTATATATATATATGTGTATATATATGAAGAGAGAGAGATGCATTTTTTTATTGTGATGTAGTCCCTTCAATGTAACAGTCCTTCTCTATTTACTGTATTGTGTTACTTTTTCCACCAACTGTAGTTCCTAAATCTGAAATACAGCTTAATTTACCCTTATTCTATTTACTGCAACATTGTCTGTGTCAAAATCAAAAGACTACCTACCTCTAACTACTGGCCTTCATCTACCCCTCATGTCTATCTGCATTATAAATATATGCTCCTTCATCTACAAATATATACCTCCCAGAAAACCTCACACAGACACTTCAGATTCAGAGGTTCCATAGTTCCATAGTCACATTCCTGAAATATAATCATCCCTTAACCTGGACTAGGGGTCTTTGGAAAAAACGAAACTACACTTTAAACACAGCCACAGCAAATTCCCTTTCTTACGCTTTCACATGCGTACAGACACTCATGTCTCTGAACACGTGCACACACAAATGTACCTGTACGTGTTTTATTATTATTATATATTATATACACCAGAATAATTTTGCTGTGTTTTATCATGCAATCGCAATGTTTACTCATGCACTTTTGCACTTCGACGTTTACATGTCTTTTTTTAGGAAGGAATCCAACGTAACCTACCCAGATTCATTAGCCTGCATGTATTCATAGTTGAATCGCTTCAGAACTGTTTATGAGAAAATGTCAAACTGAATATAGCACATAACATACCATGGTGTCATTTTAATGGTGTTAAGTTTCCGGATGCCATCAGCCATCAATCTTCAGAGAATAGAACCCAGCAAAAAGCGGACGTCCTAATGACTTACAGGGACTGTTACACAATGCCCCACTCCCTTTGTTTTGTTAGCAGGGAATAATCACAGTGAGGGATTTTGTTCAAATAGAGCCCCTACTGGCTGAATGTCACTCATTTAAACACGTAACTGTCACTCTGTCATTTACCTTTGGCATAAGCTCCAACCTTCAAATTACATCCACTGCCTTAATCCAATCTGTTGTTTAGTAGTCCAACAGAAAAAGTTGCCTACTTCATACATTAGTTAATATTATACACTACTGAATTTCTGAGGCCAACGTTCAATTGCTAGTTTTTACATTTGTCCTTTTTCCAATTCTTCTGTTTTCCATACCGAGTTTGCGGTGTAGACTGGTGACAAAAAGTTGGGGGAAAAATTGCCCCTAATGGTCCAGCTCGGGTCAAGGTGGATTTAAAACATTTAATGTTTGCTTAACGAGTTCACTCCTTGCAGAACGGTCGATTTCAGAAATAGATTCAGCTATTCATGGGTGACCGGCCAATGGGGGTCAAGGAGGATTTAAGACTTCAGGTTTACCACCTGATTCCACTTCATCAGATCTGTACATTTTGAAATAGCTAAAAGGTAGAGGCAAAGAGTCGCAACTACTTTAGAGAATGGAGGCATATCCTCTCTAGTTCAATGACACCAAGTGTGACCTCTATTGCAAAATTAAGTTAGGCCTTTTAATTACAGAGTTTGGATGACACTGCTAATGATTATCTGTTAGCGCTACCGATGTGATATAGATTGAGTTAGCCCCAGAGACACTGGAGGATAATGCATCTAGCTGATGCATGTGTAGACGTGGAGTGGGCTAACAGCCACCCCAGTAGTTGTGGGAAGGGAAAAATATAGACATCCAATACAATTAACATGCAAAGTAACATGTCACTGCAAACAGCCTTGCCTTCCGTGTGATGTTGGTGGCTAATGTGAATCAGCTGTGTGTTATTAAGTAATTGAACAATATGAAATTGTTAGTGTGGTTTGGAATACCACCTGTTCAGAATACATTTTCTTGTACTAAATGCCTAGACTTAGGGCTATGTTTTTTAATAGTGACAAAAAATAAGCAGAAATTCAGTATATTTCCTGTACTGAAACGTGTGTTTTAATTAGATGTTAATCATGAGTTTGCTTATTTTCTGGCATTTTATTATTGAATGTGTATGTTATTTTTCTGGACCTGTGTTTGCTCCTAAAATACTCTAATTAGTCAAGTGGCCATCGTATCACCAGCTATACTGTACATTCTTTGGTCTATAATACACAGATCAACCTTGTAACATAATACACTTTGCCAAAAATGCCATCCCCCCAAACAGTCTGCAATTCAGAAACAACTCTTAAACCTATTCAGAGACATGAGACATGCAACGATCTCATAAAGTTCAAAACCTAAGTTTGCTGAACGGCCATTCATGTCATTGGCTGGAGTTTCCTAGATTCAACATGTCAACAGCTCGATCATGTCTTATTTACATTTCTGAATTAATAACTTGATTTTACTTTGATCAACTTTACATCCATACAGGTATTTGAGTGTAAGGTGCTGATAAACTTCAATAAATTATTTCAGCTTTTTTGTTATGAAAAACAAGGTAAGAAACATTACATTTAAGATCATTCCTGGCTTGGCAAAATCTTGGATATCAGAAACTGCAGCATTCAACGAGTGTGGATGTACTACAAAATGTTTAAATAGAGCTTTGATGAGCTTTAGCGACATTTTAAAGAGATTGTTTTTAATGTAACATTAGTAATATTAGAGTTGAGTTTACTTGAATGATTGCTACATAAAAGAATGGTTTGCACTGAACTACCCACAGCGTGTCTTTTATAAAGACACGGTGTTGTGTCTTTAAAAACCCAAAATAATCTGAAACTCTGTCTGCTGAAGATTTAACAACTAATGATGGTTTGGAATTAATATAAAATACTTTATACTTTATATTAATTCCAAACTGTTATTAGTTGTTACATCTTCAGCAGACTGTGTTTCAGATTATTTTGGGTTTTTAAAGACACAACACCGTCTGCTGAAGATCTAACAACTAATAACAGTATGGAATTAATATAAAGTATTTTATGTTGGACCTGGACATAATATTAAGGTTTCTGTCAAACACTATCCCATAGTGAAATAATGAAATTGCTGCTGATGCAAATAGTTTCCAATATTTGCAATGAATCCAGGATAACATAATGTGAAGTGGACAGCTGGCTATTATGAAGCAACCTGTGTTTCAAGTGAGAAACTTGTACCCCAAGTTATATTTGTACTACTATATAAGCTTTCCAGTTTTTGGGGGTATTATTTGGTTGTTCTGTGTTCAGGACTAATAAACTTCTGTCCTGGTTAAGATTGTCTCTACCTTGAGTTACCTTTGGATTTGTCCTTTGAGCTCTAACCATCTATTTTATATATCCTATTGTCTTGTTTTTCCACTAGCGGGTTAAGTCAGATTATTTTACTAAACTGTCCCATTGACCACATCTACAGTTTTGGTGAGGGGTTACAGAAAACAAAGTTATCTGGCTCTCAAGAGCGTAGACTTGGCACTGGATTTTGTAGCTCTTCACCAAGGTGTTGCCAAATTACCCAGGAGAACAGAAAGATCATCAATCTATTTCATCAAGTTACAGTCTGTTTCTATTGTATAAAATGACTCAAATTGAGCTTGCATATTGGACTCAATTGATTTCAATCTATTTAGGGATGTAGGCTTGAAGTAAACTTAAGATGACGCATATTAATTAATAGTAATTACCTAATCCAAATCACTGTACTAAACTGTTTCAGGCAATTTGTTCTACTGCTACGCTAATTAGATTTTCTTCTTAATGAATGATGAAGCTAAAATGAATGCAGATTAGCTGGCCATCCCTTTTTGTACATGCCACTGCCAAATGAATAAAGTGACTCATTCTACAGTAGTTATAACAATCCCTATTAAGAGTGGAAGAGAACGTGTCCCTTTCAAAAGGCCTTGGCTAGCTTGGTGTGTACCGCTCTGAAGTAGACCCAGCTAAAAGCATTCCCAAAGGTACTACTTAGCCAATGTACAAAATGAGGTACTGATTCCAACTCATGGTTTGTTTGTTCAAAAGTGAGTCAATGAAGGTTACTGCAACAACATTGTCCTTCCATTAGCCTTCAAACCCATGTAATATTTAAAACGAAGACAAAATAAAGGAAAACACTGAAAAACACTTTCTTCCCTGAAAAAGCAAAATACATGCAGCTAAATGATCACGAGGCAGTGATTATTTCATGATGGTACAGCACTGGATGACACAACCCAGCTTAGCCTACAATTTCATTCGACATGTGCATGGAATTATGTGGGGTTTTACTCAGAACAAAAGGCTCCCCACCAAAGGGGAGTTTAATATGCAATGTGATAGGCTCCACGGAAACCTCAGCCAATTAGATGCCCTGGTTCCACCCTCTGACCTTCCGTCTTCGGTGCCAATTAACACATTGCCATCTCCCTTCATCTGACTTACTGGGGCCTTAATTGGGCATGGACATGGAGGCTGTGTCTTGTCCATTATTTCTGTCCGTGCTGGAAAAAGAGAGACGACACCTCCGCAATATCACAACTTTCATTAGAGTATGTGTCAATCATGTACAGTAGTTCCTGTCAGCAGATATATCCGGGATGTACAGTAAGAGATCATGCTCTAGTGTCAGCTACTTTGACAAGGCCAATGTGTTCAGGTTAATGGTAAAAATTATTCTACATGGCTTTGAAATGATTCTGCATGTTGGTGTCAAACAATGGTTTTCAAACTGGTTCTATTTGTCTGAGTGCAGATGAGACAGTGAAGACATTCTGACAACAGATTCTTGAGTTCCAGTAACATGAATTTGTGTCTGGTGGTAAAAGTCAGTTCTATATTTTTGCTCTCCCTCTGATGCTTGTGCACCAATAACTATTACTCCGCTTAGAGGGGGAAAAGAAGACAGACACCTTTATGGCTCATTATACTGTTTAGTGACTGACCGATATTTTGATATGGAACTGATTTCCACAAGAGAAAGATAGTTACTTTTATGGGCATTGCTGTCTAGCTAATACAAATAAAGCCAGAGACTAATTAAGATGTCTTTTTCAGACCTAGGGATATAGCTAATCTCCTATCACTGAAGACACTAGTAGAATATCTTATTAATGAGAATGTGAGTGAGGAGTAACAAGACAGAGAATGATCAAAAAACGGCGAAGAGACGAATGAGAGAGAGAAATCTTTGAAAATAGCAAGTGAAAAACCCTTACATCCCCAAACCAGGAAGAGACACAATGGTTAGAGGTTCTCCAAGATGTTCTACCTTTTCTTATCACATGATATATATTTTTATATCATGTTTGAGTTTCTTTTAATCTTGTCAGATTTTGTGAAGAAAACAAATCTCTCTTCTACATAAGAAACAATATATGAATGTTCCCATATGGTCCAGTTTCACAAATATTTTACAATCAATCACAATGATGTGATTTGGCAAACCTTTACAAACACACCTCTAACTCTAAGGTTTGTTCTTTCTGACATAATAACTATATCTACGAGAATATGTTCTTGGAACTCTCTTTTCTCCTGCGCCTACTTTCTACCCTACACAGCTGTTACAACAAGACAGTTTTCAACTTCACCTCAGTCCATTTTAAATGAGCTCGGGCCCAGAGAAGACGGCTGCGTTTCTGGATCTTGTTTATGTATGGTTTCTTCTTTGCATGTTAGTGTTTTAACTTGCATTTAACTTGTTTTCATAGACGATGGTTTTCGGAAGTGTTCCTGGGCCCATGCAGTGATTTCCACTACAGAATCTGTTTTTAATTCAAAAATCACGGCCATCCAATATTTGTTTTCGGCCTTGTCCCTTGCGTACAGACATTTCAATGATATTATGTAAAATAGATGATGATATCCCCAAACCCTTTGCAATTTTAAGTTGAGAAACGGTATTCTTAAATTGGTGCACTGTTTGCCTGCGCAGTCTTTTACAGAGTGGTGAACCCCTCCCCAACTTTGCTTCTGAAAGACTCTTCTCTGGGAGGCTCTTTCTATACACGATCATGTTACTGACCCTGTTGCCAATTAACCTAATTAGTTGTGAGATGTTCTACCAGGTTTTGTTTTAGCATAATGTTTCCATTCTTTGTTGTCTATTTTGAAATGTGTGGCTAGCATCAAATTCAAAGTGGGCATATATTTTTCAAGAAACAATAACATTTCTCAGTTTCAACATTTGATATGTTGTCTTTGTACTATTTTCGGCAACACTTTCTATTGAGAGTCCCAAGCTTGTGCCTGTAGATGCTCTACAGATTGTTTGCTGTCTATCTGTAACATTTTAACTAACATCTAACCCTTATCTATATCCTACTCGTAACCTGTATTGTATCCCTAAACTTACCCCTTAACCTAAACCTTATTCTAAACCTAACCCTAACCTTAACCTTAATAAGCAGTATTTTATCAACCAATAGTTTGTTTAAAGTTTGTTGATAGTTTTATTATCTATAGAAAATCTACAAATGCAACTCTCGAAATAAAGTGTTTAAATGATTTGCACATCATTGCATTCTGTTTTTCTTTACATTTTACATAGCATCCCATCTTTTTTGGAATCGAAAGTGTACCGCAACAAAGGCTGAAAAGATCTATCTGTTGATAAGAAACTGCCTGTTAAGGTTAGAGTTGGGGTTAGAAGAAGGTTTAGGGTAAGAGTTAAGGTAAGGATGAAGTTTAGGATAATGGTAACGGTAATGGTAAGGATTGGTGTTAGTAAATACAGGTGCTGGTCATAAAATTTGAATATCATCAAAAAGTTGTTTTATTTCAGTAATTCCATTCAAAAAGTGAAACTTGATATATTTCAAATGTTTATTTCTTCTAATTGTGAAGATTATGACTGACAACTAATGAAAATCCCAAATTCAGTATCTCCGAAAATTTGAATATTACTTAAGACCAATACAAAAAAAGGATTTTTAGAAATGTTGGCCAACTGAAAAGTATGAACATGAAAAGTATGAGCATGTACAGCACTCAATACTTATTTGGGGCTCCTTTTGCCTGAAATACTGCAGCAATGCGGCGTGGCATGGAGTCAATCAGTCTGTGGCACTGCTGAGGTGTTATGAGAGCCCAGGTTGCTCTGATAGTGGCCTTCAGCTCTTCTGCATTGTTGGGTCTGGCGTATCGCATCTTCCTCTTCACAATACCCCATAGATTTTCTATAGGGTTAAGGTCAGGCGAGTTTTCTGGCCAATTAAGAACAGGGATACCATGGTCCTTAAACCAGGTACTGGTAGCTTTGGCACTGTGTGCAGGTGCCAAGTCCTGTTGGAAAATGAAATCTGCATCTCCATAAAGTTAGTCAGCAGCAGGAAGCATGAAGTGCTCTTAAACTTCCTGGTAGACGGCTGCATTGACCTTGAACCTCAGAAAACACAGTGGACCAACACCAGCAGATGACATGGCACCTCAAACCAACACTGACTGTGGAAACTTTACACGTGGATTCTGTGCCTCTCCTCTCTTCCTCCAGACTCTGAGACCTTGATTTCCAAAGGAAATGCAAAATATACTTTCATCAGAGAACATAACTCAGCAGCAGTCCAGTCCTTTTTGTCTTTAGCCCAGGCGAGACGCTTCTGATGCTGTGTCTTGTTCAATAGTGGCTAGACACAAGGAATATGACAGCTGAAACCCATGTCTTGCGTACGTCTGTGTGTGGTGGTTCTTGAAGCACTGACTCCAGCTGCAGTCCACTCTTTGTGAATCTCCCCCACATTTTTGATGGGTTTTGTTTCACAATCCTCTCCAGGGTGCGGTTATCCCTATTGCTTGTACACTTTTTTCCTTCCCTTAGCCTCTCTATTAATGTGCTTGGACACAGAGCTCTGTGAACAACCAGACTCTTTAGCTATGACCTTTTGTGTCTTGCCCTCCTTGTGCAAGGTGTCAATGGTTGTCTTTTGGACAGCTGTCAAGTCAGCAGTCTTCCCCATGATTGTGTTGCCTACAGAACTAGACTGAGAGACCATTTAAAGGCCTTTGCAGGTGTTTTGGGTTAATTAGCTGATTAGAGTGTGGCACTAGGTGTCTTTAATATTGAACCTTTTCACAATATTCAAATTTTCCCAGATTCCCAGATTAGTTGTCAGTTATAATCATCAAAATTAAAATAAATAAACACTTGAAATATATCAGTCTGTGTGGAATGGATGTATACATTATACAAGTTTCACTTTTTCAATGGAATTACTGAAATAAATCAACTTTTTTGGCCAGCACCTGTATTTAAAATGGAACTGATATTATGTAGATAATACTGACACACATTTGGGACTCTCAAAATAACATGTTAACAGGGATAGTCGTCGCAGAAAATCCGCAGAATCCGCAGAAACTCGTGGACACATTTAGTATGCATTATCTCTGCACGACATGTTAAATGAAGACAACATCAAAGAGGAGATGCTGTTTCACATTTTGGAGATGCTGTTTTCATTTAGAAAATAAAGATATCAGATGTTTGGTTTTGTATTTTGTGTTCTCGAAATCCATAAGAACCTGTCATGTTACACCTTGTGACAAATGTTCAGTATAAGATTCGGGAAGTATAATCGATTGCGTGCTATGACGTGTAGCTGTGTACATATTATGTAATGTATTTGGTCAACCCTGCTCTGCCAGGCAACGGGGCTAACATGTGGTAGCAGCAGCCCGTGATTGATGAAACTGCTCGCATAAACACACCAGCAGCTTTCAAAATACATCAGACACATTTTTCACAGTTCTCTATTGTACTGTATTTCTCAGTAGTCAAAACCAATGTCAGTCCCGTGCACGATACCAACAACTATTGTAAATAATGTATATACTATACTAATGCAAACCAAATAAGATTATTTTTTTACCAACGACAATAAAAATATGTCCTACCCGCCCTGACCTTTATTTTACTGTCAGATTACAGATGTGTGTACTGGACAAACCTGAATTTACTGTAAACATACAGTACTGTAATTGTCTATAACTGTTTCAGATGTGTGTACTGGACAAACCTGAATTTACAGTAAACATACAGTACTTTAGTTGTCTATAACTGGTTCAGATGTGTGTACTGGACAAACCTGAATTTACAGTAAACATACAGTACTTTAGTTGTCTATAACTGATTCAGATGTGTTTACTGGATAAACCTGAATTTACAGTAAACATACAGTACTTTAGGTGTCTATAACTGGTTCAGATGTGTACTGGACAAACCTGAATTTACAGTAAACATACAGTAATTTAGTTGTCTATAACTGGTTCAGATTTGCTTACTGGACAAACCTGAATTTACTGTAAACATACAGTACTTCAGTTGTCTATAACTGATTAAAATGTGCTTACTGGACCAACCTGAATTTACAGTAAACATATAGTAATTTAGGTGTCTATAAATGGCGCAGTTTCGTTCAAGACCGGACCTCTGTGTATATCAAAAGGAAGGCCATGGAAATAACTCCAAGTGTTTTCAGTCGGTACTAGAGAGTGTTTACGGGGGATCCAGTGATCCAGCTAAAGCTGCTTGAGTGTGTATATGTGATCAGTTTTGTCCATCATACTGCAGTCTCTGACATGTAAGCCCTGTTGAATGAAAAGGTCAAATAGTCCACTCAACCCAAATGTTTCAGATAAAATGTATTTATTGTGAGGGAATGGCATACTGAAGGCCGACAACAATTGACTGCATCAGTTGTGTATTAGCTACTCTAGTGTCTCTGTCTTATTTACGCTTGAAAACCTCATTTTGAGAGGCCAAAAATGTGTTTCTGTAGATTCTCAACAGATTATCTTCTGACCAACATTTTAACTAGCTACAAATCCTAACCTCAACCTTTATCCTAAAATTAACCCTTATCCTTAGCAAGCAATTTCCTATCAACAGAAGTTGTTGATAGTAATACAATCTACGGGACATTTATAGGAGAAAATTGCAACTCTCACACAGGCCCAGATCCTGACAGTCTTTGGCCACAGGGGGAAAGCGGCTCGATGCCAGTTCCTTCTTTTAAAGCCGACTTGTACTATGTATTACAGCAGTTGTTGATTACTGATAGTCAGAGCCTTAGTTATTTCCGTGTTTTTAATGTATAGCAGCAGGCAAGATTTAATACGAGATACGAAAAGCACGCATCCAAAGCCACGGCCTGTTGCTGGTTGTTTTCATTTGCTGTATTTTGTATTCCCGTACATGCTCCGTTTGAATGCCTACTGCTTTGTGAAAGAAAAAAACCCACCAACTTCAATAGGAAACAGAAAACTTGATTCATCGACTCCAATCCTGTTCATTCCAACCATCCCACTTGGTTAGTTTGTGAGCCTGAACGCTCCACCCGTCACAGTCATAGCATGTCATATCGCACAATTGATTATACTTTTGAATTTAGTGTGTTTGCTGTAACAGAAACACACTTTTTATATTTGCTCCACTCAACAGATGTCTGTGGCACTGCAGTGAGTGGGGAGGGTGGATAACCTTTCAGAGTAACGCTGGCTGTTGCTATCACTTTCCGTGATTGAGAGGAAATGTATAAACTGTGATGTAACGCTGGCTGTTGCTATCACTTTCCGTGATTGAGAGGTAATGTATAAACTGTGATGTAACGCTGGCTGTTGCTATCACTTTCCGTGATTGAGAGGTAATGTATAAACTGTGATGTAACGCTGGCTGTTGCAATCACTTTCCGTTGATTGAGAGGTAATGTATAAACTGTGATGTAATGCTGGCTGTTGCTATCACTTTCCGTGATTGAGAGGAAATGAATAAACTGTGATGTAACGCTGGCTGTTGCTATCACTTTCGTGATTGAGAGGTAATGTATAAACTGTGCCCTTTGACAGAGAGTCCAACAGTAAGCTCGCTAGGTTCAGGCACAGAGACCCATTTTCAAAATGTCCAATTGTTCCACGGCGTGAATCAATGTTTGGAGTTGATTTAACAAGCATGCATATATTCTCAGCTATCCTTCCAGCCCACTGTAGGTATTTCAGTGCTCCGTTTCTCCTCACTTTTAGGCTTTGTAGCATATTAGGAAGGGAATGACAGATTAGAGGTTGGGCAGAGTTAGAGGTTTTTGTTAGTTTGAGGTTGGGCACAGTTTAATGCAAGCACCTGAAATAGCTGGCATAACATTATCAAATGCAGTAAGAAGTTTTCTTAGTCTCTAATCTGCCAATGTATACAGTGATGCTGAGTTATTTTTAGGGAGTATATTTCCCTCAGTAGTTCAAAGGAGGCGAAGATCCCTGTAGGTGTGGATCCTCTATGGTATGCATCCCTGCAACATATTGTCAGTATTTAGACATTCATTGTTAGTTGAGTGAAAAGACACTTCTTGCTTTGTTTAATTAACTTCTGAGTCAACCAACTTTATTATGATAACTCGCAAAGTTTGGTTGTTTGTATATCCGCCATTGTCAGTTTGTTAGTTTTGAATGCAGGAATGTATACAGCATTTATGACAAGACTCTGGAATAGAAGTGCTATTCACATAACAGGGTTTGCCATTTTCTGTAGTATAATAATAATCCATTAGAGTCCATGAAATGAAAGAAAAATTAAGATGAAGCAGTCATTATTTATTAATGAGTAGGATAGCAAGAACTGGTCTAGAGCGAGTTGACTAAGGCAATTATTAAATTGAATACATTGGGTTAGGGTTATGATATTTTTAAATGACATCAGGATTTAAATTAACAGGGCGTTGTTTTTCTAAGCAGAGGGCTAGAGAGATCCATCTTAGCATTGCCTCAAACAGTTTCTGGAGAGGGAGAGAGTGGAATTGTAGGTACTTACAGGACAGGGACAAAAGAAATAGACAAGAAAAAGTAAACCATTCATAACCATCTGAGTTATTTCAAGAAAAACTTTGAGTCTGAGTTTTGGCCAATGGCATGCTGGAAAAGTGTACTTCCAATCAGATATTTTAACTAGGTCATCATCCAAAATGTTTTTCTTGCACAGGGGGTAGCCAGGCGGGCAGTGCAGGTCAGTCATGATCGACAATCCTGTTTAATTTCCCACACTGTGGCCATGCAAAGCAAACATCCATTTGTCCCATTGAAACTAATAGAATTATGATTACCTCATAGTCACCCAAATTAATAAAAAATTTAGTCAGCTGATTACTTATTCTGTATTTTTTATATTTCATGAATGGTCCGTTTTTGCAGACATTTCGCATTTCAGACCCAACAAACTGTTTCTTAAAATTTAGGACTCAGAGGATGATGCCTCATAAATTCGGCACTACTATAAAAAAGATAATACTACTTTACACACCTCAGAATACCCATCTTCAATATTAAGGCAATATTTAATACAAGTCAACTGAAACTGTAATAAACTTGGCTGAAATGAGACAAAGGTTTGTTGACCATTCCAGCGGTGCCTTGAAAAATTGTTGCATGCCTAAAAATACCCATCTTCACTATTAAGGCAGTAACAATTTCTGAAAGAGGATCCTTGCATTTTGCCACCATGCACAGCAAAGAATAAGGTTCAGGAGGTACACATTTCCCGAACATAACAGTTGGCGATTACAGAAGTTGAAAGCTATTAGCCATCAACTTCGTGTCAACAAGCTGGAACTGTTGGTTTTGTTGACTGATGTTTTTTCATTAATTTTATCCAACACAATATTTTTATTAGGAATTATACCCACAAGTGTTATCTTGTGGGTGCTATCTACCTCTAGGCGCTTACATTTTCGTTTGAATATAACCTACAGTGCAGTAATGTTTGGACATATGGATGTTTGATCTTAATTTGAACATTACTGGCAGTTTAAGGTAACGTCATTTAAGAACAAATACTGACAAATGAATCATTATCCATGAATTGCAAATGTCCTTGTGTGGACAAATGTAATACACCCTACCTTCATCAAGCCACATATTAATGTGCCAAGATCGAAAAAGTTCCTTGAGGCCTTCAAAAGAAAGATTGGTGATGCCCATAAACCTGTTACAGAACAATTTCCAAGCAATTTGAATTCAATCTTTCTACTGTCTGATGGAAAATCTACAAATAGAGTACATTCCAGACTGCTGGCAATCCTAGGATGTCACACCAAAATCTAGCCCCACTGAAGGAAAGATGCTCCAAGAAGTAACATCAACAGGATCCAAAAGCATCTCTTGCCACAATCAATGTTGAAGTGTAGGCTTCACATTCAAGAGTGTGTGTGTGTGTGTGCGTTTGTGTGTGTGTGTGTGTGTGTGTGTGTGTGAATGACCAGTGGGTACATTCCTGCAAAAGACATTTCGGCCGTTGGTTAGCCTGTGGATGGGTTCTTTCAAATGAGGCAGTTGTCAGTGAACCAGGTTAATTAACACAGGTACTTACTCTGCCACAGAGGACCAATAAGGGCATATTTAAAATAACCCTCATCAAGATCTGTTGCCTACACCAAGTCAGATGGCTTACTCTCATACCTTGCTATTATTAGGCTTATTCCAAATAGAGGTTTAACACACAGACACGCGCTTACAAGCGTAATCTTAGAACAAATCAGAATCTGTCTCACAAGTTAATCACACAGGCATGATGATTAATAATATTTAAACAGAACCAAAGAGCCTAAAATAGATGTGCAGTTTGGATGTTTCACATGCAGAAAGTGAGAAATTCTTCACTGTGGCATAACTTATAGCAAATGGTTTTAGCAGTGTCCAGTGATTAGGCTAGTACCAGAGGCCTCCACTATACTGAAACATTCTGCAGGGGGAAATTTGTTTAACCAAGTGAAATAAAAATGCCTCAGTTTGGCTGGCACACGCTTTGATTTCCACAAGGGACAAGGGAGGATAACCTTGTTATGTAATATTCATTATAGCCTTAGTCGAATTACACCTCACAAAACATTGTGCGGTAAAACAGTTTCTGCCATGGATGTGTTCTTTATAAATATTCAGAAAACTTTAAATTCAGAAAAACTTAAATTAAATATCTGGGCCTGACTGAGCTCCTCTGTTGCAGCTATTACAGTACACTCCGCCAAATACCCCTGTTTCGTAGTCCTAGTTATCTTGACACCTCTTACGAATGTTGCCAATTCCTGGCCAGTCTTGAGAACTACAGTCTTTAATTACTCAACACTCCAAAGCCGGTTTATGTCATGACTTTTCACGATGAGGAACCGCAAAGGAACTATCAACAGTCAAGGACAGTTAGAATCCTGACTGGCAACAGCTCCAGCATGGGACATTCTTCTACCCTACTTTTAAGGAAACCCCACCACTGGGCATTAGGACATATCGCGACACACAAACCTCACCATTGTTACAACCCCGCCCCCTGCTGTGAGATATTAACATATCAATGGAGAACCGATTGTGACTGGCAATGATTCCAGACCTTGACTTTTAACGCCTGTCCACCAGTAAAGACATTAGGATATTTCACGACTTTTACCCCGTAACCCCTCCCCTTTTCAAACCCCACCCCCATGCATAAAATGCAGCGTTTCACAATGAATGTGTACAAATAAACAGATGTACAATTGTCAAAGTAGTGTAAACAAGTTCAAAAAGAAAATGCTTATATGTACCCTCAGAGCGATGCAGCAACAGAACGTTCTTTAAAGTATACAAATAATTTCACAGGGTTACAAGAAAATATGTTATATAAATTCAAATCAAATAAATATTGGGACACATTACTAAAAACAGCAATGTAATTAAAGATACTTAAATTTATAATAGTTACATTTAAAGTGGAAATGCTTGCTTGCAGGTTCCCACACAGCAACACAAGAATAGAAAGTTCTCAAAAGGACACTGACGGGCCAAAAGTCTGGAATAATGTACAGTAATTATTACAGTAACAATATAAAATAAATTGTCAATGTGAATAAAACCTTTACGCAATACTGACCTCACAGCAATGCACCAATAGAAAGGCTAAAAACAAATAGCAAAACAATTTTAAGTAATGGACAACAAAATAACTACACCCTAATAAAGATACTAAAAATTATATAAAGTAGAGTGTCTGATAGCAGCAATAGAGACTTGAGTGTGTGTGTGTGTGTGTGTAAATCAGTCCAGTTCAAGTGACCTTCGCTGGTCAGCTAATTTGACCAGGAAACCAAAAATCCAGTATCCACGCCAGACTACGCTTCACATTTAAGGAAGAATTAAGGAAAAATTATGAAGGTAAAACAGCGACATACGTTTTTTATTTGTATTTTTTATTCGTCTTGAACTAACTGGATAAAAGGTTTGGTATAGTATCAACAACTGAGGTACGAGCGGGTAGGAGAAGCTGACCATGCTGAAACCTGTTTTTCCTCCTCTGCAATACATCACCACGAGTTAAAACACTTGTGTTCCAGAATCTACTCAGATTGGTTAAAACATGAAAACGTGACAGACTCACCGTGCACTCAGTTCATTGGTCAGAAAACGCTATGCTGTGGTGATCAGAGTCCCCATGGGTATATCCGCTTGTAAACGCTGTGAAACATACAACTGCAGACTGTGATTTACAAATACTATGCACATTTTTTATACAACTACAAAAGTAAATCCAGGCTTGCAAATTAGTTTTACAAATAAAACTCTTTTGTCGCTGTTTTACCTTCATATAAAAATGGATATACACCCATTTTAGATGGGGCCTTATTTTCTTTATGAAATTTGTCATCACTTCCAATCAAATATAAAACAAACATTCTCAAAACATGTTTTTTCTTTCTACACATTTATAAACAAACCTGTCACTTGTGGCCCAGTGTCCGCTGTTTGATGTTTCTTTGCTGCTTTGTTCAGGTTGTCCAGCGAACAATGTTTCTCCCTTTGTGTCCAGTATCGGCCTGCAGCAGTATCTGAGAAGTCATGTTTGATGTTTTAGCAATTATAATATGCTTTATAATCCTTAATTAAATGTTACAGTTTGCAGTCAGGCTATTTCTTACCTTCAAAGTCAGTCCAGGTCCATTCTTCATCAATACATTTTAGACTAATCTGATTTACCACTAATCCCAGCAAACCAGTGTTGTGTCGACTGTTCTACCTGAGATATGAAAGACAAAACATTCCTTTTTCAGTACAATATTGGAGCCATTTATCACAGATGATGTACATATTCAACCAATAAATGTGAAAATATTTTTGTCATGCCCCTTCTACACTTAGATAAATGTCTATAGATAAATGGTAATTAACAAGTTATTATTCAAGTTAAACTCAATAAAAAGGTATTAACCAATTCATATAACTTGGTACAGTGTTTATTGTAGTGTTATTCCCGCCAAATTATTCCTCCCCAAAGCCCACAATCCAGAAAACCTAAGAATAATCTTGTTTAATACATTTGCATGAAGAATGTTCCATTTCACGCAGCCACCACACACTTATTGGTTTATTACTTTTGACCATTTACATTTTTTTATGAAGTAATATAAAGTCGCATGGTTTCAATCCCTCCCACCTTTCACTCCTGGGTTGGGCTGTCAGTAACAGCACTGGCCCGCTGAGCCGCAGCTGTTTGTCAGAGGGCCAATGGCAAAGCACTAGACTGGGAACAACGAGCGAGATCTGGGATTAACTTAGCATCTTTAATGACCTGAAGAAACGATATAGTCCCCGTTGATGTCCTGCTTGATATTCAAGCTTATGCAGTCGACCTAACTAAGTGTGGATTCTGAGCTCTGCTAGTAGACTGTCTGTGTAGCTCTGCTAGTGTCATTTTGATGTTGCTTTCAAATCCACCACTCGAACTTCGGTAGAGGTTGTCATCAAAGACAAATTCAGCTTGGAGAACTCGATGGGAACATGGGAGCTTTGTGGAGCTGTCAGCTCTTCTGATGATCTGTGGCTGTTGAATGCATCTATAGCCCTGAGGACTGGTAATACGCTATTGTGGACAAATGCTAATTTGAACACATGATATCAGCGGAGATATCACAGATGCATTTCCTGCCAGCCTGTCGCATCTTTTGTTATTCACAAGGGGGCAAGAATTTCAATGGCTTCCATTGAACCTGCACCACCTGTTTTTTCAATTCTTTGAAGTGCATTTTTTCCTCTCTCTTATAAAGGGCTACAGAATAAAATAAAAATAAAAAAACCTGCATGGCAAAATCCGACGCATATGTTTATGTATGAGAGGACCGTCTATGACCTGAGGCCAAGGGTCTACAACAGCCATTGTTTATCAAAAACACCTGCTAGCCTAAAATGCGATCCAACTGATGCAGTATCAACACGGTACTATTTTAAAAGTGAATGGGGATTTGAGAATATTTAGAGCGTGCACATCCCACTCACATGGCAGTCCTGGGACCACATTCCCTGGGACTAAATTCAAAGATTTTGGGTACCGGTCGGTCAGGTTAGCAGACCGGTGTCTTTACCAGCATGTGTCCAACATCTGATCAATGCGACTTCTGAAAAGACAAATGTTCACCGGCCAAAAAGTGAAGTACATTCTCTACACTGCCTGGTCTGAAAACCCTTGGGCTAGTTGCCTACCTTAATTTCCATTCCTGCTTCCATTTCCATACAAGAGAGACTTCAGGGATAACAAGTTTGCCTTGACTCATTCCAGACAAGGAGACACAAACCATCATTCACCATAAAAATACAGGTGGAATACAGATGCAAAACAAACCTTGAATTGAGCCCTGGATTCCAATTGGACGAACAACACCTCCCGGTTGATGATAGACAGACAAAGCAGCCACACAAGGAGTGCTAAACAGATGTGTTCATTGAGAGTGCACATCCAGCTAAGCACTTTTAGCATGCATGTACGGCACCAACTATTGGACAGCGTATGATGAGCTGATGTAGCACGGCGCTTTTAGAAAAACCTTTCCAGCCAAGAGGGTCAAAACACTCAGTGCCCTTAGCATCCCTGTCTAATACACTCTATGTCCTCAAAAAGTGTACAGGCCATTCTATTTTGCTGACTCACGTCTGCTTTGTGTAAATGCATGGACCAAGCTATAGGACTTCATCAAACCTTCTTTTGATTTTCTTTCCCTGATTGTTTAATCATTATCACCGCACCGGCCATAATGTGTTAAGTGAACAATAACTTAACATTTCATTTGCCTGAATTGGGATTACAGACACACCAATTGTACAATAAAGGCTCTCAGTCAAAATCAGAAGTCTGAGAAAGTCACCTGCACTTTTTAATAGTTCAAGAAATTACACCCAATTTACCCAAGACTTTGTGCACAGTGCCACCTAATGGATGTCAAGGGACGTGTGCAAAGAGGGGGCACGTTACAGTTGGTTGCAGATACTGTATTCCAGTGTTGGTGATCTGTATGATTGCTTATGGTTTTAGATAAACTGGCGCCCGTGTGGTGAGAACATTACAGTTCCTGTATTGATGTGTACGGTACAGTGGACACAATCCGAGGATTCAGGAGGGACCACACACCGTCGTGTGTCACAGCCTAGAGTTAAGCTTGTCAGAGAACAGAGTTTTCAAGCTAGTCCAGTTGAGGTATTTGGACATCATATACACCTGTGCTAATTTATATAGTATCCGCATGCCAGTGCTGTATCGTACAGAAAGTACAGCAGCTCACGTTTGTCAGTTTCTCCTGTCTCCAACTTTCATATGTTCACTTGTCTGCATGACTGAGGCAGTGTGCCATACTTCTTTCGCACAGCCACGTGCCAATACCTTGTCACGTGCATTGTACTCCGCCCGTACGAAATCACATAACTGTGGGCTGTTGCTATTCTATGTAACTTCGAAGAAGTCTAAATATATCTTCATTCCTCCGAACGCCTGTATGACAGCGACATCAGGTTTTTGAGAAGAAGATGATTCTTTCACCTCCCAGTCGGGGATCTTCCTGTCAGCCAGCCTCCTGCTAGATTTTTGGAGAGGTAATAATACAATAATTACAATATGACCTACAAGCTCTGTCTCTCGGCTTCGCTTCCCACGTCAACACGAATCTCCCTCTCTCGCTCTCTTCTTTTTTTCCCTCCTCCCCTCTCTCCCTGCATCTTCCTCTTCCTGCATCTTCCTCTCCCTGCATCTTCCTCTCCTGCCCGCGTAACATCTTCACTTAAACTCCCTCTTTCTTCCGACGCTGTCCTCGTCGCATCATCATTGCGGGGGTAACGACTCGCCCCAGTCCCCCGCTCACACTTTCTCTGCCCCCCTCTTGTCTCCTCCCTCATCCCTCTCCTTGCTGGGTAACATACTCCCCCCCTCTCTCACATTCTACACTCCTTCTCTCTTCTCGTCTGATCTCTTTCCTTGCAGGAGTGAATTTAGCCCCTTTAGAAGACGTGCATGCATAAAGCAGGAGAATCAGTAATTGCTGCAGCAGATGTAAGATGTGTCGGAGTCCAAGCATGGGATCTCAGTGGGAGCCCTAGTTGCCGTGCCTGTCAGTGTCGTCCCTCTCGGCTCCGCGGGGGAACAAGGCTGTACATGCCGCCCAGTACCCCACGGGGGGTGTCGACCCGGTTCCTGTGCCAAAAACATGAAAGGTTCTCTGTTTCTAGTCTTGCGGAAAACGATATAGCGTTTTGATGTTGTTTTGGTGTTCCGTACCAAACGTCATGCAGTTCCAGGGTAATGTGTCACATGACCCTTTCTCAGTGCATCCTGTAACATCCTGCCCCATTATGCCACTCAGTAAGGAACATCGCAGTACACTAACCAGTTTTACTTGAATTAAACACTGCAGCTTTTGTAACTGACTGTGACATCTCAATTCAACAACAGTTTTGATCTACCGGTAACTCGTGTTAGTGGTAAACACTAACCTACACTACACCTAACCTCTGTTGACCCTTCATTCATGGGCCCGTTGCTTGCTTACGTCACGGTGAGTTTAGACAACCCTCGGAATTAGGATCAACATCTTTTATTCACCGCCATCAGAAAGGTCTGTGAAGGTTCGGAAAGTTAATGAGAACCATTTCATTCGGGAACAATTTTAGAAACAGATGCTATACTGCAGCAGTTCTCAGCTCCAGGCCTTAGAACCCAAAGTACTGCTGGTTTTCATTCTAGCCCTCTAAATATTGACTAATTTAGACTTGGAACACCAGGTGAATGCAATGAACTCTCAGGCAGAATAGAAAACAAGCAGTAGTCTGGGTCCCCTGCTATACTGCACATTCAACTCATAGATTTGATTCGTTTTGAAAAATGTAGACCACTTCTGTTTGTGTTTAATACTGGTCATTTGCTGTGTACAGTACCTGGTCTCTTGGTGAGCTTCCGTTTTGAGGCTTCAGTTAAATGTCCATAGGCTTCCCAGAGGTTCACAGTTAGTTTGCCCTAGCATTAGGCATCTGCTTCAAATAATCAACTCGTCATCAAATAATTCATTATTTCAGTCAGCTGTATAGAGCTATGGCGAGAAAAAAAAAAAGATCTATCTTGCACTCCTGGGAGGCCCCTGGGAGCCTAGTTTGGGAAAACCTGGTCTAGTTCATAGAGTGCCTCGCTTTAATAAGTCAAGAGCTATTGAACCCAGTAGGCTACAGATCAGCAGTACGCTGTACATTCTGTCTACCTGACTGCCCTTGTTCGTTCCCTGTCACTTCAGGAGTCGGGGAATGCCTCCGGGTGGTCTGTTCTCGCTGTACACCACATATAGTATACTGTCAGTGGAGGTTACTATGACCTGACAGAGCCACAACTCCCCCTGTTGAGGGAAAAGCATGCTGCAGCGAGCAGGGTGTCCATACGCAGAGAGCAGGGTGTCCATATGCAGGGAGCCAAAGGTGGGGATGCATCCAGCTTGCATCAGATCCACTGCGGTATTAAAGGCGAACACTCTTCCTAATGTTGGACTTTGCCCCACTCCTAATAAAAGAAAATGTGTCGAGGAGACAAGCTGTAATGTATTCATGGCTATTCGTTTTATGGGGCGGGGGGGGGGGGGCAATTTGTTTGAGTGCTATAGCGTTACACCCCATTTCTGTGGCTCTAATCTCTCAGTGAATTATTTGGCTTAAGGAATCGCTCTGGGCTGGCACCATGGAAAGCCTGCCACGTATCAGGGTTGCCAATTAAGTGACTTTGTCACTAGATTTAGCAAGTTTTCAGACCCCCCCCCCCCTCCGGATAGTTTTATCGGTAATGGCGTCAAATTCAGCTAGATGTTTCAAGACTGCCCCGGGGCAACCTCTCCTCGCCTGTCTCAACTCTCCACTCTAGCCTCTTGGCCTCCCCTGCTGCTGCAGACAGAGAGCAGTACTTGCCAATAGCACTGTTTACAGCGAACAGCGCTTTGCACTGTCGGAGCGACAGAGAGACGTGCGCTGGCATCCTGCTTTTTTTCCCCCATTTCCCACCCACTCGTGTCATTCCTCCGCCCAGCATCCACGAAATGTTTAATGACCCTTGCCCCTCTCTGGCCTGTTGGTTCCCAAACTTCTCCTGAGGAACCCCCGCTGTTCCATAATTAGACATATATTCCACAGATAGCCCACTTCAACCAACTCATTCTCAAGCCCTTGACTTACTGGGTGAGGTGATCTAGTTCAGGGGTTACGACTTGATTGCGTGACATATGAAGGTCCCCAGGAGAGGCTCAAGAACGGCTGCTCTAGCGGGCGTCGGTTGTAGTTTTTGGCGAGCCTCGTGATGTTCTTTGGGAAAAGCCTGCAGTTTTCGGGTGCTTTAGCATCCAGCCGCGAAACACGCAGAAGCACATGAAAATTTGAATACATTGGAACAAAGCTGAATTAGACTGAGCAACTTGTTGGTCTGCCGCTGTAACTCTACATCTCCAGCAGCCAAATATGCACTCTGTCATCTGGTTTTATAGTGAGCAATAAGCGTCACCCAGAACAGTTAGAAAACAATGAGCACCCGATCCTTAATGAGCATGTTGCCACGGTGCAAAGGGCCTGTGAATGCCTCTAATGTCTGGGCTTAACGAGAGGTTAACTGGGGCCTTGCCAAGGTACTCCTAAGTCAACAGCTTCTATGAGAGTTGAACTGTTCTGGGCAAAGCACGCTTTCACGAAGAAAGCACTTCAAAAATGAATATTTGCAGAGGGATGGGGTTCTACTAAGAAGCAATTTCATTGCGAGAACCCATTTTTGGAAACAAGGATTCTGTGTAAGGCAAAGGGATCTACTAAAACCTTGAACATTGTAATAAGTTGCTGTTTCTTTCCCGGAATGAAACCAAGCGATCCAGGAAAAGGCAAACACAGAGATGAAAGCTCCAAGTCACATGGAACTCAACTCAGTTCACATGTAAACGAGGATGAGCACATCTTTCCATCTGAGGACTGAAGTCCTATTAATTTTCCATCTGAAGTCCTATTTTATTGACGTGTCTTCACATGAATTAGACAAACATGTGTCTTTCAACAGATTGCTATGAAGCAGGGCTGCCTTTGATGACCCTGAATAGTCTTGCCCCTGAATCCATGCTAAAGAGAAACCATAGACATTTATATTGTGCAGTGGGGAGAACAAGTATTTGATACACTGCCGATTTAGCAGGTTTTCCCACTTACAAAGCATGTAGAGGTCTGTAGTTTTTATCATAGGTACTCTTCAACTGTGAGTGACGGAATCTAAAACAAAAATCCAGAAAATCACATTGTATGATTTTTAAGTAATTCATTTGCATTTTATTGCATGACATAAGTATTTGATACATCCATGCTTCACGGTTGGGATGGTGTTCTTGGGGTTGTACTCATCCTTCTTCTTCCTCCAAACATGGCAAGTGGAGTTTAGACAAAAAAGCTCTATTTTTGTCTCATCAGACCACATGACCTTCTCCCATTCCTCCTCTGGATCATCCAGATGGTCATTGGCAAACTTCAGACGGGCCTGGACATGTGCTGGCTTGAGCAGGGGACCTTGCGTGTGCTGCAGGATTTTAATCCATGACGGCGTAGTGTGTTACTAATGGTTTTTTTTGAGACTGTGGTCCCAGCTCTCTTCAGGTCATTGACCAGGTCCTGCCGTGTAGTTCTGGGCTGATCCCTCACCTTCCTCATGATCATTGATGCCCCACGAAGTGAGATCTTGCATGGAGCCCCAGACCGAGGGAGATTGACCGTCATCTTGAACTTCTTCCATTTTCTAATAATTGCGCCAAAAGTTGTTGCCTTCTCACCAAGCTGCTTGCATATTGTCCTGTAGCCCATCCCAGCCTTGTGCAGGTCTACAATTTTATCCCTGATGTCCTTACACAGCTCTCTGGTCTTGCCCATTGAGGAGAGGTTGGAGTCTGTTTGATTGAGTGTGTGGACAGGTGTCTTTTAAACAAACAGGTGCAGATAATACAGTGGAGAACAGGAGGGCTTCTTAAAGAGAAACTAACAGGTCTGTGAGAGCCGGAATTCTTACTGGTTGGTAGGTGATTATGTCATGCAATAAAATGCAAATAAATTATTAAAAAATCATACAATGTGATTTTCTGGATTTTTTTTTAGATTCCGTCTCTCACAGTTGAAGAATACATATGGTAAAAATGACAGACCTCTACATGCTTTGTAAGTGGGAAAACCTGCAAAATCGGCAGCGTAGCAAAATACTTGTTCTCCTCACTTTATATAATGTGCGAGTGTATATATAATAGCTTACATATTCACTTGAATGGATCTCCAAACTTTTGACTGATACATGTCTTTGATTACATGCCCCTAAATCCAAGTCTATAGAACGATTCTATTGTTAAGTAACATTGTGTGTGTTTGATTGTGTCTGTTCTGCGCTTAAGGTGTCCACAAGTCCCTTCATGCCGTGACGTCATCCTTCAGATCTGTCCTGTGAAGCTCTCCCCATAGTTAGGATTCTGAAAGTTCTAATGTTTTTGGATGGAAGAGTTCTTTGATGAAGACCAGGCAAACCACAGCACCATATTTCACGGAAAGTTCCATTGCGGGGTGATTTTCTGAACTGTCTATCCGTGCTTTGCATCAACATCGGTTGGTTGATTAACTTTTAGCGACGTAAACATGAATAACAGCTTTCTAAATAGATAGCATTTTCTAAACTAATCCAATCTGTTAGTAGTTGGATTTATTGCACCCATTACTGCGATAGTTGTTCCAGTTTAGATGATTGAGGTAGTCACAGCCGGCAATCTCTCCCTATCCTAGCAGTCATTCTTAAGGTTTGCGGATGATTAACAATTCCACTTGTTGGATATCCTTCCTCTGGCTGGATTCCAATTGGATTTATCGCTTGGCAAGCTAGCATAATTTGATTTGCAGGCCTGAAGATCCCTGTTTACGAGGAATGTCCTAATACCATTGTGTTAAGTTTTGTATATCAAAGCCCTCCAAAAGATGCCCATAGTGATATGTAATGTATTGTCACAAAAGCTAATAATACTGGATAAACCATTACAGCAAGGCCACCTTTGACCTCATGTTAAAGGAAATCATGTGTAAAAAAACTGTTTGGGTTGTTTTTTCAGTCTCCCTACATGATTATAAGGGATTGGTGTTTCAGACATTATTATACATTATTATGCAGCCCAGCTGTTTTGGATATATAGACAGGCATAACATAAAACCTCACAAGGCAAACTTCCAGGAAATCTCTCTAATTTGCTCCCACCTTGTGGCAGTTAGCTTCATTTCTGCAACACTCTTTCCTTATAATGCACCAGCTATACTCACCCTCACTTTGAGACCACCTTAAAAAGCTTTGGAAACTAAAGAAATAACATGAAACATGTTGATTGCTGTGTTTTTGGGATTTATGTTTGGTGGAGGGGGGTGAAATTTGTTGAATGTAAAATAAAGGGCCCTAGCAGAAACTGGTTTGAAGCTCCTGACAGTATATCAACTGTTAAATATTTTAGGTTGTAATGTATGAAAAGGCTTCTTAATTCACATATCAAATAGTTCATATTATACAGTATATTAAAGGGTGCTTCATTTAACATTTACATACTTTTAAAATGCAATATTAGTTCACAATTCCTACTTTAAATATCAAAGGGAACATGGAATGACCCCTGAATGAGTAGCATGACTATTTTAAATGTCTCTTGCCCTGTTGCTTAGCTAATTCGCAACTAAAATTCACAGATAAAAAGTATTGGCTGTGCTATTTTAATAGGAGGCATAATACCCAAGCAAGGTAATGCACAGAATTTGACCAATGACGTGTCATGCTGTGCCAGGTTGAGCTTGTCTGATCATTTACACCCTGTTTGATTTCAGATGGTGTTTAATGGAAGAATTCCCTGGGTTAGTCTGGTTCACAGAATATTAGATTTGTCCTTTGAATGATGAAATCTTCTAGCTACTGTACTGGTGCAATCCAAATGGCCAAAGAAGACATATCATACTTTTAATTGGCAATCACCAAGAGAAATAGCTAGTATCAGATAATATGACTGTCTGTGCAACAGTTACTTTGGTTTAGAACTCCATTTTTGTTCAGTTAACTATGAATCAGTTTTAGGCTGCCTCAACTGAATAACAGATACTGTACCATTAACAGAAAGTTACAAATAAAGCGTGTGAGCAACTGTGAGCAGTGTTTTTACTCATAACACATGCTTTATCATTTATTAATTGTATGTGGCTTCAAGAGAAAAACAGCCTATTTGGTTTGCCATTTACATTCATAACCAAACCAACAGTACCAAGATAAACTGCTTGATATTGATAACAGCCCTGATTTCACTACATATCCTCATTTTATTGTCAACTCATTTTGCAGGGTCTGTTACGAGTTCATGAGCTATTACGCAAAATTGTGTTTGTTTGTGTGTGCTTGTGATGGCGGAGGTATAGTGCACACAGAATGTTTATGCGTGTACGTGAGTGTGTTAAAGTGGATTTTCTTTCAACGTTGTTAGCACTTACAAAAATATGGAAAAAAGTGCCAAAGTCACATAAGAAACCATCAAGTGCAGTGACTCACTTATTGTAGATTCACAAGAACCCAGCCACTGTTATGTAAATCATTCTCCCTTTATACAGTTTCTGTGTACTGCAATCCCATAATGACTTTCTGTTGCATTGTTTTGCTGGTCTATTGTAGGAACATGATCGTCAAATCACATTAATTGCGTTATTTGTACGCTCGACGGATAAACACACCCTGTGCAGTTTAAAACATGGCATGGGCCTATTTCAGCTGCCCGGTCCTCATTGAAAAAGAGTGCATACAAAGAAAGGACTTATCAGCAAAATGCAAATAACAAGTTTAAGCTTATGCTGCACTTTTTGTTCTAAGGGCTTTGAACTATTTTGCATGTTTCTGTGCAAGTCTATGTATCACGTCTGTGTGTGTGTGCGCGTCTGTATAAGTTTGTTTTGTACAAATTATATTAATTGTAGCTGGAAATGTTCGATTTTTAAATGGAATATCTACGTAGGTGTACAATTGATCATTAGAGAGCACTTTTTGCAATTATCATAGCACCGCTGAAAACTGTTGTGGTGATTAAGGGAACCCTTCTTTAGACTATTTGAGTATCTGGAGCATCAGCAACTGTGGGTTTGATATCAGGCTCGGAAAATGGCCAGAAACAAAGAACTTCCTCTTGAAACTAATCAGTCTATTCTTGTTCTGAGAAACGAAGGCTTTTCCGTGCCAAGACATTGCCAAGAAACTGAAGATCGCATGCAACGCTGTGTACTACTCCCTTCACAGAACAGCACAAACTGGCTCTAACCAGAATGGAAAGAGGAGTGCGAGGCCCCGGTGCACAACTATTTCCTATCCAGGTATGCATGCTGTATATACCGTATTTACAGTATATGACCCCACTACTTCAAGTCTCTTTAGCATCTGCTTAGTGATTTCAATGCATGCATGGAAAGTATGTATGTATTATGTGTCATGTAGGCATGCTCTTTCCCAGCCTTCTCCACTCTGCGTCAGAACGTTATCAGCAAAAGTATTTCTGCCTCCTGCTCTGTAGCCTCAATAGACCAGTCCCCGGGGAGTCCCCTTTAATCAAATAAAGCATCTCAAATGGCAATTAATATTAGAGCGTGCTGATCACTGGGAAAGGAGAAGAGCAATGTGACATTCCCCTCTATCCAGTGCCCTCACTTGCCTTCCCTCCCTCCCTCCCTCTCTCTCTGTCCCTCCCTCTATCCTCAAGGGACATTCCGCTTCCTCTCCAGAGTGCATGACACAGGCCCCATGATCTGGAGTTAAAACAGGGTGGTTGTTCGCTCCGACTGCACTCCAGCCTGCTGTCCATGTCAGGGGAAGTGCTGTCCTTACCCCAGCGGTTCACTGTGTGATGGCGTGGAGCTGATTTCTGGAAGCTTACGTGCGCTAGACTTTTGAGTGGTTGGTTCCCCTTATGGAGCCGGTTGAGTGTACAGCACCCCGACAAAATATTTTTCATATTTTGTGAAATGTTGTTTCAGGATAAATCGGCCTGTTGAAAGGTCTATAGATGTGGAAAAACCTATCAGCGAAAGGACACAGGTTGTTTTCGGTAACCATAAAGGTTTTCTTAAAATGCCTGAAGAGGAATGAATGACGGCTGGACTGATCCAGATCCACAACACCATCCCACCCATCATAGAAGTACGCCTGCGGTTTCATGTCCACGAATGACATAAGAGCTCAGAAGGAGCTTTAACCACCAAGGGCTCTGTCCCAAGACACACACAAAATCCCTCCTGTCCTTCTGCTGTCCTTCCCTTTCTGCCTCCTCTCTCTTCAAGCAATTAAGTCTTATTTCCTTCAGCGCTTGACTCTCCGTCATTAAGTCAATGTTTTAACTCAACATGACAACGGGGGCAATTGAATTTGACGTTATTAGGGGTGGCCCTAACCACAAGGGAGGTCGGCGGTAAAGATTTGGTGATTGGTGCTGAAACCGACGCGCTGGCGATACTCAATAACCCCGGCGCTGTGCGGATAACATCTTGGTTGGGCGGAGAAACGTTGCAGTCAAAGCTCACTAAAAAGCAATGATCACCATAGTAACTCTGTTGACGGAATATATTAGACAATTTTACAAGCACATGAGCCCTGTAGCTGGCAATCCTATTCACACCTAACACGCATAACAACGGATCCCTAACAAATGCACAACGAGGCATTAGAGTGTTTGACCTCATTCCCTCTCCGTGTCTAATTGGACTAATAATGGCATTGCAAATCTAAGTACACGCGTTGGTACATCCGCTCTTTCGGTCTCTCTCCGTCGGCCCGCGTCTCTAAGCAGTTCTGGTGCTGCGGTGACTCCGGTCCAGGGTGGTGGTGGGTCACACAGTGCTCTGGCGTCTCCGGGGACAATACGGTCTGTTACCTTGAGTCAGTGACAGCAGAGCACCCCCCCCCCCCTCCCCCTCCCCCCGGCATCGATCTTTGGTTAATCTCCCTGCCGCCTCCCGGGGTGCCAGGCCTTGGTCTGACTTAGAACGATTAAGGAGTCCCTCAAGTCAGTCTGACGCAGCATCACCATGCATCATTTACGGTCATAATTTGTCTGCTCTTCCTCTCTTTCGTTATCCGTGCCTCTGTTTTTCTTCAGTCTCTTTTCCTCCCTTCCTCTGTATCTCCCAAACTCTCTCCATCTGTCTCCCTGTCTCTTTTCATCGCTTTCCCCTTCATCTCCCCCTCCATGGCTTTCTCCATCTCTTTTTCTCCCTTGAACCCTTTGTTGGGGACACCACGTTCTATATTACCATCAGCGTGATAGGCATCATCATCATCATCACTCGTGCTGCTACCTCAGATGCCCTCACAATACAGGAAGAGGGATGAACATGTGAAGGTGAATGAACTGGTGTGATGACCGAATAGCTTCAGATAGATATTGAATGTATGGTAGGGTTTGTGCAATAACTTAAAGTTGACATAGTATCACATAAACCCTTACTGGAATCGCTTTTGAGATGCTGAGTCACATATGTCATTTACGAACCAGTGTGACTACATAAAAAATTAATAATACAAACAACTGTTCAATTAGATTTTGTTTATAGGTTGAATATTACTTTTGCAAATACATGTTTTTTTGTTGTTTTTTTTACAAATATTGTAAGAAAATGAAAACACTGTTAACATAGACTTTCTTTCCATTTAATAAATATGATTGTAAATGCATAAAACAATTACACAGAGCACAGTTAAGGTCAAAACAAAAACATCATACACCTAAACTTTCGTATTTTTTATATAAAAGCTTTACAGTAATAAAACTCTCTTTGTCTACAAAAATAATCTCGCTAAATCTGGGGGAAAGACAAAGCTATAGCCTAGGGATGAAAGAAGTCCAGTCCTCTTGGGGCATTTGTGTCTGCTGGTTTCCTTGCATTCCGTCACACACCTGGACGTTATCCTAATATGGACGACGTATCCGTGACTACAGTGGTAAAAATTACATCTGAAACATAGCTTTACGGTGTCCATATTAGGACTGCTTTTGAAAGCAGACTCTCAGGACATTGAGGACCAGACTTGGCCGTCTCTAGCTCTAGCTGTCATTAGTATTCAGCCCAGCCCACACGTTGGGTTACAGTATGTCTTAACATGCTGGGCCAGAGTTTCACTCTCGTTATCGCTCGCTTGCAGAGATCCACGGAAGTTCCACCTGTCCGCCTCCTTTTGTGAAACTGAAGAATTAAAAGGCAGAAGGTGCTTAACTTCAGCCAGGAGGAGGTGGATTCCTTCTCAGCTGAATATTGCCTAAGGGGTGTTCTCTGTGTCAAAACTAGATGTAGAACACCCCACTTACATCAGGCTCCAAACGTTTTTCAAAGACTATGTTCGAGACAAAGTCCCATGTCTTAATGCGATGATTCAGGAGTCAATTTAGGGTCATATTGCTAGTGTTTCCTGCTGCTCTGATGGATTTAAGTATTCAGTAGTCATACTACCCATGTGTTAAAACAATTGCAAAAACTTGCTACAACACATACATAAAATATATAATGAAAGCACCTAAATAGCAGTCCTGTTCTGAGAAAAAGCCAAAGTTCTTGTTGATATATATAAATAATTTAAATATACAAAATAAATAAACAGAAGAGGAATTCCAGTTTTTACTCAAAAGTAAAAACATGCAGCCGCGAATATACATGTTTAAACTGGTGGAAGGTATGTTTTTTTTCAAACAGCAATATTTAAGAAGATTCCTCATGAAATAGTATGGGAAGATAGCAATTGTACAACATGACTTCAATCTCAATTAATTTAATCTCAGTCCATACATTTGTTTACCCAGTCCCTATCATCTAAGAAGACGTCTCTTTTCTAAGGTCATAGCTATGAACATTCAGTTTCTTTCTCAATTTACATTCTAGGTTGCGGGTTGGTGTGTGTCTGCATGTGTGCGCATATGGGGGTTGTATCGGTTTGCGCATTTAGTGTAACTAAAATGCTGCATAGTTGAAGTCACTTGGTATATTTTAGCATCGCTGTGCAGCCATAGCAAACGATTACATAGGAAGCTTCTAGAACTATCACCATTTTCCCTCCACACTTGTCTCCGTGTAAAGACAAGAATGTGTGCCTTCTGAAATTCCATAACCATCAGTCAAAATCAAATCGGACAACTTTCACATGTGAAAAACTTCGGGGGGTGGGGGGGGGGGGGTTCAATGGCGACTAACTCCGTTTCTCGAAACAAGTTAACCATCCATGTACCCCATTTCCCCTACCATTCGTGCTCTACTTCCTTTGGCTCTTGAAAAGGGGTTTAATAAGCTATGGAGACAGAGACTGGCGGACATTAGCCTAAATGTGTCACCAACCTTAGCCCGCCTTGAGGTTGACTGGCTGCATTAACTAGATTCCCAAATATAACTCTAGCTCGGTCCCTTTCTACTCTCCCTATTACATATTACTGTTCTAAAAGCAGCGAACACTCAAACCCTTACTTTATGTAATCTTAAAGCAGCTGTTTTTTTTGTTGTTTTTTTAACAGTTTTGACAATTGCAACCTCCAAATTGGGACCAGATAACATTTAGAGGGAGAAGGTTTTAGAGGGAGAATGTTGACTAATTTAGGTGCCTCCCCCCCAAAAAAAATAAATTCCCCCCATTTTTCCTTTGTGAAATTAAGTGTACCCTTGCTTGTTGTCAGATGGAACTCTGAAATGAATTCCCTACTATGTTAGCACGCTAGAAACACGGTCCTCAGACAAGTTATTATACTGGGGAAAAGGTGGAAATAAATAAATATAGCTTGTTGCGTAGAGATTAATAACAAATTAACAACAGAGTTTAATAAAATCACCAAAGCAAGAGAGACAACCAAACCCTGTGTCTCTGTCTTTGAATTATCACATGAGCAAAACCAAAACATTTCAGTAAAAAAGTGTATTGTGCCATTACATGTGACAGTAAACAGAAAAAAAAACCATTATATTAATTATTGATATAGTTTCAGTCCAGTTTGTAATTGGTTATTGAAATACACAAATATCTCACATAGACATTCATGTATTAACAAAATAAATGTGACCCTTTTCAATTATACTGTATACTTCAAAGTAAATAATGTACCACAGCTGTTAGCAACACACAGTATCGCGAACAGATGTAGGACACCTAAAAAAAAGCAAACTAAAATATTTTTTTATTATTTAGTTCATGCTGGCTTTCCCTTTCTAGTTAAGTATGTACTTGACTTTGTATAAATAAACATAATCAACATTTTTTTATTGAATAGACACATTATATATTTAAAAAAACCTGTACACAGATTCTTCTGGTTGTCACAAAGCACACTAAGTGTCAGCAAAGTCAATTAAGTCCAACATGCACAGGTATAAAGCTCAAACCATTGTGTCCGCTTGAATGGTTAAAAAAGTCCATGACAGAATGGAATTGCTGTTTCCGGAGTTGTCCAGAGTTTTTAAACGTTGATGTACGTTGGGAGCTCAGTTGAGAACTTGACATGTGCGTGAGGTTTGATACATCCTTTAGATGAGAAAAGTATGGGAGACAGAAACATGAGGAAAGATGTCAGAAGACATTCCAGTCAGTTTGAGTTAAAAGGGAAAGTTCAGCTATGTAGAATATGGCCTTATTTTCACTCCTGTGCTTTTAGTTGATCCGCCAACTTTTGGATGTCTCATTTTGCTGACTCATCACACACCCTTGCATTATGAAAACTCATATCACATCAGAATATAATTCGGGATTTCACCAGGTTGTCACAAATATACTTTTGAATGAAGCTGTTCACAAGAACACCAAAACTGCAGATGTGGACAGTCATTTCAAAACCCTCCATAATAAGACTTTGGTGCAATATAATTTGGTTTGGAATGTTTTCATTAAATTTGTTTAGGCACTACAACTACAAGCACAGAAATAATGAAGGTAAAACTAAAGGTAAACTTCAAATCACATTTCTCCAGAATGATAGACGCTCTTGGCAGGAAAATGGCAATCAATTAATCAATAAAAAACGAATCTATTTTCTAGGTAGGAACAAACTTAGTTGCACACACATTGTGGTGATGAAACAAAAGCCAAGCTTTGTAAAGAATGCAATGACAGGGCAAGGGAGCTACAGTAAAAGGGAAATGACATTATCGGCAGACTTGGGAAACATAAGGAAATTGAAGAATGAAAACGGGGGAGCAAAAAGCGCGCGGCAGTCACAGACCTATGGGCCGCGTGTTCAACTCCGTGTCCAGAAGCTTTGGAGAAGTCACCAGCTCCCTCGGAGGGTTCGGGGACACCAGAGTGCTTTCTGCTGGACTTCCTGGACTCTGGATCATTTCTTGTTCTTTTTCGTTCTGCATCTGCGCATAGACGTTGAGGCCTGGGATCTTCCTTGAGGAAAGATTTACAATGAGATGGGGGATAAAGGAACTCACCGGGATACTGAAAGGGGAGAGGGACGCTGCCATTTTGAAATTAAATAATTCCGTGCCCTACAGGGCTGTAATGCATTGCATGTCAAGCAGTATTATATTTTACATCTATGGGAGCCAATAAGACAGTCCACTGTACTGACACGTTTCTTTTCCAAAACCTAACCTTTCTTTGTTTCGCTCTCTCTCACTCTCACTCTCTCCCTCTTTCTCTTGCCCTATTTTTCCTCTGTGGATCATGTCTGATTGACCCCATGTGCCCTTTTCTCGCAAAACTGTACCTTGGTGGATGGAAATAATTTAACATTTCAGAAAGGTCAACTAGGAAAGCTTAAAGGGCTAAATATTGATAATACCTGAAGGCTGACTGGCATTGTATTTGCGGAGAGAGAATGCCTCTACAAAAGAATTTTGAGAACGCTGAGAGAAAGGCCAATTCTCCCTTGACAAGACATTGCGTATTCACACAGATGTTTGACAGACAAGGGATAAAACTTGCCAGTATATTTTAAAATGCCAAATGTTTTCTAGGCTCTAACCAGTGGTGTCAAACTCATTTTCAACTGTTACTGAGCAATCAATAAATTTTATGAATTCAGGACCTTTATTATTTTTAGACAAACTAGATTTTAGTCAGTTCTTAGATTCCCTGTGATGAGGGATAATTCCTCCGTTGCTTCCTTTTCCGGTCTTAAGTGCAGGTGATAGGACTGTTTGAAACGCCTGCTGTAACTCCCGCTAAAACAGATCTATGGCCACTAAATGTAAAGTTATGTATAACCATATTCATAGCTCATAACTGCTGTCAGAAGTGCTATTAGCCCCTAGTCGAAAGCTGAGATGAAGTATAGAACATCTGGATACTACAGGTCAAAGAGCTTTGCTGCCTTAATCAGAGCAGCATACAACAGGCATGGGATCTGCTCACTCGCAGTACTCGTAATTATTACATTATCCCATTTGACGAGAGGATTACCGGTAGATTAGTTCAACTGTCTTTATCATCCTTCATAATAGGTACAGGTAGCAGAAGTCCGAAAATACAAGCTTCGTGTGAACTACTGTACGCCGGCTCCCCCAAAGAAATTTCAAAACACAATGCATTTAAATTAATAACCTGGCAACAGTCAGTAAACACATTGTCACTTAGGAATTATGCAATGCAACCCCTTTGTCCAATTTAAATATTGCATGACAAAAACAATTTAGTGTAACACCAATGCCCTTCTTGAGCCTTTCAGGGCAATTCTGTAA